>NC_064288.1:33409319-33535847 GCF_019186545.1 Solanum stenotomum
CCCAACTTTCAAAGGGCATAACTCGCTCATACGAACTCGGAATCGAGCAAACTCGGTGGCGTTGGAAAGATCGTTCCAAGGGCTTTCCAAACATAACTGGAACTACTCCTGGATCATCCTGAGCTAGGAGTTATGACTGCTCAAAGTTGGCCAAAAACTCACTGATTTCCACACTTGGCCGAATTTCCAGATTCTGAATTTTTTTCCAAAAATGACTACTTCCAATTTCAAGCTTCTTCTTATTCATTTTAAATTGTCGGAGTTACACAATTAAAACAAAATTACATATAAACCCCTCATAGAACCTCATTATAAAGTCAACACAAAGTCATAGGCTCTTGCTTAACCTATCATTTTTTTCCAAGTCGTTACACCGTCACACCTTTGTAGACTTCGTAGAGTTAGAGATAGTCAATTTCAACGTCATTATAGGTATGGACTGGTTAGCGTCTTGTTATGCTAATGTTGAGTGTCGGACAAAGATTGTTAGATTCCACTTTCCAGGAGAGGTAGTTCGGGAATGGAAAGGCGATACAGCAACACCGAAAGGTAGGTTTATTTCCTATCTTAAGGCGAGGAGGATGATTACTAAGGGTTGTATTTGTCATCTTGTTCACGTTCATGATATACATGCAGAACAATCGACTATTCAGTCTATTCTGGTAGTTAATGAGTTTTTAGATGTATTTCCAGACTAGCTCCCTAGTATCCCTCCAGAACGGGAAATTGATTTTGCTATCGATATGCTACGAGGTACATAACCCATATCTATCCCTCTTATAAAATGGCTCCTGCTGAGCTAAAGGAGTAGAAGAATCAGCTTGCTGGATAAAGGCTTTATTAGGCATAGTGTTTCACCATGGGGTGCGTCATTATTATTCGTAAGGAAGAAAGATGGCTCACTAAGAATATGTATCGATTATCGACAACTGAATAAGGCGACTATAAAGTATAATTATCCCCTTCCGAGGATCAATGAATTTCTTATCAGTTACAAGGTGTTGAGTGTTTCTCAAAAATTGATTTAAGATCAGGGTACCACAAGATATGATTTCGGGAGAATGACGTTCCAAAGATAGCTTTTAGAACCAGATATGGACACTTTATGTTCTTGGTAATGTCTTTTGGATTAAGTAATTCCCCAGCAGTGTTCATGGACCAGATGAATAGTATATTCAAGTCGTATTTAGATTTGTTTGTGATTGAATTTATTGATGATATTTTGGTGTATTCACATTCAAAAGTTGAGCATGCAAATCATTGGCGAACAGTCCTTCAGGTTCTTCGAGACTGAGAACTTTATGTAAAGTCCTCTAAATGAGAGTTCTGGTTGGAATCTGTAGCTTTCTTAGGCCAAATTGTGTCAGATGCAGGCATTGCGGTTAATACACAAAAGATTGAAGCCGTAAAGTCATGGCCCAGACCCATGACTCCGACTGAGGTTCGTAGTTTCTTAGGGTTAGTTGGGTACTACAGATGGTTTGTAGAGGGGTTTTCTTCACTTTCAGTACCATTAACGAAGCTGACTCAAAAAGTAACTAAGTTCCAGTGGATAGAGGCTTGCGAGCATAGTTTCCAGGAGCTAAAGGATAGGTTGACATCAGCACCAGTTCTAGCATTGCCAGAGGGTTCACAAAGCTATGCGGTGTACTGTGATTCTTCTAGTGTTGGGTTGGGATGTGTTCTAATGTAACATAGTAAGGTTATCGCATATGTTTCAAGGCAGTGGAGAAAGCATGAGAAGAACTATCTGACCCACGATTTAGAGTTGGCTGCAATTGTGCATGCGTTAAAGATTTGGAGACATTATTTATATGGTGTTCATGTTGACATCTTCACAGATCATAAAAGCCTTCAATATATCTTTAGACTGAAGAAGTTAAATGTAGTGGCCCTTAAAACAAACTAGTGAAACTAGAGCATGACGTGTGTTTGTTTGTGTTCATCTTGAGTTTTAATGGTGTTTCATGTTGTCCCGAGTCATGGATGAGGTGTTTAGGGGTTGAACGTCAAGCTACGACTCTCCAAGGACCACCCTAAGGGTCCTTGAGGAGGAATCCAAGTCTAACCCACAAAACCCCTTGAATCAAGTGAGTTTGCCGACTTAGGGTGACCTACGGATGGGCTTCACGCCACGTTGGTCCATCCACGATTCGTTGATGGCCTCCGTAGGTCATGATCCCCAAAACCATGTCTCATTCCCAAACCACGGATTGACAGCACAAGCCATAAACCAATCCATGATCAGTGAATTGGATCCGTGGATGGGAACTATTTTCCTGGTGCAAGTTCGGCCAAGTGAGGGGTGAATTAGTAAATTCACCCCAAGTCCCTATTAATGTGTGGACGGTTATTTTAAGTATTTTAACATATTTTAAGTCTATTAAAACATTAATATCCTAATTTAAAATTCATTCGTCAAAATTTCCATAAAACAAAACCCTTCCCTCCCAAAGAGTTCTCTCTAGAACTCCATTGGAGATCAAGGTCAAGTTCTATCTAGGGTTGGGGATTACAAGGTGTTTATAATTCAATTTCATGGGATTCTTCAAGTATAAGGTATGGTGATCCTTTATCTAGGGTTATTTTTCACCCTAGAGTCAACTCCAAAGATGTTTTCAAGGTTTTCAAGTTTCACCAAAAACCTAGATTTCACTCAATCTCATGGGTTCTTGCATCAAACGTTTTCAATTGATAAACTATGATTATATTGATGTTTAATTGATAATTTTAAGGTGAAAAACTCTATGAACCCATGATTTCTCTAAATTCCTAAATTTGGCCTTATGAAGTGGGCTTGTTGATTATGAATGAATGATGATGGATTTATGTGTAGATTGATTTAGATTGTTGATTTGTATCATTATTTATGTCTAATTATGGTGAATTTTTTATTAATTAAGGATGTGTGGTCATAGTCTTGAAAGGGCAAGTTTGACCTAATTTCATGTTAATGTAGAATTGAACTTGAATTATTGATCCACTTGAAAGGTAGAGGTGCTTACTTACTAAGTATATTGTGATCATGGCCTTGAAGGAATAGTTTGATGAATTGAAGTATTATCATGGTATTGTATATGTGAATGTATAAGGTGAAGGATTTACATGTGATTCAATGATAGAATGATGATCATGTATTCAATGTATTTTTGTTAGTATTGAAAGGCTATTTCTCAATTTGACACTCATGATGTTGATGATACAATGTGAAGGGTTTCTATAATGTAATGTTGTATCTTGGTTTGGTAGACTTAGGTGACCTCTCCTTGATAAATGAAAGCTATATTGAATGTGATCTCTTGTCTTGGTAGGCTTAGGCATCCTTATCTTGAGTAATGAATGTACCTTGACTTAATGTCTTAATGTTTTGAGTTGGTAGACCTATTGTTGGTAGCCTCTTCATAAATGAATGAATGAATGATTGTCTTGAATTGGTAGACCTAACGTTGGTAGCCTTTCTATAAATGACTAATGAGATAATTTAGACTATGACTTGAACCGGTAGACCTAAAGTTGGTGGCCCTTAATAGTGTGTCTAGAACCCAATGTGAATGTGAAACCTTGAAGCGGTAGACCTAATGGTTGTGGCCTCCTTCTTGTGTGAAATGATGAACCTAGAGATGGTAGACCTAATGGTGGTGGCTCTCTCTAGGAAGATCAATGAGCTATCCTTAATGAACCTAGAAACTGTAGGCCTATTGGTGGTTGCCCTTCTTGGTAGAAATAATTTGGGTCGGTAAGCCTAATATTGGTGGCCTTCTCAAGAACACTAATGTGAATAAAACTACACTATGGGAATGGAGGCTAAGAATCGAGTGGATTTAGTTAAGATGATGGGTCTTCCCCACGTTAGGCTAGAGTCCAAAGAACATCTTTGGATATCCTATAAACTTTGTGCCTACATAGGATGTGTACTAGTTCTACCCTTGGCAAGTAGAACACCCTCCACAGGTTCATGACACCGGATTCCATGATTAGCTCTCATGGTCTATGTCGGTTAATGCTTATTCCCATCATGTGAGATGTGCACTGTAGTTACTTGATAGGTACTACAAAGTGTAGGTAGTAGTATGGCATGTTATTTATACATTGCACAAGTAGGCTTTGAAGGTGCTATAGTGAGTTCTCTAAGTCCTAAGGACTAAATGTGTGTGAAAGTCCTCTAAATACATGAAGGTGTCCTAAATGAATCTAATGAAGATGGTTGACTTATTGTCTAAATGAAATGATGAATGAGTAGCTTATATTGATGAAATGAGTTACTTAGCATGTTGTGTTGAATTGTAAAGGTTGTTATTTATTGTAGCCTTGAGGACCACCTAGGTGTGTATGAAGAGGTAGTATGGGCTGCCACTTCATGTCTTACTTAGGTGTATCTTAGGGTAACTTTAAATATAGGTCCTAAGATGATGATATGACTTACTTGACTCATGTTCTTATGTGTTGTATGTTGGTACTAGTTGAACATGATTACTTGTAATATGAAGCATAATTAATAGGGTGATGCTTAGTGTGGATAGTGGTATGGGACGCTATCCATACATTACACAAAGTGTTACTTGAGGGTTGCTTGGGGTGAAGTTGAAAAGGGAAAGGTAATGGGTTTAGATGTTGAACATGTCTATAATGTGGATAATGTCTTGTATGTTGGTTGTGACTTGTATTATGCCTCTTACACTTGTACTCGTGAAATTTTATCTAAAATGGCATAAAGCATGACTTTCAACAAAATGTCTCTTTTAAAGCATGTTTTTGCATGGTCATCATACTTAGTACATTTTTGTGTGCTAAACCATATTTTCCTATTTTGACTACAAGTGTAGGTTCCAGCAAGTGATCATTTCTAGCTAGAAGTTGAAATGCTTGGATAAAGTTTTCCTCCAAGACTTGGTATGTCCTCATAGATCGAGGACAAAGACTCTTATTTTTCTAGTTCCTTTATGTTTAAGACTTTGTAATAGACATTCTAGTATTTTCGATTGTAAAGGGCCGTGACCATATCTTATTAAAGTTTGTCTTAAGATGGCCATGTGAGACTTAGTATTTCCGCTGCTTTATAAAAGAGTTTTTAATAGTTTGGTTTTAAATAAAGTTTTAATTCCGCACTATTTTCTATTGTCTTTGCAATGAATGAGCTAAGAGGCTTGTATTAGACCCCTTCGGGGTCGAGTACGCCGTGTTATGACTAGGAGGTGCTCTTGGGTCGTGACAAACTTGGTATCAGAACATAAGATTTGGAAATGGTTTTTAGGATCAAAGTCTCACAAGCCACATCTAGTAGAGTTTTGTTCATTGGTGTGAGTGTAGTAAATTAGGTGAAACAGTTTGTTGCGCTTTTACCCCAACATGACCCCCAATGTCATACCGCTATCATCACACATTAACTCAAAAGATTTGGATCAATTAGGGCTGATGATAATTGGGGTGGATATTAATTTCTCTTTCAAACACTGAAATGTAGCCATACAAGCATCATTAAAACAAAATTTCACTTCCTTCTCTAAGAGTTTGCATAATGGGAGTGCAATCTTTGAAATGTCTTTGATGAACCTTTTGTAAAACCCTACATGCCCCAAGAAGCTGTGAACACCCTTCACTGAAATTAGCGGGGGTAATTTCTCAATGACCTTAATTTTCACCTTGTCGACCTCCATCCCCTTTTGCGACACCTTGTGCCCAAGAACGATACCTTCTTTCACCATGAAGTGACATTTCTCCCCATTCAGAACCAGATTTGTTTCCATGCATTTTTGGATTACCTGCCCTAATGAAAATTAAAACACTCACACACTTTGTACACAAATACTTACTCACTCTTTTTTTTTTTTTGAAAGGGAAGGGGAATATGTAAACTACAAAATCCTTACAATCTTACAAACTTCTTTACTCGATGCTCTTCTTGCACTTCGCTCTCTTTTTCTTCTTTGCGAATGGTCTTATTTATAGGGGTGGATCCAGACTTGAAGTTCGGATTTCAAATTTCAAAAACTTTCTTCACTTGCCGGGTGCTCTTTGGGCCCCATCGTCACATGGCTTTGTTGAAACTTTTTCAAATTTGAATGGATTCTTTTGTTGTCTTGTGATAGTGGAGTCGGTAGTGGGTATGTAGTGGAGTCTTGAATGGACCTTCTTTGTCGTTTTGTTAGTAGTGCATATGTAGTGGTGTCTCCTTTATCATAATGCCTTGTGATGTCATTGCTCACATATTGTCTTTTTGTGTTTATGTCATTGCTTACGTATTTCTCTAGGTATCCAGGTTGTGTAGTGCGTCAGAATCAAAACTCATCCCTGAATCATTGTCTTCATTTGGGTCGTAGTGCTGATTAAATTGGTCTATTGATAGATCATTTTCATCATTGCTACTTTCTATGTCTTCATGGTCTGAATTAACAACATCTGGCTCTGGATTTTCTCGTATAATTTTTTCTTGTACTACCTCCTTAGTCTTTTCTTTAAGTAATTTGTAAAGGGAGTTTTTTATTATTTTTTCTATCTTTTCATTTTTTTTCTTTTTTGGAGAAATCCCTTTGTCTTTTTGCTTGTTTCTGCTTTTGTATTAAAACTTGCTGGTAGAATTCTTACACTTTTTGGTAAAGTGTCAACCATTAACGGATTTGATGAGTCTTTACCCGCTACCGTTTGAGCGGGACTAGCTGTACCTCTAGCTGGTACAATAGCTCTTTCTACATTCGTTGGGGAATGTACACCCGTCTTATCCATTTTGAAATGAGATGGAGAAATCTCTAAATGTATGATTTGATCGGTATTTCCAAGTAAAAACCTTATCCTCTCTTGTAATGAGTGGATATGTCGTGTCATTTTTCCTTTTTCAGTTTCCAGTCTTTCGATCGTCTGGTTGAGTCTTTTGAATCCTTCTGTCATCGAAGAACAATGATCGCAGAAAATTATTTTGTCTGTGTCTCTTTGAATGTTGTATTGCAAAGATGGTCTTGAAATCTGTCTCAAAGCGGGGCTTATAAAATAATTAGGCCCAAGAGTTCCTCTAGCATAATCTAGTGCTTCATTCAAATCATTAAATCCCTATTTACTATAACATATATTTTCTGAATTGATAATCATGTGCAACGTACGTGTCGAAAAACTAGTAAGAAATATAAACAAGATATATGGGGAGTAGAATCTAGAGATCCTCTTATTCAAATGTCTTCAAGTCTCTCGGTGTATCTTAGAACGGTGAATGAAAAACCTTATTTATAGGTTGAGAAATCACTCTGAAAGTCACTGTATTCAGGTGTCATAATAAATACATACATTCTTATCCAAAAAGGTTCATAGAACCTAAGGAATACACATAGATTTAAGTATAAGTTTATGGATAAACTCGAGAAAATTAAATGAAAAGTGTCAATTAAGTTTGAGTTTTGTTTTTGGTGACACTTTGACCAAGAAATGGTCAAATTCACTTTAAAATGTAATTAAGTAAATTTGGGACCAAATTAACATTTTCAAAACTTTCTAATCTTTTATAAAATACACTTCATTTTTTAACTTTTATAATTCTATCCAAACCATTTTAAAAAAAGTAAAAGAAAATAGAATTTTTTCTTCTTCTTCTTCTCCCAACGTTCTCTTCTCTCTTCTCTTCTTCTTCTTCCTTAGAAAATCCGAAAATCCTACTATCAACACAAATATTCTCCCCATTATCTTATCTTCCTTCTCATCCCAGTCGTGATTCTCTCCTCTTTCTGAACTGAAGATCGTGTTCGACTTAAAATGGGTAAGTCATTTTTTTGAAAGATTTTACAATTTCGAAGAACATACTCTTGATACTAAGTTCTTTTCTTGGGTTAATGAACAAGAAATCGCTCTATAGATGTGAAAATTGAATAATGGTACCTATTATTTTTGTTTTTAAAAGAAAATCGACAAATCCAAAAAAACCCTAATTTTTAGGAAATGTATATGTGAAGAGTCATTTTTGTTGTTGTTTAGTGAAGAGTCATTTTTATTGCTTTTGTTCTTCTTTTTGTGACCATTTTGATCATATGATTGTAGAAATTTAGTTTTGTTCAGTTGTCCAACATTTTGTTCATCTTGTGTCGTATGTTGCAACATATTAGTGATATGTTGGTACATATTCCATTCAATGTAATCCCTTGGATGCAGTTGCATCCTCATTCAGTGTAATCCCTTTTGCTTTCCCTCGGGGTGACATGTTTCGCCCTGCAACTTTAGGTCTGTCCATGTCTGTAAAACATTGGGAAAAAGTTAGTAAATATTCATATTAAAGCACAGAAAGCTTGTTGCAGACAAACTCGCTGATCAACTCGACGAGTCGTCTAATCTCTTTGGCGAGCTAAGTCGGGTTCGCCTAAAGGATTGACTTAATATTCTCAGCAAGTTGGCGATGGGAGGTCACTTTCGGCGATTCGCCCATAGCTTTCGGCGAGCCAGGGCTAGCGCACCGAAAGTTCCAATGCAGTAAGGGTTCATGGGTGCAGACAAAGGGTGAAACAAAAGACGATCGGTGAGTCGCCGAGTGCCTTTTGCGACATCAAGCGTCTCACAGAAAGTTACAGTAGCCAACAACACATACAACTTGAAATTAAAGGCGATGTGAGGATATTAGGCGAACCACCACGTGATTTGGCGAGCTCGACCCAGCTCGCCAAACGACCCAATGTGCTTGTTTTCAACCCCACTTCTCAATTTCAATCCCACGACCCCCGAAAACAAAATCGAAACATGCACTAGGTAAATTAAGTTCAGACCCATAGCACCCATCACCTCGGGATATTCAGATTTTTCTCGGTTTTGCCAAATTTGGCCATTTGACGACTTTTGCCCTTAAGAATGGTGTCACCTACTATATCATTGCGCAATTTACGTCATTTGGCACAAATACAGGATACTCAGACTTCACCCTACCAATCTAACGAACATGCAAGCATACCCCACAAGATTTTACTCAATTTCAGACACAAATTTACGGGTATTCGACAATTAAAACAATACAAGCAAGATTGTCAAGTTTAAAAATAGGCATATTCGAAACAACTAAGATCAGAGAGGCCAACACACATCACTAAGATAAGATCATTTGCGAATGAGTACAAAATGCGATAAAAATAAACATGGGATTCAGAAAACCAACCTCTTATGCCGAATAATATAAATTTGAGATGCTAGACGGCAAAGTTTTCCAACCTCGAGCACAAATCAACTACCAAAATACTTATGGAATGCAAGAATGGTGAAAATACTAAATTGGTGCGAGTTTGTGAACTTTAAAAGCGAGGGAAAGTGAAGAGTTCGAAATTCTAAACCCTTTGGCCATATATAACTGTCCAGTTCGCATCCATTCGGCGACATTAGTACTGCTCGCCGATCTACTCAGCCACGTGCCGAGTGGTCACTTACCTCGCTGAGTTTGATAGGACCTTCAGTCAAAGTGAGGGTCCAAACGGCGGTTTACATTGGGATCGCTGACATAGGCAGCGATTCGCTGATTGGAACTTTTAGCTCGCCAAACGTAATTTCCATACACTTTCCACACTTTAACCTGTACATTCAACACACCATTATTTCTAAAATAACAATTTAAAGCATTAAAGGATTTTGGGTTGCCTCCCAAATAAAGCCTTAGTTAACGTCGTGGCATGACGCATATCCATGCTCAAGTTCCACTAGTGTGGTTGCCTTAATTTCATCAGGTAACCCCTTTTTTCGGATCTTTATAGTGCTCATTTAGCACTTTGTCCATTTGGGACCCTAATAGCTAAATGAGCATGGCATGGGAGGTTGACATCTGGTTCAACAACAATACATTCTCCTTGAGTTCCTCCAATACCCTGCCCTGCGTATTGGTTTTCCGGAGAAGGGGCGTGAGCATTGCTTCAGTTTGTCCATCCCCCTTAATATTTGATTTTCTTCGCTCATGGGGAGGGACATATCGATCCTTCTTGATGCACTGGACGTTAAGCTCTCTAACCTTTTTGGCCAACTCATCCATCTGAGTCATCAGTGCGGCCATCATGAAGTCCTTTTCTACTTCTTGGTTTTTCTTGGCCATGTGATCAAGCAGTTGGACTGCTATCGCATATGGCTGTTTTGCAATGCCACCCGGAATGAGTTGATCTGCCAACACCTTGTTTCTGAGACCAAGACTTCTGTAGAAACAGTCAAGGAGGACTATATCGAAAATTTCATGACTTGGGCATTGAGTTATTAATTCTTTATACCTTGCCCATGTCTCATGGATCCGTTCACCTTCCAATTGTTTGACGGTTAGGATGCGATCCCTGAACAACATTACTTCCAATGGAGGAAACTCCATTTGCTCGTGAGTACTGCTCGACCTACTCACCTCTTGTGTTTCGAAGCTCAAACCAACAAAACAAGACTAAAAATTAAGTTAGTAAACTACGACTAAGAAGAACAAAATTTTTACTAAACTACCAATTCTCAACTAACACCACTCCCCGACAACGGTGCCATTTTGATGTTCGACGTAATCAACTGACACTATTTCGGTTCAAGTGCCAACGCTCGCGTGTAGTGATATAACCCAACCAACACTACTAAAAAAACAGTGAATACCGACCTAAAAATTTTCGACCTCAAATGGAGGTCGGTAATTTCCGACCTCCGGAGGTCGGTATTTACAAGTAGTCGCAAATGATCTTATCTTAGTGATGTGTGTTGGCCTCTCTGATCTTAGTTGTTTCGAATATGCCTATTTTTAAACTTGACAATCTTGCCTGTATTGTTTTAATTGTCGAATACCCGTAAATTTGTGTCTGAAATTGAGTAAAATCTTGTGGGGTATGCTTGCATGTTCGTTAGATTGGTAGGGTGAAGTCTGAGTATCCTGTATTTGTGCCAAATGACGTAAATTGCGCAATGATATAGTAGGTGACACCATTCTTAAGGGCAAAAGTCGTCAAATGGCCAAATTTGGCAAAACCGAGAAAAATCTGAATATCCCGAGGTGATGGGTGCTATGGGTCTGAACTTAATTTACCTAGTGCATGTTTCGATTTTGTTTTCGGGGGTCGCGGGGTTGAAATTGAGAAGTGGGGTTGAAAACAAGCATATTGGGTCGTTTGGCGAGCTGGGTCGAGCTCGCCAAATCACTTGGTGGTTCGCCTAATATCCTCACATCGCCTTTAATTTCAAGTTGTATGTGTTGTTGGCTACTGTAACTTTCTGTGAGACGCTTGATGTCGCAAAAGGCACTCGGCGACTCACCGATCGTCTTTTGTTTCACCCTTTGTCTGCACCCATGAACCCTTACTGCATTGGAACTTTCGGTGCGCTAGCCCTGGCTCGCCGAAAGCTATGGGCAAATCGCCGAAAGTGACCTCCCATCGCCAACTTGCTGAGAATATTAAGTCAATCCTTTAGGCGAACCCGACTTAGCTCGCCAAAGAGATTAGACGACTCGTCGAGTTGATCAGCGAGTTTGTCTGCAGCAAGCTTTCTGTGCTTTAATATGAATATTTACTAACTTTTTCCCAATGTTTTACAGACATGGCCAGACCTAAAGTTGCAGGGCGAAACATGCCACCCCGAGGGAAAGCAAAAGGGATTACACTGAATGAGGATGCAACTGCATCCAAGGGATTACATTGAATGGAATATGTACCAACATATCACTAATATGTTGCAACATACGACACAAGATGAACAAAATGTTGGACAACTGAACAAAACTAAATTTCTACAATCATATGATCAAAATGGTCACAAAAAGAAGAACAAAAGCAATAAAAATGACTCTTCACTGAACAACAACAAAAATGACTCTTCACATATACATTTCCTAAAAATTAGGGTTTTTTTGGATTTGTCGATTTTCTTTTAAAAACAAAAATAATAGGTACCATTATTCAATTTTCACATCTATAGAGCGATTTCTTGTTCATTAACCCAAGAAAAGAACTTAGTATCAAGAGTATGTTCTTCGAAATTGTAAAATCTTTCAAAAAAATGACTTACCCATTTTAAGTCGAACACGATCTTCAGTTCAGAAAGAGGAGAGAATCACGACCGGGATGAGAAGGAAGATAAGATAATGGGGAGAATATTTGTGTTGATAGTAGGATTTTTGGATTTTCTAAGGAAGAAGAAGAAGAGAAGAGAGAAGAGAACGTTGGGAGAAGAAGAAGAAGAAAAAATTCTATTTTCTTTTACTTTTTTTTAAAATGGTTTGGATAGAATTATAAAAGTTAAAAAATGAAGTGTATTTTATAAAAGATTAGAAAGTTTTGAAAATGTTAATTTGGTCCCAAATTTACTTAATTACATTTTAAAGTGAATTTGACCATTTCTTGGTCAAAGTGTCACCAAAAACAAAACTCAAACTTAATTGACACTTTTCATTTAATTTTCTCGAGTTTATCCATAAACTTATACTTAAATCTATGTGTATTCCTTAGGTTCTATGAACCTTTTTGGATAAGAATGTATGTATTTATTATGACACCTGAATACAGTGACTTTCAGAGTGATTTCTCAACCTATAAATAAGGTTTTTCATTCACCGTTCTAAGATACACCAAGAGACTTGAAGACATTTGAATAAGAGGATCTCTAGATTCTACTCCCCATATATCTTGTTTATATTTCTTACTAGTTTTTCGACACGTACGTTGCACATGATTACCAATTCAGAAAATATATGTTATAGTAAATAGTATTGCTTATTTAAGTGAAGATTTGACTAATAAGTTTTGCACAACATAATATTGCAGATTCTTTTGTAAATGTTCAATCTGGATCATCATATATATCTCTTATTTACGCGAACCAATGAAGATGGTCAATGCAATATTTTATTAGTTAAATGCAATAATGCATATATTTATTTCAGTTTGATGAGAGTCAATCATGTAATTAGTTGTATCTTACTAATACTACCTTATAGACGATATTTATTGTGCATTTTTCTTGTCATCTAACCAGATGTGCTTTGAAGGTGTATTCCACGTTAAACTATTTAGTGTATTTTCTTAGAACTATTTTTGTATATTAATTTTATTTTATAAGTTACAACATAATAGATGTCATTCTTGTTGTTGGCTCTCATATTTGACTTCTCTATTGACTGTGTACATAAATCAAAGATAGTATCTGATTGTCCATAGTTAACTGAGAAATGTTTCTTTTTTTTTACCGAAAAAACTAAAAGTTAAAATTAAAGAATATATTCTATCTGTGAAATCATATATATAATCACATGTCTATCTTACACCCAAAAAAGTTATAGTTCATATACTTCAACCCGCTGTTATAACATATATAGGGGTGGTATAATAATATGAAAAATTATTGGTCTAAGGTTAATATAAGGAAAGATGAAAGATAGATATAATTAATGTAATAACTATGAGAATTCATAATATTATAACTAAAGGATGTAAAAGAGTGTGAATAACGTTTGCAATAATTAGTAATAACTAAGAGAATTTATAATATTATAACTAAAGAATTGCAATAACAAAGTTTCTAATAAATTTTATACTTACATAAATAAATAAGACTTTTAATTAATGTTACCATTTTTTATAGTTATTAGATTTTAATTTAGTGTACGGACAACATGAAAATGTTTATTCTATATTACTGAATATAAATTTTATTTTGTAAATGATAATTTTTAAATGATTAATATATATCCACATATTTTCAAATTTGTTGTGAGTTGTTTTAAAAAAAAAAGAATTCAGAACATTATAAAATAATATATTTTGAAGTTAGACGATCTTGTTAGCTTTATAATATATTCGTGACATATTTAATAAATAATAAAAATTAAATTAATACAAACTTCAACTGACATTATTACAAGTCATATGAACTTTTTTTCATGTAAAATACTAAAAATTTTAGAAATAGTAAATAAGTAAAATAAAAGTGCAATGTTTATATAGTAATAACTATTTTGAAGCAAACTTTGTGACAATCCAAAACATATAAGTAACATTGATAAATAAAGTCATTTTTTTGTCTTGAGTATCAAAAACACAAACTGTGACAATTATCTAACTCTTGAGAAGTTTAATAATTTTGGAAAAAGTTATTCAAAAGAATATATCTACATCACAAGAGAAATTATTAACAAAAACAAATGAAATTCGATTACATGTTAACTTCATATATTGAAACATTACATACTAATGTATATGTTCAGTAAAAATATAATTATTATATCATCAAAATTATTTACCTCAAGTACTCGAGGTTATGGAATATACCTTCTTAGGATAGAGCGATTTACTTCATCAAAATAGTGGTACCTCATATTCCGCTAAACGTCGGACTCACTCAACGTCAATAAATCACATGAAACTTTTATAAAATACAAGAAGAAGAAGAGAAGAAGATTTAAAAAAATTGTTGTTGAAAAATGAGAGAAAACCCCTCTATTTATAGTCGGGTAGTTGAACAAGTGTTTTTTGTGTCTTATTTGAAAAGTCATGACCTTTCAGAGAAGTCACAACTCTTCGAACAAGTCACAACCTATTAAAAAAGTCACAACTCTTTGGAAAAGTCATAACTCATCGAAAAATCACAACCCTTTGAAAAAAGTTATAACTTATCGGAACAATCACAACTCATAGAAAAAGGCACAACTCATCGAAAAATCACAACCCTTTGAAAAAAGTCACAACTTATCGGAAAAGTCACAACTCATCGAAAAAAGGCACAACTTAAGTTAGGAATATTATAGTAATTTAACATTCAAGTTAGGAGTTCATGCTTTTAAGGTAATATTATATTATATATATTATACTATATTATACTAGGAAATTTACCCGCGCGATAATCTTTCTAAGCTTTTGAACAACCTTTTCAATAATCGACTATTATAAGAAAGAAAAAAAGTGATTTTTAGTAGGTTTTAAGAACATTTCAACAGAAAATTAAATGATTTGATATTATCACATATCTCAAGAATTGTAAATATTAAATGAATGATTAAAAATATCTTGGTATCTAATCATTTTTATCTTTTACATAATTTATCATAATATATGTTTGTTGATATAATTGTCTTGTTAAAATTGAGTGATGTTTTTATGTAGCGATGATGTATCACTTTTTCTATTTTTTTGTACATGAAAAATATAGAATCTGATAATTTTATGGTTAGAATAAATGTACACCACAATAACATAAATAATTTTTTAGAGACAATCTACTTGTCTGAGATCCAACGTTCAACACTTTTCGTTATTGTTACTTTGTTACTCTAACAAAATTTATAGAAGGATAAAAATAAATTTGAAACAACAACAAAATAATATTGTTGACCCTTTTAGAAATTCATTCTTCATCAAACTGTTGCTCTGAAGGCCTTTCTAAATGATTCATCAATGAAACTTTACGACTTTTTCAGAAATATGTACATATAATTGTTGCATTATGAAAGTACAAGTAGATCAAATGTTGAATTCTAGACTCATGTTAAAAAAATATTTCAAACATTAAAATATTAAAAATGGGTCTAACCAAGATAACTCAAATGCTCAACAATGACTTGGGACATGAAGGCCAACAAATCTATGTTAATAGACATATATTTTGTAGCTTAAGATATTACTTTTATTTATAGTAGGTTTTCTTTCATATTCTTCAAATTAAGCTTGCCGAAAATAGTCATTACTCACACAAAAAATATTTAAAAGAGTCGAATGAGAAGGAAAAAAGAAAAACATTAAAAGGTCGAAAGTTTTGTCCAAGTGAGATCATATACATACCAAACGAAAAATGTCAATACAATTTTAAGTGGACAACAAAACAACGAGAAAAACATACATTAAATGGAGTAAACTATTAGATATCGAATGATGATAACAAATCATTCTAACCAGAAAACTTCTTATATTTTGAAATAGCATACCTCAAAAAATTGACCAACACTTCAATCAACTTTCAATCCTTAAAGTATTCATAATACCCACTGATAAAATTTAGTAAAAATAGATAACTTACAATATAAAATCCAAAAAAATTGGGGATGCAAAGTTATTAACTCTCAAATTATTTTTTAATGAACAGAATTTTCATCCTTGTATGTGAAGGAATGATGTTGTTGATGAAGAAATCAGAGATTTGTAAGAGATTTTTTTATTATACCTTCAACACTTCCAGTAGAGAAAACTTGTCTGAATACTCAATTAATGTTTGTTAATATACACTAACAAATACTTATAACAATAACATTGCAGAAACATAAACAACAAATTTTAAAGCATATACTCAAAAACAACAATTAATAATATAAGCATAAATTAATCACTGTAAAAAGCATACCCGTGTATTGATCCAAAATAATGGTGTCAGTGAGCCACTCAATAGGAGCAAAGTACACAAATATTTAACTGTCCAAAAAAAGAAGAAGAAGTTCAGAATTTTTGTTGTTCTTAAATAAGAGAAAATTCCTCTATTTATAGACAACAAAGGGCAGTGTAAACAAATGTTTATTGTGCTTTTTCGGAAAAGTTACAACCCTTTGGAAAAAGTTACAACCCTTCGGAAATGTTACAACCCTTCAAAAAGGTCACAACCTTTAATAAAAGTCACAACTTTTCATAACACTTCGGAAAGGTCATAACCTTTCATAAAAGTCACAACATTTCATAAATGTCGCAACTTTTCATGAAATAGGAAGACTAGTTTTGGAAATAAAATAAATTAAAAGGGAATCCTGGTTTATAGTGGCGCTACGTAGGTGGGCCTAGGGTTCTCTTTTATATAAAATAAATATATGATACGATATGATTATATATTATATTATATTATATTGCTTATATTTTAAGACAACTGCATTATTATTCAACTTTTTTTGTCTAATAACAACTATATTAGGGTTGTTTGTTGTGAAAATATAAATATATATAAATAGAAAGAAAAAAAGTTTATGATTGAAATTTGGAAGAGGCAAAACAGTGAATTTGGCAAACATATAAATTGTAGTTGGGGTTCGCTCTGAAATCAATTTTTTTCTTGAATAAGACAGAAGCCGAGGCAGGAATAATGGGGAGACCGAAAGGAGATGGAGCTAGAAGCAAGTCTCGTCCCTCTAGCAGCAGGTCTATTTTCTTTGTTTTTTCATTCTTTCTTGCAGTTTTCGTTTGTGTTTGTGTTTTTTTTTTGTAATATTTGTCATATTGGTATTGCAGTCTTGCTGCTTCTTTACTGCCCCAAGGTTCTACGCCTGTCGGATTTGGAGGCTATATGGGTTGTTCCCGTGTTGACTCAACTGAAGATTCTCCCCCTTTCTTGGTACTACTATTCATCTGGCAACCATAGAATTATGTGTTCACGCCTGACCTAATTACTTTCTTTGTCAGGATATTGACAGTGAAGTGGCACAACACCTCAAGAGGCTTTCCAGAAAGGACCCTACTACTAAAGTAATTTCATTATTCATTGTTGGAATAGAATGGATATCATGTCCGGTTAGGAGAATATGAGAGATGTCAATTAGAAGCAACTAGGAACAGCTGGTTTTAAGTATCATACTTTATGCTTATTTTTGTATATGCTCAACTTCCCATATGCCACTGATTCTTTATTTTTCATATTTGACAAGGCTCATTAAAATTCTTCTTTTTCTAACAGCTAAAAGCATTGGCATCACTATCTCAATTATTCCAACAAAAGACTGCAAAGGAGATAATACCGATAATCCCACAATGGGTATGCTCACTTCTCTTTCCTTGATGCTAGTCAATACCCAAATAGGAAAATCTCTAGGCGATTGGCCATGCTATATCTTATATTACAGATTTTGCACATTTGGTGCTCCTTTTAAAGAACGTGCCCTATGGTATAAGATTGCGATATTTGGGTTTCATGCTTGTTCCCTTCAGCTTTTAAGTAACTCATAGGAAGAAATTTTACCTTTTAAAACTGAATGATGGAATGTTAAATTTCAATGTGGTAAGATTTAGCATTGAGTCCTTCCAAAATTTTGAAGAATTCAACCGTTTTTGGTCCTGAAATATGGCTATATCTAATAAGTTAGGACATGTATCTCCTCATCACTAGTAGCAAACACTTTTTAACCTCTTAATCACCAAGACTTGAAGGATTATTACATTCCTTTACACAACAAAATTTATATTCTAGCACGTTATCATCTGAGAACTCATTCAACACAAGAATTAGAGAAGAGGAAGCATCAAACTTATTTACAATCCTCGACCCACAAACTTCACGCCTCTCTTCAACAAGTGGGAATCCATAATCTCAGGTTTAGTAGAAATCTACAAGATTGGGAGTCAAGGAATTTCAAAGGTTGCAGGAGGTACTATAAAGCATATCATAGTTCCCTCTAATGAGGGTTCAAAGAGACGGGTGCCGGCGATGAGGAGTGATAACATCACAGTTAAATCATTTTACCAGAAGTAGTTGCAGTTACGGTTTGGGTTCCGAGGAAGAAGTTTTTTTTTTTGCATGAATGTTAACGAGGGGAGTGATTCTGATGGCTAAGAATCTTACGAAGAGAATATTACTTATTCTAGTTGGTGTTATATGTGCAAGTGTTCGGGCGAAGAAGGTGATCATCTTTTGTTGCATTCTGAGATGGCGTCGGTTTTGTGGAGGGTGGTCTTGAACTGTTTTGGTCAACAGTGTGTGATGTCAGGTATTGTCAGAGATGTGTTGCATAGAGGACAGGCAATTGGAGGTTGCTCGCTAGCTCATGTGGGTCGTATTGAGGGAGAAAACCAGAAGAGCATTTGAGGGGACTGAAAATGATTTTATACATTTGAGAGATAGCCTTTTGTCTTTGATTGCTTTTGGTGCACCCTTGAGACTCCTTGATGATTGAGTCTATTTTGTAGAGAATCATGTTATGATGTAGATTCTCTACTTTTTGTATACAAAAGTTTTTCCCAATATGTGAATAAAATTATTTACCTTATCCAAAAAATGAAAAAAGGATCCAGATCAATTAAGTTAAAAATTCATTTTAAATTTCTATTTCAGATGAATACAACTTGAATTTGTAAATATGATCACTTGTATAGTGGTTATCAAAAAACATATGCTCACTCATTTATATTGCTGCTCTGGAAGAGATGAGTCTATGAGAGGTTAGGTGCATCCATCAGAGTGTTGGATTGTTGAAAGTATGGAGTGTCTTACTATATTTTTTTCATGGTTTTGGTGGCATAATTGCTAGTTACACCCACTTAAGTGGCCCTTACTCCTCTGTTCTTCCTGTTAGGCATTTGAATACAAGAAGCTGCTACTGGATTACAACAGAGAGGTTCGACGAGCAACTCATGACACCTTGACAAACCTTGTTGGTGTTGTTGGGTATGTACTTATCTTATATAAGTCAGAGCTAGATATAGTTAGTTTCTTGGTTCTGCTACATGGACAAAAGTCTAACTTCGGAGTAAATTAGTTATGATGACTTGTCTACAGTTTCTTAATTTATCCTCTTTTTTCTTTATTTTGATGAAAACTGGATAGTTTTTGAGCTGCTTGTTAGCTTCTATAGATAGATTGCACCTGCTGGCAGTTATAGTGTTATTAGTTAAGCAACGTGTTGACAAACACTTGCATTTTATCAAAATTAACTCCTAAATCATTTAGTGATTGGGTGATGCAAATGATACCTGTGTTAGAAATAGTTCTTTCTTCTCCATTAGTTGAAGCTTGATTCATAATTTGGAATTTTTCTTCTGTTCCAACCTCTAGCATATTTAAACTGCCCAAGTCAAATCAATCCATTTACTTTGAAATGGATGGAGTATCTTTTACAATCTTTTGTCACAATTCATACCATCGATATCTTTTAAACATTTGGTTGCTTGCCGTCCTTTGCTCTAGGTGATTTTCGTGGTCTTTTCCTTTTCCTCTTTTTGCAGAAGAGACGTTGCTCCATATTTGAAGTCTTTGATGGGACCATGGTGGTTTTCCCAATTTGATTCTGCCTATGAAGTTTCCCAAGCTGCAAAAAGATCATTTCAGGTTCATGAGTTTCACAGAAAGTAACTTAACTGTAAATTTACTACCCTTTTTTTGTTAGAAGTAAATTTACTACCTAATTGCATGGTTTCCTCACATGGAACATGAAGATAAATAAACTTCTTGTAATTGTACTATGCACCAAAATTAAATTGAAGATCAATGTGCAAGCGTATGAGTGTGGTGAAGTGAAATTATAAACAAATTACATGTGACAGTTTCTTCATAATAACTTGTATTGGTTAGACTTTGTTTATGTTTGACCAGTTCTGCATTGCTCATCATGGCATAAAAAACATATATGTAGAGTACCTCGTTATAAAAAATACATATATGTAGATACCTACTCTGTTAATATGCACCATTTGAATCTTTTTCTGAATGGATTGGTGTTGTGATCTACACTTTTGGAATCCAATGGCATTTATGTAATCTGTGGAATTTATAATCAATGGGCATGATCTGAATGATCAAGGAGATGCTATTAGTTCTACTATATTCTCTCTGTTTTGTTGATGAACTTCTTGACTTAGTTGTTTGTTGACATACACCAAAATAAAGTAAAACTTTCAGCTGTTCAGTTTTCATCACAGCCTTACTGCCATATGTGAATATTATCAGGCTGCTTTTCCAGCACAAGATAAGAGACTAGATGTCTTGATTTTATACACATCAGAGATATTCAGGTACATTGAGGAAAATCTAAAGCTTACTCCCCAGAGCATGTCAGACAAGAATGTGGCATCAGATGAACTGGAAGAGATGCACAAGCAGGTAATATCTGTTTACATTTAGTGATTGCCTGAATTTCTCCTTGGTGCTGACAGATGGAGATACCTGCTTACTTGTCAAAAGATTTAGACTTCTCGCTGCTTCTCACATTTGATTCTTACAATCTTTTTTTTCCCACTCCACGTTGGTCTTGATTTATTTTCTCTCTCTTACTATAATTGATCCCAGGTAGTTTCTTCATCATTACTGGCGTTGGCCACCCTTCTTGATGTTGTGGTCACCGCACAATCTGAACGGCCTGTTTCGGAAGCCGAGTCAAAGCGTGCTTCTAAAGCCAAGACCATAGCTATTTCATTTGCTGAGAACTTGTTATCTACTCATAAGTTATTTCTGGAATTTCTGAAATCTCAGAGCTCTGCTATTCGCTCAGCAACATATTCAGTCATGAGAAGTCTCATAAAAAATATTCCTCATGCTATCAAGGAAACAGACATGATACATCTTGCAGATGCAATACTTGGAGCTTTTTGGGAAACGGATCCCTCATGCCATTCATCAATGTGGGATGTGATCTTACTGTTTTCGCGAAAATTTCCAGAGAGTTGGAGTAGCTTGAAGATTAAAAAATCTGCTTTAAGTAGATTCTGGCATTTTCTTCGAAACGGCTGTTTTGGATCGCAGCAAGTATCATATCCTGCTCTCGTGTTATTTTTGGATGTTGTACCTGCACAAGCAGTTGAAGCACAGAAGTTTCTTCTTGAAGTTTTCGTGAATCTGTGGGCAGGAAGAAGCTTGAGTTATTCATCACAGCTAGACCGTCTTGCACTTTTTAAAGCAATAAAAGAATGTTTTCTATTTAGCCTGAAAAACACTGATAGGTGAAGAGTCCACTGAACTTTTCCCTTTGAACTTCTGTGGTCCCGTCAGCTGTTTTTTTTAGAATTGGTAACATTGTATTCTTCAGCATTAAGGATATGCCGGGGACCTTTAGAAAATCAGAAAAGAACAAAAAGCATAATACTTACAAGGATCCTAAGAATTCTAAAAGTTGATCTGAATTGTCTAATCCTATCTCTTTACACCAAAAATATAGCGATACAATGCAATTCCATTTAACCTTGTGAATGAATTGGATATATCTTCAAAATTCCTACTATTTCTCTCCTTCCACACTGTCCACCAAATGCTATGTGGAATTAAATTCCACCAGGTCTTCCGTCTCTTGCTACCTCCTCTTCTGATCCAACAGCTTGGTATATCAGCTGTATGTTCTGGCATAGTCCATATTACTTTTGAAAAGTTGAGAAGCATGGACCATATTTGTGTTGTGAAAGTACAATGTAAGAATAGGTGACTATTAGTTTCCCATGTCTTCCCACATAAAGAGCACCAAGGAAGTATGATCTTTCCTTTCCTCAAGACTTCATGTGTCAAGCATGCCTTTCTGTTGTTATGCTTCCTCAAATCTCTGATGCCCAAGCCACCTTTATCATTTCTTTGCAAAACTATCGCCCACTTGACCAAATTGTATCCTTTGTTCTCTTTGCAGCCATGCCAAAGAAAATCTGTGCTAAGTCAGCTTTGTATTGTTATGTTGAGAATTGTTTATTTTAGTTTCTGTGCTCAGATATGTATTCCTTCTTTCAGGTATTCTGATGCAGCAGATTCCTACAGATTTCAGCAGACACTTACAGATCAGATTCTCTTAAAGCTGCTGTGGCATGAATACCTATTCTCTGTCAGCTCGAAGAACCAGGAGAGGGTCTTTTCTTCTATGAATTTTTCTTCTGGTGGTATTCAACCTTCTCATCAGGCATCAAGACAACTTAATGTCAAAGTTACAGAGGGTTATGTGCAAGATCTTGGGAAATGCATTGTTGAAATCCTTTCGGATATCTTTTTTCTGGAACCTAATTTGCTTTTGCAGTTCTGTTCAACATTCCAAGAGACCTGCCTTGGTGTATTTCAAGAAACAGACAGTTCTATTGAGAATGGTGAAGGGGTGACTGAGTTCTTGTCAGTAGTGAATCAACAAGCAGTAAGGAAAGGTGAAACTTGGCCTCTAGTTTATTTGGTGGGACCAACATTGTCGAAGTCATTTCCCTTGATTAGAACACTTGTAAGTTATTCCTTGGTAATGTTTTCTTTTGATAGTGTTTTTGTGAGTAGAAAATAGTTTGGGCTGTAAACCCATAAAACAGAGGAGGACAGAGTGTGAGATGGAAAAAGGAAATTTGGATAAGTTTGACAAGCCTGTTCCTATCTAACACTAGTTTTCTCTCTCTGCATTTTAACCCTTGAAGACAAAAACTTGCTGACCACTTATTTTAGTGAATATTCATAGCTTAGCCTTCTTTTTAGAATTAGAACATTATGTTTTGGGAATTAATTGCTTTTAAGGAAAGACCCAAGATTTCTGTAGCTGCATATTGTTGGCTTGTTTATGATTCACTACTGAGTTCCCTGGATAAGGTTAAGCCCAAATCCAAACTCATCTTATCCACAATTGATTCTTTTGTGGTTTTCGCCATATTCCTGAATCCTGACTGATCAGTGATATGTATGCATTTGTATTTGCTCCTTCGGGAATAGGTAAATAAAATACTCTCACACCTGACCCTAGCAAATGTTGCTTTGATGATTCTTTTTACCAATATCTTTCAGTTTCACTTTGATTCTCTCATATGAGTTGTATTATCTAGGATTCTGTTCTTCAGTATAAAATGATTCTAGAATTCCTGCAGTGGGAATTACTGTGGCTTTTATCAAATGTTTTCAGTTTCACTTTCATTCTCATATTGGTTGTCAATTCTAGGATTCCCCTAATGCAGTGAGATTTATGGTGGCTGCTGTCTCTATATTTAGTCCGCGGAAGATAATTCAAGAGATCTTTTGCATTGAACCCGAAGGAAGACAATTCTTGCATGTCTTCAAGGAAACCTTTATCCCATGGTGCTTGCAGGCTAACAGTCCCACTACTAGCATGCGGCTAGATCTCTTGCTTTCGTTACTTGATGATGAATACTTAGCAGAACAGTGGGCTAGCATCATTATGCATGCAACAAATTTGGAAGAACTGAAATCTGCCGATGGGATTGTGAACTCTGATTGCCTTTCTCTATTGACTATGCTCATTGAAAAAGCAAGAACTAGCAATAGAAGCACTGTGCAAGTTCCCTATGCAGCCCATTGGCACCATTATCTGTTGGATTCTGCTGCCGTTTCTGTTGTTCAAGCTTTTCCACCTTTTGGAACTTCCAATGTTTCGTATATGCGGTATGTGAAAAATACCTGAAATATTTTCTTCACACATATCTTGCTCTAACTCCTTCAATTTACTAGATAGTGATTATCTAGCGATAAAGTGGTTGCATTTTCCCATTTTAACTTTGATATCTAATAAGTTATGTTGTGGGTGTCATTTCCATATATTTTAAAAATCATTTGAACTATTGTTGGGTCCAGTATTTTAAAATGCAGGGGCGTGACGCGAGGCATAAGCCCCGAGTCACGGGGCGTACATCTTATGTATATTCAATTTTATAATTTTATTACTAAGAAAATAAGCAAAAGTAAAACTTTAAATGATTTTACAAATAAATTTTAATAAATAACCAATAATATACAAAAAAAATATTGTAATTATTACCTGGGAAAGATATTAATAACCAATAATATAGAAAAGTATTATAGTTACTATTTGAGAAAGGTAATAACTAACAACACAAAATATGATAATAGCCAAAATAATCTTTAAAATGAAACCATCATTCATCTTCACATTTAATAGTCCTTCCCACCCTCAAGTAATATTTGTACGGATTATTTTTCATATATTTTAAAGAAGAAATAGGATAAAAAGTGTTAAGAGTAACGACAAAAAATGAATAAAGTTGTCTCAGGAACATAGTGCTATGAAAGCTCTATCTTATCAATTTCAGACACGATTATCTAAAAAATTATTTTTAGCAATGTCATTTTCTATGGAAGTTAATTTGTACATTTTAGAAAAAATCACTACAACCTGAAAAAAACATGATAGCATAAAATATAAAAATATCATTACATTAATAATAAAAAATATGCTATAAAGCAAAAACTTAAAAACCAAAAAAAATAAATTACTCCCGGAGAATACGTTTTTACGCTTGGGGTTGATGACCCAAATTTTAGGACTTATGTCCTATAGATCTACGTTTTCAATTTGCGCCCTAGAGCATTTTTGGTACGCCTCGAGACTCGCCCCGAAAACGTTTGAAAACAGTGATTAGGTCTACCATATTATTCTACTATAGTACTGTTTTGTTACTATCTACTATCTATTGTTTTTTACTATATCCGTCATTTCTTATACTTCTGTTACTTCTTTTGGACTACTTTGAACTATTTTCCTTGAGCCGAGGGTCTTATTGGAAACAACCTCTCTACCATTGAGTTAGGGGTAAGGTCTGTGTACACTCTACCCTCCCAGACTCCACTTTGTGGGACTACACTCGGTATGTTGTTGTTTGTATTATTGGGACTAAGAATGATTATCTTTTGCTTTGAAATCTTAGTAATTGTCTCCTGTCTCAAAATTGTATAATGAACATCTCAATGTGCTATACGACAAGTAAAAGCTTGAGTTAATAATTGATATCAGAATATTTTAACCTAAATTTTATGCTACATATCAAATCTTTGGGCTCCTTGATAAGAAGATAAAAATCTTTGCCCTAACTCAATCCCAAAAGATCCAAAAAAATAACTCTTGAGATGAACATTGGGCAACATTATATAAGGAGACAATAACCCATACACTTATAACACCCTCTGCATGAGGGTGGGGGGTGGGGGATTGCATATCGAATCAAAACAAAATTTCCAGATTTTGATATGCTATTTGGCTTAAGTTTTTGAAAAATTATGTATGGTATATGGTATTTAGGAAAAAATGCAGAGTACCAAGACCGTATCGAAATACATGCTAACTTATACAATACACATATTATAGATTATAACACTAATATAAAAGGCCTAATATTTTACTTCCTTTATCCTTAGATTCTTGGGTAAAGGGTTAAATATGCCCCTAAACTATTCGAAAAGGTCTAGATATACCTCCGTTTAAAGTTTGGCTCACTCATGCCCTCACCGTCCAACTTTTCGTCTAGATATGCCCTTACGGGCGTTAGTTGGCCTGCTGGACATTTCCAACTCATTTTCCATTTCTTAAATGCCACATGGAATTGTCATGTCATTTTGACTTTACCACATGACATTTATATGAAAATGGAAAGGGATCAATTATGCCCCTAAAAAATTCGAACCCATAAACACCTAAACCGACCCATAAATTAACCCCCCTTTTAAATAAACTATCCGACCCGTTTTCAACAATTTTGTTTAAATTTTTATTTTTTCGGTAAATCCCGAAAATGAGTAATTGATTAATAAAAATTATGAAAAAAATATAAAATTAACGCCAACAATTCACAAATAAATATAGTAACCTTAAATTCAAAAATTTCAACAATTTTTTTTAATTTTTATTTTTTTCGGTATTACTCATTTTCGGGATTTACCGAAATTTTTTTTTAAAAAAAATTGTTGAAATTTTTGAATCTAACGTTACAATATTTATTTGTGAAATTTTGGTGTTAATTTTATATTTCTTTTCATATTTTTCCTATTTTTTATTAATCAATTACTCATTTTCGGGATTTACCGAAAAAAATAAAAATTTAAACAAAATTGTTGAAAACGGGTCGGGTAGTTTATTTAAAAGTGGGGTTGATTTATGAGTCGGATTAGGTATTTATGGGTTCAAATTTTTTAGGGGCATAATTGATCCCTTTCCATTTTCATATAAATGTCATGTGGTAAAGTCAAATTGACATGACAGTTCCATGTGGCATTTAAATAAATGAAAAATGAGCTGGATATGTCCAGTAGACCAACTAACGCCCATAAGGGGATATCTAGACGAAAAGTTGGACGGCGAGGGCATGAGTGAGCCAAACTTTAAACGGAGGGTATATCTAGACCTTTTCGAATAGTTTAGGGGCATATTTGACCCTTTACCCTAGATTCTTTAATCCAGTGTTTTTGAGAGCGTGAAGTGGCAAACAATGACAAGGCCCCGCTTTGCTTAGAGCGTGAGCCGTGAAGCGAAGTGCTCACTTCATTCGAAGTAAACACATTTTCTTTTTTTAAAAAGACCAAAATAAATCTCACAACACAAGAAAACACAAAGAGAAAAGGACAAATAGATAATAAAATTAACAAACTCAAAAATGAAGTAGAATAACTTAAAATGTTAATCAAATTAACGAAGTGAAAAAATGAAATAGTAGAGCACCTGGGAAAAAAGTAGAGCACATGACAAAAAAAGAGAGAAGAAGACAAAAAAAAAAAAAAAATAGATTCAATTGAATTAAAATACCGAGTAGAAGAAATAGAATAATTTAAATTTCAATTATAAATCAGCAAAGGAAAAACTAATAAAGAAAATATAAGCTGAAGAAGTAATGAAGCTGAGAAAAATAAGAGAAGAAGAGAATGAAAAAGAGCCACAACAACAACGAGAGAAATGAAGAAGAGAAGAGAAGAAAAGGCCATACTTAGAGCTTGAAGAAGAAAAGAAGCACTAGGTTGCAACCAGAGCAGAAGTTTGCCAGCCTAATTGCAGTTGCAGAAGAAAGTCACTTTAGAAATAGTACTTCTTCTCCTTAAACTGTCCAGCTTTTTAGATAAAAGTTAAAAGGATACGCATCCTACAGCTTCACACTTTTACCCCTAAAGTGGGCGCTTCTTTCATGTCGCTGTGATTCATACCTGTGTAGCGATATACCCCCTGCCTCGTGTCGCTTCTTGCTTTAAGCGAGGAAGCAGGCACATTCTACAACACTGTTTTAACCTTTCCCACCTTTTCTTCGCTACCTGCCTTTTACCAGAGATAGATAGTGTCATTCTTATGTCATTGCTTGATGAATCGCAGATGGAATATTGTGATAATGAGAATTAAATTCAAAATTTCCACTGATCTTTAATTTTCTTTTTCCTCAATGTAAGAGATCCAATCCAGTTCGGATCATTACCACCACTTCAACTGTTTTTGTTTTGCAATTCCTATATACTATATTCAGAACTGATGGTAGTCCAGTTCCAAAGTTCATATATGATTAGGTAGATCTTTCCTCTTAACCTAGTCTAGAAAATGGGAAGCTCCGAAAAGCACTTTCTTTAGTGTTTTGTCCAAGATTTATCTCTTAATGACAAAAAAGAAAGTATAACTCTCTATCCAAGCTGAACAATTGAAGCTACCAAACCAAAAAGATAAAAAATCAAACCATACCAACTTTAGTAAGTATTGGTATTGATATAGCATTTCAAGAAACCAAATTCACAAACTGAATAGTCTAAAAGCCATCCAAACTGGCCAACGAACAACCCTACTCTACATCTAAGTTGCTCGGACTCTCCAGAAATGTTGCCGTACCCGCATCGGATCCTTCATGTATACACTATTTTTTGAGGATCTGACACGTACCCATCAATATTTTTGAAGAGTCCAAGCAACATATCTCTACATGCTAGAGTTGGATATCTGGAGCATGATTAAAAGAACATGGGCCCCAACGTCCTATACATCAAGGATAGGATGAGCATGGTGTTGATGCTGTGAGGGTTAACTGGACCACAAAAATTAACTCATTATATGAGGGTTGTCCACTACCATATAAGGAGACAACAGCCCATTTCCTCAACCAATATGGGGAACAATAGCACTCTTATTAAGTTTAAAGACTTTATTCTCTAGGATGACGACATGTTTATCTTCTGTAATTTGGAACCTGTGGTTATAGTCTGTTTTTGTTTCCCATCTCAATATCTAGGCTTCAGTGGCATGGAGGTGTTGTTCATTTGCTTAAGACTACAGTTAGTAGCACAACACTGACAAACCCTAATTTTTTGTTATTGTTTTATTTTGGGTTGTTTTGTTGTTCTGTTGCAGTGCTGTTCTGGGTGGCATAGCAGGAGATGATGAAACAAAATTTCTGTCCCAAAGTACACTAGTACTAGTATTTGAGGAGGTTCTTAAGAAGTTGACAGTTTTCATGATGGATTCTCCCTTCATATGGGTCAAGGACATGTGTTCTGTAATACCTGTCAGAGACAATAACACTGAACTGGGATTTGAACCTTCTATGGATGTGAATGAGATGGTCGATTTTGCTTTTCAAGTGCTTGATGGTGGCTTTTCTGCATTGAAATGTTTGCATCATGAAGTTGAGCTGCTTTCAGGAATCTTAGCTGCAATGTTTATAATTAAATGGGAATGCAGCATGGCTACTGTCTTCAACAATGAACTTGGTGAAGAATCCACAGAAAAAATAAAGTCAAGGTTGGCTTCTTGTGAGCTAGTGCATGCTCTCCATCGCAAAATTTGTAACCAGTTCCTATTTAGTATCAACCTAGATAGTCGAAAGATCCTGGAAAGCATCTTGGTCCAGACTGTAAGGAGTGCTGTGCTTAAGGATGAAAATATGGATACTGCAGAAGTCACATCTTTATGCTCTCACTGGGTCCTTGAACTTCTTGAATGTCTCTGTCAAGATCAGTTTGAGGAACAAAAGCTGTTAGACAGATTTCTAAGCCAGGATGATTCTTGGCCTGCTTGGGTTGCACCAGATATTAAAGTTGGGAAAGGAGCAGCTTTGGTGAAAACTGAGAGTGCTTCAATTGATGTGAGTGCCCTTCCCGCTTAAGTAATTTATATTGAGCAGTTTTGGGATGATCTTGTGCACCTACTTTTCTATTCACTGATATGTTCTTGTTGGAAAAGAGGGAGTTACAGTGAGGTTTTATTTTTTGACACATTCTTGTTTCCTTTTTTTTATGAAGTAAACATATTCTTGTTAACTTTCTCATTCAACTATTTAGTTTTATAACATTTTGTGGCATCGTTTTAGCTTTTCCAAGGTGAGTTACATCATGATTCACATTAGATCTATATTATAAGATCTCATAGTTTTGTACTTTAACTTTTTGCAGACCCCAAAAGGTACCAGGTTTGTTGCTCTGATAGACAGACTTATACCAAAGATGGGGTTTGATAAAATCATTGCTGGTGCTGTTTCTAATGTGTCTCCATCTTTAACTGAGGGTCATAGTAATCAACCTACCACAACTCTGCAATGTCAGTATTCCCGTGCCTGGCTGGCAGCTGAAATCTTGTGCACTTGGAAATGGAATGGCGGCAACGCCTTGTGCTCCTTCTTACCTTATCTCTGTGAATATTTAAATAGTGAATGTTATACGCCTGAGGATGAGTTGTTAGATTATATTGTCACCATTTTGCTCGATGGTGCACTTATTCATGGGGGGGTTGCAGAATTGAGTCTTTCAAATTTATCTCCTGTTACAAATGCGGAAAATATTAGAGAACCCTTCCTGAGAGCTGTTGTATCATTAGTGTCTAAACTTTTTGAAGATAATGTATGGGGAAAAGCCAAGGCAGTATTTCTTTTCAATCAGCTTTTGAATAAACTCCATATTGGTGAAACAATAAATATAAATTGTTTGAGGATACTTCCTTCAGTTATGGACGTAATCATTAGACCCTTGAGTGTTTCATTCGGCCAAGACACTGCAAAATTGCAGTCTGCTTCTTCTGACTGTTGTGAAGTGCAACAGGCTATCATGCACTGGCTCCAGCGAACACAATCTTTTCCACCCTTAAATGCATGGCAAACGACAGAAGGTAAATTACTGCTCTCTACAATGTGTCAATTTTCTAAAGGATTTAAACAACATAAGAAGTAGTCAAATTAGTGCCTTGATTTGTAGCAGAGATATATGATGGCTTATGCATCTAATATCTGATTTCTTTTCTCAATCCATTTGACTTAAACATATTTCACAAAATCTGTAACTTATCCGTTGCAAGTGTAATGGAATTTGGTATTTTCAGATATGGAAGTTTGGTTTCACCTTGTTATATCCTGCTATCCTGTACGGCAAATTGAAGGAGCGAAAGGGCTAAGACCAGAAAGATATGTCAGCTCTACTGAGAGAATGTTACTGTTTGAATTATTTCAGAAGCAGAGAAAGAATTCAGCATTATCTGTTATAAACAAGCTGCCGGTTGTGCAGATTTTGTTATCAAAAATGATTCTGGTTGCAGTTGCTTATTGCTGGGAAGACTTTAGTGAGGATGATTGGGAGTTTGTTCTATACCGTTTTAGGTGGTGGATTGAAGCAGCAGTTGTTGTGATGGAGGAAATTGCTGAGAATGTAAATGGTGTTATTACGGATGGTTCTAGTTGTGAACATTTGGAAGTTATGCTGAAGAGGATCAACGATACCGTTTTAGTGGACTCTTCTCCAATAAAACTCGGAAGCAATGCTCTAATTGGATTTTCTTCATTTTGCAATTTAAGTGGTATTGAAGCAAAAGAGCCTGTTGATGTTTCTAGTCCCTTGAAAATTGACAGATGGGAGATGGCCAAACACCGAATTATAGAAGCTGTTCTTCGGTTGTTCTTTTCTACTGCTGCTACCCAGGCATTGGCAAGTTCTTATAGTAGTGAAGCTTCTTCCATTGTAGCATCGTCTATTCTTGATCATTCTCAGTTCTGGGACTTAGTGGCTTCACTTGTTGTCGAGTCCTCTTCAACTGCAAGAGAGAAGGCAGTAAAATCAGTTGAAATCTGGGGCCTAAGTAAAGGGCCAGTTAGCTCTTTGTATGCAATGCTTTTTTCTTCCAAGACACTTCCTTCCCTAAGATGTTCTGCTTATGTTATTCTTTCAACTGAACCTGTGTCTGACTTATCTTTGTACACTGTCGAGAAGACATGTTCCTCTGGTGGAGATGCCTCCAACAACCAGGTTACTGACGGTTCTGCTGAAGAAAGTCTCCATCTTAGGGCAGAAGTTTCTTCCATACTGGAAAAGCTACCATATGATGCTCTGCAAATGGACTTGCTTGCATTTGAACGGGTTAGGTTTTTGTTCCCCTCCCCCTTTGGGCTTTTTTTGCTTCTTCAAAGCTAATGGAGAAGCATGAATAAACCACTTCTGTTTGCTAAATATCCTTCAATTTTTCAGATAAAGGTCTTTCTAGCTTGGTCTTTGTTACTTTCACATGTAATATCACTACCATCATCATCACCCCTGAGGGAGAGAATGGTTCAATACATTCAAGAATTTGCTACTTCAACAGTGTTAGATTGCCTTTTCCAGCATATCCCTTTGGAATTTTGTGTACCATCAAGCTTGAAAAAGAAGGATTCAGAACTTCCAGCTTCGGTGTCAGAAGCAGCAAAATCTGCAACCCGTGCCATCACTTCTAGTTCTGTATTATTTTGCTTGGAATCGCTTTGGCCTGTCAGACCAGAAAAAGTTGCTTCACTTGCTGGTGCAATTTTTGGCCTCATGCTTTGTGTTCTTCCCGCTTATGTTCGAGGGTGGTTTAGCGCTATACGTGACCGTTCTACTTCGTCTGCTATTGAATTTTTCACTAGAGCATATTGTAGCCCCCCTCTGATTATGAATGAACTCTCTCAGGTACGAATGTCGTCCTTACGCACTTGAGATACTTGAACATTTATTGAAATGAATAAATGAAACACTTACCAAAATAAAGGGAATTCCAGGGGTTTTCCTGAAAATCTGAATCATTTTTATTTTGAATGTGGTAGGGTCATATATTTCTTTCAGTTCCTGATGTTTGCTAGCCAAGTGACTGGCAAACTGGCTGCTATAGAATCTTATACTCTCAGTTAAAATAATCCAGTCTGGATGAATATAAAGTACCTGTACTTGCTTGTGTTTGTAATCTTATTTCCAGCATAAGACTTATGTTCTTTGCGACCATAAAATGCCTTGCTGACCTTCATTCAAATGCAGATTAAAAAAGCCAATTTTGCTGATGATAATTTCTCTGTCACCGTGAGCAAATCTGCTAGTGAAGTGGTGGCTACCTACACAAAAGACGAAACAGGAATGGACCTAGTAATTCGTCTTCCGGGATCTTACCCTCTGCGACCTGTGGATGTAGATTGTACCAAGAGCCTTGGCATTAGTGAGGTTAAGCAGAGAAAGTGGTTAATGTCAATGATGTCATTTCTTCGTAATCAGGTGTCTCCCACTGACTTTGGATCTGTGCATTATTCTCCCATCCCACCCTGATCATTTCCTCTATGTCTCTGCTCATTACTGTAATCTGTCAGTCTCCCATCTGTTATATTTGAATTTATTGCCCTCGACATACATAGCTGTTACATTTAATATTCTGCTCTTTGATCATGCATATGTTTCTTGCTGAGGCGCACCTTTTAACTTTAAAATGTCACCCTTTTCTTTTATATCTACCATTTTTTTAGGTATTGGTATTTTACCATCTTTGATGTCAATTAACTGCTGAGTGTAAGTTGTGTTTCTTGAATGACCTGCCAGCAATTGGATAATTCTCAATGATCCTGCATACACTTTGCGGGCAAAGTTGATGACCTATTTTTCCTACAATGCAGAATGGTGCCCTAGCTGAAGCCATTTGCATATGGAAACGCAATTTTGACAAGGAATTTGAAGGTGTGGAGGAATGCCCCATATGTTACAGTGTCATTCACACTTCAAATCATAGCCTCCCACGGCTAGCTTGCAAAACCTGCAAACACAAGTTCCATTCAGCCTGCCTCTACAAGTGGTTCTCTACTTCTCACAAGTCAACTTGTCCATTGTGTCAATCTCCTTTTTGATGTATCGTTCAAAGTGGTGATGCCTTAGTGCCGTAAAATGTAATTCACCCTTTGCCGAGTTTGGTGAATATGACCATATTTGTGGGTTGCTATACTCTTCCTACAGCTAAATTGTAAGTGCGCTCTCTCTCCCCCTTTCCCCCGCTCTTTGTGTTTTTTGTGTGCATTATTTTCTTACAGGGCTGATTTTTCTTCTAGAAAGACATGTCTGCTCATTTGTATATATAGAAGCTGCTGACTCGAACAGCTAACAATCTCAATTCTCAGATAAAGGAAACCAACCAAGCTTCCTGACCACACAAGAAGAATATTGTTTTAATTAAAAAAAAGAAGAAGAAAACTACAGCTTACCTGATGTTATCACTTCACATACATATGATATGATCTGATTAACTGGTCCCCTTGTTCAAAATTTTTTCTTGAAATTCCTCTTGCAATAATTTTCATCCTTTGAAGAGAGGGGAAGTAACATGGTTTTGATGGGGGGGTTTTTGTCATAAAATTTTTAAGCTTAATTGACATGGTTCTCTTCCTGTTTATGCAGTTGAATATGAGTAGTCAAGATTATCAGAATTGGTGATGAAAATCTGGCAGGCAGGCATAGAATGGTACCAATCTGCGTATTGCTACTGTAAATGGCAGTTATGGAAGAGTGCTAGGTATAAAAACAAACATGTAAAGAATTTCCCTTTATTTATTTATGCGCGCACACAAAATCGGAGGAGATGTGTTTATAGGTTAGTTTTTCTTTTAGTTACGTTTTGTGTCTCTGCCATTTTTGCTACTTCTCCCTGGATGTTGATATTGTTTGCCACTCCATTTTACACATATTTTTTGATTCTCTATATTTTCCTTTATGAGGTTGAACAGCCTACAATAGGGATGTCAATTGGGGTAGGGCTAAGTTTTTCTCTATTAACACATCAACTGGGTTTGGATTTTTAAATACCAAATCAAATTATTTGTGTTATCTTTTAAAATCTATAAATCAAACCAAATAAATAATAGTTGGCGTTTTAAATCTCTTTTTTTGGTTTTTGAAGAGCCAATTTTCTTCCCGTGATTCTAAAGAAAGCGTTGAATGCTAAATTTTATTTTCTCTCCCCGAAAAGCTGTGCAATTTCAAGTAAAATATACATTAGAAAAAATGAAAATCAACAACATGATATTATTAAACATAAGAGAAATATTGTCACGATCCAAGGTAGCCCCTAGGCATAACATGGCGTATAAGACCTCGAAAGACCCCAAACAAGCCACTTAGTTTTCATCATACAAGAAATAGAATAAAAGAGATAAAGAGGAACATTTCAAGTCCAAACCATTTTATAAAAGTAAAGCGGAAGTCTAAAATATTGTCTCAAAGTCATCTAGTACAAAAGAATGAATTTGGGCGAAACCCATACATAATGTTCAAAAATGAAAGTAAAGAAAGATCGAAAACAATAAATATCCATCCTCGAAGCATGAGGACTCACCAAAGTTGGGAATCTCCTCAACAAACTCTAGCCACAAAACTAGGAACCCTAACTGTCAAACCCTACATTTGGGAAAAATGTAGGCAAGAGTATGCGTTAGTACAAAATATGTACCAAGTATGATAGCCATGCATAAAACGTATGAAAACATGCTAAAAGGGAGATACCTTCATAAGATGCAATGACCAAGCTAAACATATGATAAGAGTTATAAATTATGAGTCATAAACCATGGTCAATGCACATAATAGCCATCTTAAACATGCATGAGATACTTTCTTGAAGTAACCTTAGTTCATCATAACTCACTTGTGGGAAGTAACCTCAACCGATATATAAGACCATGAGAGCTATCATCATGGAATTCGGTGTCTTCCACACCGAAGAGAGTTGTCCTACTTGCCACGATAAGGACCATGAACTTCTAACTTATGTAGATCCACTAGCTAATGTCTATCTAGACAATCCTATGTTGGCACATAGTTATGGGACACGGATAATCGTCACTTGTCCACTCGTTTCTAAGCTTAACTTCCACGGAATAGTTCTTATTCATATTCATCTTAGCTCTTAAAGGAACATGGATAATCGCCTTTTCTCCTTACATCACGTGACATGGGCAATCGTCTCTTGTCATTCAATTAAAGAGCATGGGTAATTGCCTCTTGCTTCATCATTAGAGTAGCTCATTAACATTGGTTCGATTTAGGTGAGACAACCTTTCAACCCTAAGAACCCTTATCATGTGAGAAAACCTTTCACAGTTCATGCTTACATGTGTATATGAGAAATCATTTCAACAACACAACAATAGCAACAACATGATACTTCACTCTCAAAGCATCCTTAAAACATTTACATATATTTTATGAGAACATGTTTGATTTAATAAACTTCTCTTTCATAATTCAAAACCCACATCATATGATCATAACTTGGAAAACATGAAAATTACATGGGTTCATGGGTGATCATCATAAAACATGAGATTAACTCAATTCATGCATAAAAGATGATGGATCAATCAATTACATCAATATTTAAAGGAACCCATGACATGGAAGAAAACCCTAACTCATTTGGGGAATTCTAGCTTTATAAGTTGGAGAATTTAGGAACTCCATGAATGTAAGAGATCCATGGATGAAAACTATCATACCTTAATGTCAATTGCTTAACTTCAATGGAGAAATTGGAGACTTGATTTGAAACCCTAGGTTGATCCCTTCTTCTTCAAGGTTTCTAGAGAGAAATATTTTGAAAGGAAGACTTGTTCTTCTTTTGTAAATTTGAGAGAATGATTTCAATTGGGGAAATTTGGGGGTTAAAACAGTTATATAGGTCATTATGTGAAGGGCAAAATGACATAGTATTAGGATAAAATAATTAGGAAAAGACCCAAAAGCCCCTAATATTTTAACTGCTGACATTAACTATGGTAACGACCTATGGACCGTGGTTCAACCGATGGTCCGTCTTGTTAGTCCATCGTCTGGCGTCAGAAACTAAAATTTGAGGCCTTGATCGACGGACCTCATCCACTGACCGTGGGTCCATCAACGGTCCGTTGATCCTGGCCGTGGATATAGACCTTTTTGGGGAAAACTATCTGGCCAACCACGGACACCACCTACAGTCCGTGGGTCGTTCCACGGGTCATGGATGGCACCGTAGGAACTGGCACAAGATTCTTAACAACTGAAATTTTTACCCTTTCTCGAATCTGAGGTATTACATTATCTCCCCCTTGAGATCATTCGTCATCGAATGAGATTCAAGACATATCAAGTTGACTCATTTTCTCAAAACTAGCGTTTTTTCATGAACATGCATAAATGAGGAAATCATGGGAATATCTAAGACACGTGACATCAAAAGAGTAAACCATGAGGAACATCAATACCTCAAGCTAGAGTAGGGGTAGAAGGAAAAAGATAAGGATAATGGGACATCATATCGGCCTTGGCCTCCCAAGTAGCACCCTCAACTAATTGATTCTTACACAACACTTTCCCGGAAGCAACTTCTTTATTTCTCAATTTCTTGACTTGCCGGTCAAAAATCTCACCCGGTACTTCTCATAAGAAAGGTTCTCCTTAATTCCCAAATCTTCTAAGGGAAATTTAGATGTCGGATAACCAACACATTTCTTTAACATGGAGACATGGAAAACTGGATGCACCGATGCCAATTTATTTGGTAACTCAAGTTCATAAGCAACCTTCCCAATACGCCTCAAAATTTGATATGGGCCTACATATCGGGGACTAATTATCCCTTTCTTACCAAGCCTCATTACACCATTCATGAGTGAAATTTTCAAATAGACCCAATCATTAATATCAAACTCAAGATCTCTTCTTCTTACATCGTCATATGACTTTTGGCGACTTTAAGCCGTTTTCAACCCTTCTCTAATAAGTTTAACTTTTTCAATAGCCTCATGTACCAACTCGGGACCTATTAGGGCAACTTCACCTACCTCAAACCAACTTATAGGGGATCTACACCTCCTACCATACTAGGCCTCAAATGGAGCCATATCAATACTTGAGTAATAACTATTGTTATAGGCGAACTCAATCAAAGGCAAGTGGTCATCCCAATTACCCTTGAAATCTATCACACAAGCTCTCAACATATCTTCCAAAGTTTGGATAGTAGGCTCTGCTTGCCCATCAGTTAGTGGATGAAAGATTTTCCTAAGCTTAACACAAGTACCAAGACCCTTTTTAAAAGATCTCCAATACTGAGAAGTGAATTGGGTACCGCGATCGAAGATAATGGATAAAGGCACTCAATGCAACTTTACCATTCCCTCCAGTACAACTTAGCGTAGTCCTCCTTCGTATAAGAAACCTTGACGGAAATGAAATGAGTTGATTTCGTCATCTGATCTACTATAACCTAGATCAAGTCATGTTGTCGCCGGGTGCGAGACAACCCAACAACAAAGTCCATATTCAAATCTTCCCACTTCCAAGTAGGAATGCTAATGTCTTGGGATCCCGATTTGTGATGCTCAACTCTCACTTGTTGACAATTAGGACACTTAGCCACAAATTCTACAATATCCTTCTTCATTCCATTCCACCAATAGACCTCCCGCAAATCAAGGTACATCTTGGTGGCTTCCGGGGGAATGAAATACCGAGAACTATGGGCTTCTGGCAAGATCTTCTCCCTCAAGTCATCAACATTAGGAACACACAACGACCTTGATATCTAAATACTCCATCTCCTCCTTGGGAGAAAGCCTCTACGGACTTCTTAAGCACCGTTCCTTCAATTCTACCAAAGTCGAATCAAGACCTTGCTTGGCTTTCACATTTGAAACATCTCGAACTAACTCGTTTTTATCATTTTCGATGTGAGCAACACTATCCATAGATAACCGACTAGGAGCGTCCGCCACCACATTTGCCTTACCGGGTGAAAGAGAATGCTCATATCATAATCGTTTAATAACTCAAGCCACCTTATTTGGCGAAGATTTAGATCCTTCTGATTAAACACATATTGCAAACTCCTATGGTCAGTAAAAATATCGACATGGACACCATACAAATAGTGCCTCCAAATCTTTAAGGCAAAAAAAAAAGACCGCCGCTAGCTCAAGGTCATGGGTAGGATAATTCTTCTCATGAATCTTAGGTTGCCTTGAAGCATATGCAATAGATTTTCCATTTTGCTTAAGCACACATCCTTGCCCAATTCTCGAGGCATCACAATAAAAAACAAAACCATCAGTCCCTTCCGATAATGTCAACATCGGAGCAGAAATAAGTGTATCTTTCAATTCTTGAAAACTTTTTTCACACACTTCGGACCATATGAACTTATCCTTTTTTGAGTTAATGTTGTCAAAGGAGAGGCAATCGAAGAAAAGCCCTCAACAAACCTTCTGTAGTAACCAGCCAAACCCAAGAAACTTCTAATGTCCGAAGGGGATAAAGGTCTAGGCCAACTCTTAATCACATCCTTCTTCTTAGGGTCTACCTCAATACCCTTACTTGAAACAATGTGACCAAGAAAGGCTACAGACCTTAGCCAAAACTCACACTTGCTAAACTTTGCAAAGAGTTGTTGGTCCTTGAGAATTTGCAACAATATCCTCAAATGATTGATGTGATCATCCTTACTCCTCAAATAGATCAATATGTCATCAATGAACACAATCACAAACATGTCAAGGTATTGTCTAAACACCCTATTAATCAAATCCATAAATGCCGCTGAAGCATTAGTCAAACCAAAAGACATCACCAAAAACTCAAAATGACCATACCGAGTCTGAAAGGACGTCTTCAGAATGTCATCTTCTTTCATTCTCAACTGGTGATAACCCGATTGGAGGTCAATCTTGGAGAAGTAACTCGCTCCTTGACGTTAGTCAAAAAAATTATTCTTAACGGTAACCTTGTTCAACTGCCGATAGTCTATACACATACGGAGAGAACCATCCTTCTTTCTAATAAAGAAGATTGGAGCACCCCATGGACAGATACTTGGTCATATGAAACCCTTATCCAACACATCTTTTAATTACTCCTTTAATTCCTTAAGTTCTGTCGGAGCTATTCGGTAAGGAGGAATAGAGATAGGTTGCGTATTTGGGAGAAGATCGATACCAAAGTCTATTTCCCTTTCAGGAGGAATACCCAATAAATCATCTGGGAACACTTCCAAAAACTCATTAACTACGGGGGCCGACTCGAGAGTACGGGTTTCAGAATCTATAGCCCTCACCCTAACAAGATGGTAAATGCAACACTTTGAAATCATTTTTGTAGCTTTAAGACAAGAGACAAATTGACCCTTAGGCATAGAATTTCCCCCTTTCAACTCTAGGACAGACTCATCTGGAAACTGAAACTTGACTACATGAGTTCTACAATCAATAGAAGCATAACATGAGTGCATCCAATCCATACCAAAGATAACATCAAAATATAACATATCCAGCTCTACAAGATCAACAAGAGTAACTTTATGGGACAAGGAGATAGAACATTTTCTATAGACCCTCTTAGCCACAATAGAATCATTAACAAGAGTAGAGACAAAAAAGGGATCGAACAACCCATCCGGAAGAATATCAAACCTCATAGCCACATATGGCGTCACAAAATAAAAGGTAGCACCGGGATCAAGTAAAGCATAGACATCAAGTTGAAAGACTTTCAAGATACTGGTAACCACATCAGGAGAACCCTCTTGTTCACCACGAGTTTGTAGTGCATATAATCTATTTTGCTTGGAAGCATTTGGACCCGAACCACTAGGACCGAATGAAGGATTAGCTTGAGCCCTTAGACGATTATCTCCTTCATTCTTAGCAACTGAAGGGCAATCCCTTATCTTGTGGTCCATCTTACCACAACCAAAGCAAACATTGGAACCTGCTAGACACTTTCCCTCGTGCTTCCTTCAACGCTTAGCACAAGTATGCATTAAAGACCCACTACCACTTCCTCCTAGAGATTTAGGGTTAGACACCCTATCTTTGTTGAACTTAGAAAGAGCATTAGAGTAACCTTGATCAGAAAACCTTAGTTGAAACTTAGAACGATCATGTCCATCTGACCTTGAATGAGAGAAGTTACCATCACCGGTCTTAGCTCTTTGCCTCCTTAGACTTTTTCCTAAGTTTCTCCTCTTCAATTTGTTGAGAGTGAACCATGAGACGAGAGATATCCATATCATTAACAAACATGTCAGCACGACATTCCTTAACCATCATTTCAGACACACCCAAAACAAACTTACTTATCCTTGCCCTAGGATCGATAATCATAGTAGGAGACATATCAAGACAATTGTATGAACTTCAAAGCATATTCCTTCACACTCATACTTCCTTGACGAAGGTTGATGAACTCAATCACCTTTGCCTCCCTCATCTCAAGGGGAAAGAACCTATCAAGGAAAGCAACCTTAAACTTTTCCGAATCGAGAGGACCCACATTTTCCGGCCTCCTCTCTTTCCATTAGTTGTACCATATTTGAGCAACACCTTTAAGTTGATAAACGGCCAACTCTACCTTTTCCACCGGCGTTACTTCCATGATCATCAACACCTTATAAACCTCATCAATGCACTCTTGAGGATCTTCCTCAACCTTAGAACCATGAACCTCCAGAGGATTCATTCTAGTGAAGTCCCTCACTCTAGATGTAGTCGTACCCATATTTGGGCTTACGGGAATAGCAACCTCCTATTGGCTTGGGCCGTCATGGATTGGGCCAACACTTGAAGAGCAACCCTAAACTCTACATTAGTCACTTTCTCGGCCAAAGGATCGATCGGAACTTGGGGAACTTGAGGAAAAGCTTATTGTTCCGCATTCTCCCTCATATTCCTTCTAGCATAATCTCTTCGAGTAGTCATCTTCTGTAGAGCATCAGGTAAAGATTAGGAGAGAGACCTTATAGAGTTAAACTCTATCGCACGACTTTAGAGTAATGAAAAAAGTGGAGTTTCTTAAACATCTTGTAGCTTCTTATTCATAAGTGTGGCGCGCTTCACACTCATGGACAAGACTCTACTCGATATAACTTATGACACATCCTAGGAACTTTCTAAACATTGTGCTCTGATACCAAGTTTGTCACGACCCAAGTTAGCCCCTAAGCGTAACATGGCGTATAAGACTCCGAAAGGCCCCATACAAACCACTTAGCTTTCATCATACAAAAAATAGAATTAAAGAGATAAAAAGGAACATTTCAAGACCAAATCATTTTATAAAAGTAAAGCGGAAGTCTAAAACATTGTCTAAAAGCCATCTAGTACATAAGAATGAATCTGGGTGAAACCTGTACATCATGTTCAAAACTCAAAATAAGAAGAGACTGAAAATAATAAATGTCTGTCCTCGAAGCATGAGGACTCACCAAAGCTGGGAATCTCCTCAACGAACCTTAGCCATGAAATGGGAATTCTGACAGTCGAACCTTACATTTGGGAAAAATATAGGAAAGAGAATGCGTTAGTACAAAATATGTCCCAAGTATGATATCCATACATAAAATGTATGAAAACATGCTAAAATGGAGATACCTTCAAAAGATGCAATGACCAAGCTAAACATGTGATAAGAGTTAGAAAACATGAGTCATAAAACATGGTCAATGCACATAATCGCCATCTTAAACATGCATGAGATACTTCCTTGAAGTAACCTTAGTTCATCATAACTCACTTGTGGGAAGCAGCCTTAACCGATATATAAGACCATGAGGGATATCATCATGGAATCCTGTGTCTTCCACATCGAAAAGAGTTGTCCTACTTGCCACGGTAAGGACCATGAACTTCTAGCTTATGTGGATCCACTAGCTAATGTCTATCTAGACAATCCTATGTTGGCACATAGTTATGGGACACAGGTAATCGCCACTTTTCCACTCGGTTCTAAGGCTAACTTCCACAGAATAGTTCTTATTCATATTCATCTTAGCTCTTAAAGGAATATGGGTAATCGCCTCCTGTCCTTACATCACGTGACATGGGTAATCGCCTCTTATCATTCAATTAGAGATCATGGGTAATTTCCTCTTGCCTAATCATTAGAATAACTCCTTAACATTGGTTTGTTTTAGGTGAGAAAAACTTTCAACCCTAAGAGCCCTTATCATGTGAGAAAGCCTTTCACAATTCATGCTTACATGTGTATATGATAAATCCTTTCAACAAAACAACAATAGCAACAACATTGATACTTCACTCTCAAAGCATCCTTAAAATATTTACATAAATTTCATGAGAACATGCTTGATTTCATAAACTTCTCTTTCATAATCCAAAACCCACATCATATGATCATAACTTGGAAAATATGGGAATTACATGGGTTCACGGGGGATCATCATAAAACATGAAATTAACTCAATTCATGCATAAAACATCATGGATCAATCAATTACATCAATATTTAAAGGAAACCATGACATGAAAGAAAATCCTAACTCAATTAGAGAATTCTAGCTTTATAAATTGGAGAATTTAGGAACTCCATGAATGGAAGAGATCCATGGATCAAAACTATTATACCTTAATGCTAATTGCTTAACTTCAATAGAGGAATTGAAGACTTGACTTGAAACTAGGTTGATCCCTTCTTCTTGAAGGTTTCTAGACAGAGAAATATTTTGAGAGGAAGACTTGTTCTTCTTTTGTAAATTTGGGAGAATGATTTGAATTGGGAAAATTTGGTGGTTAAAACACTTATATAGGTTTTTAAGTGAAGGTCAAAATGACATAGTATTAGGATAAAATAATTAGGAAAAGACCCAAAAGCCCCTAATAATTTAATTGTCGATACCAACGATAGTGACGACCTACGGACCATGGTTCAACCGACGGTCCGTCCTCTTAGTTTGTCGTCTTGGTGTCAGAAACTAAAATTTGAGGCCGTGATCGACGGACCTCGTCCACAAACCGTGGGTCCATCGACGGTTCATTGATCCTGACCGTGGATCTAGACCTTTTTGGGGAAAACTATCTGGCAAACCATAGACACCACCTATGGTCCGTGGGTCATTCCACGGGCCGTGGATGGCACCGTAGGAACTGGCACCAGATTCTTAAAAACTGAAATTTTTACCCTTTCTTGAATCCGAGGTGTTACAAATATATCTTAGTTATTAGGGCTTTTGTTTACCCTGATGACAAGTAATGGATTTAATTTTGCAATTCCAAATCTGATATTAAAAATAAAAAACTACGAGGCAGTTAAAGAAAGGGCAAAAAACTAAAGTATACAAATATATAACCTTAATAACCATTATATAACAATAATTTTACTTTTCATCTACATAACAATAGCTTTTTTAAAAAAATATAGTAAATGAATTATAAAAAAGAAAAAGTAAAAAAAATGTAATAATAAGGACCCACGATTTACTCAAATTTAGTTATATGTTCTCTCCCATAAAAAAAAAGGTTGTTTAACCAAAATAAACCTTTGTACCTCCATATTCCATAAGCTTAATCAATAATGGATACCAATAGTGTTTCAATTCTACTTTTCTAAGGAATTAAAAACTTGAATTTTTCAAACGAGGACTTTTCTTTTTAGGAACACAACGGACGATGGGACGCATCAGGTAAGTTGATAACTATATTTGGCCTTTTTAATTTGTGTGATCGTTATCTTATAACTATTTGGTTGGTATATGTTTTTTTGTTTCCGGAAATTGATGTTTATTTCTTGAATTTAATTTGAAATCCGACGATCTTAGGATTATATGATTGTATAAGAAGGTGTATTTTAAGTCGTTTGATAACATCTAGATCTAAATTAAAATTGGGTAGATTGTTTGTGGCATTTGTTATGATGTAATTGTGAGGGTTGTTAAAGTTGATTACGACGATATATTATTAATAGTAACATGTGAGATAATTTGGTGATATTGATAGTGTAGTTGTGAATTATATAGTGTAATCAATATTTGTATATTAGGTTTTAAATCAACACCAACAATCTTTATTTTTTTATATATAATTTGCCGGTGTAGTTGATATATTTTGTGGTACCTGTATTGACGTAATTGATAGTTTATATAAACTTGTTATTAGCCTGTCAATTTGTGATTGGTTATTCGCTTATGTTTTGGTGTAATCTCCGTATTTTGTTATGTGTATTAGTGATTGTATATTGGTATATTATTTAGTGAAAGTGAAGGTATATTTAAAGTCATGTATTAACTGCATATTCTGTGAATATTTTTTGGTAAGTGATTAGGTGTAATTAGATTTTTGTAGTAAGTTTTTAATGAATACCAACATTCTTTATTTATTTGGTAAATTTTGATGGTGTAATAGATGTATTATTTGGTCTATATATTCAAGTAATTGTTATTTTTAGGTCTTCTTTAAACACCATAAAGTTGAGTTTGACGATCTATTATGGATAGTGTTTTGGTAGATTAGTTGGTCAAATTGATACTTTATTTGTTGTAAATGATATATGTAATCAAGATTGTATATTAGGTTTTAAATCAACTGCCACGACCCAAAAATGGACATGATGGCACTCGTCTTATCCCACAAAGACAAGTAGGCCTAAAACTCAACCATTACAATAAAATGTGGAAATCTTATAATCAACTCAAAAATATCCCCAAAATCTGGTTGTCACGTGTACAAGCCTCTAAAGTATTACAATTGATTCAAAAGAAAAATACAAGTCTCAAATGACCTTGTTTCTACAATAGAACAAGATCATAAATAGGAGTAAGAAAGTCCGCTAAGATGACAAACAACTACCTCACAAATCTCCAAGAAGCCTCGGAAAATAAGAGAATGGAAAGTATCACAAAATCCAGGCTCGTAACCTACAAATATTGTAGAAGCAAGGGGTGAGTACCAAACCACACGGTATTCAGCAAGTAAACCTCTAAACACAAGATAAGTGAATAGAATACGGGTACTCCTACCACCCCAACCGAACCTCCACAACTACAACCTGCATAAAAATCAGCCCAACCTAAAAGTTCACAATTTACAAAGCACACATCTCAACAACAACACTCTAACAATTACATTTCCTCAACAACAAACTCATTATTCATCAATCACAAGTTCCACAGAAGGCAATCACAAGATTAGCAAAACACAATGTCAAGTTCACTAATGATAAAGATGTACAATGCAATGGAATGCAATGTCAAGTATAGTGATACATGTCTGGCCTAATGATACACACCCGCTGTCACACAGTCCGAGACCCACAGGGAAGATATTTGTTCATGCATCCATCGCGGCACGCGATATGTCCCTCAATATATATAGTATCCATCGCGGTGTGCAATACGTCCCTCGGAATATAGTATCCGTCGCGGTGCGCGACACGTCCCTCGAAATGGTACATCCTCTTATCACATAACACTTATCACAACCATGTCTCAGAGCCAATGCAAATGACATGTTCACACAAATAATGAGGAGATGACCATTTTCACAACAAGGCACAATTCACAACAACATAATCGTGATACAACATCAACAATGAGTCAATAAGCTTTTCAAATCATTCTCAACAGATCACACACCAACGATTAATCACATTGCCTTTTATTACCCGTTTTTCATCACTGAGTTTATTCAATATGGACAAGTCAACCCATCACCAAGTGTCATTACTCCCCAACACATACCATAAGGAAATACACGATTCTATGCACTTAACAAGAGTTTAGAAATCCACTTGCCTCAAATAGTCGAACAATGACTCCAGAACTTGTGCCTTCCCTTTTTGTTGGACTTCAAAATCAATTCAATCTATTCAAATAAATAATCACAATAAGCTTTTGAAACTAACAACACTCATATTACTATATGTGTAGCTTAGACCCAAAATTCACCCAAATTTACAATAAAGTTTCTAAATCTTGATTTCAACCAATAGGTCAAATCTCATATTTCTTAAATTTCAAGATTAGGGTTAAGTCATAATTTCTCCAAACACTACAACTCTAATAGTTCCATATAATATAATGTACCCAATATTTAATTACAATGTCTCAATATATCAAATTTGGATCTAAATACAATACCATACGAATCCAACACGGAACCAAATTTATCACTGAAATCTCACCAATGGAAAAGAACGATTAATTACGTGTAGATTTAACCTCTGTAACAATGTATTACAAATATATATAATATAATACGCTGATCAAGTCTTCAAATTGTGAAAGTTGGCATCATTAGCCAACGATTGCTTGTCCCCACCCTGTTGCCATTAATAATTTCATAATAATTACAGAAAAGTCACGTTTTGTTATGATCTCAACTAACTGATAAAATGTTGCCGTTAAGAGTCGAAGTCCGGAAGGAGTATAAGTCTTAACTGAGTAAATAAAAGAATGAAGGGCCAAGATTTATTTTAGTTAATTAAGCTCAATGGACGAGATCATGCCACGTGGACAGATGGTTATATATACACATCACAGAAGAGAGAGAAGGCTAACTGAAATCTGGTAATTCTCAACCCTTTCCTCGTGCTCTTTTCTCTCTCTCAAATTCTCTGCTCATCTCATCTCAATCTGATTCTTTCCTCTCTTCTTCTTCTTCTGCAGATCAATTCTTGAATGGAGCTCAATATTAATCTCATTTCTTTTACTAGTTAGAATTTCCCTGTTGGTTTGAGTACCATTTCTCTGTTTTTGATAAATAACAGAAAATTCCCAAAAAAGTGTTGAGTTGATTGTTTAATTTCTATATTTGAATTTTGGTCTCGGTTGAGATCATAACACGTTTAATCATCAATAATTTTCAACCCAATTTCCTTATGTTATGTCCAGCATTAATGATATCAACAATTGCCCCTAATCTTCCAATATTTATAATCCATTATATTTAATATAAATTGATTCGTACCTTTTTGCGTCGCACCAAAAATTTTCATCGACTTTTCCTTCTTCTCGTTATATTTTTTTGGTTTGTTCGTGCGTAATTATTATTATTATTATTATTAAGATTATTATTTTGGGCTTGACCCATTTATTTTCTTTTCCTTTATTATTAACTACAAAAATATCATTTATTAAATTTAAAAATTATATCACTCATTCTTTCAAGTCATAAATCATTTATAAAAAACTATTAAAAGGGGTTAACTCAGAAAAATAGGTAAAAATTTATAAAACGACTAAGAGGGTCGTTACATTATCCACCACTAAAACACATGTTCGTCCTCGAACATAAAGAAGAAGAAGGAAGAATAACCAACACGACCAAAAGCCTGAGGTATGATTTTCAAAGTCGTGTTCATCTCTCCAAGTGATCAACTCATCTTTAGGACCATTCCATCAAAGATCACTACCAAGAACTGAACTTTTGAATCAAACTTAGGAAGATCTATAAATCAAGAGTGATTATCAAGCAACACACTAATCCATGAATCCAATTCAAACCGAAACACTCTCGACCATAACACAATCATCAAGACGAATCTTTCTCACATAACCAAGAAACATTTTGAATCGATACCGGCTACAATCAGAAGTGAACTTGAACCAACCACCACACACTCATATTGCACAAACCATCACAGATCTTATCAAGATTTCCTTTTCACAACACAATTTTTTCACGATCTTAAGTTATAAACGTTAGATCTTTAGACATCGTGTAATTGTCAAGGGAGAATCAAACTTATCTAACCCAAAGAAGAACAAGATCAAGTAAACATCCAACAAGTGATACACTTGAAAATGCAGAACCTCTAACAACACTCTTAGACAATTGTAACTCTTCATAGCTCTTATATAAGTTCTCATAAGCAAGGTTGTACGTGTAGAGCTACTAGTATACTTCAACTATCCCAAACAACACCAAATATATCATAAATGAAATGACCAAGTCTGTCCAAGGATCCTACCCTATCAAGAGGATATAAGAGGAATGGTACATCCGATCCACTACTAGAGATTCACCTGTAGATATAGAAACACCCGTGAACATGTACAACAAATTATACTCCAAATCATGTCTGAAACGAAGTAGGTGGGTCACATAAGAATGTACAGAACCAAAATCGAATAACACAATAAACTAGCTATTTCTTTCATAGCGCCCTTATCAAACATTTTCATTCATCTGACTCTATTTCTTTGATTTTCTAGCTACCCACAATCACCAGTCTAGTCCATATTACAATCGTACACATACTAGATTTATAAAACCTCACATACTTCTCATAGTACTACACTGAAGCCGACTCTTAATGCTAACATACATCATAACCACACCATTCATTTACCTTACTCTCAAACCATCACTAGTATCAAAGTATTCTTAGCAAGCACATTGTAGCTTTCAAAAATTTCGAACTATGGCTTCATCTCTTTCCATTTAAGCATCCCATGATAGATATGGGTCACACTTAAGATTGATAGAACTAATTTCAAATCTAATAGTACTTTTCCATCGAGGTACAACAATTGAATCACACCCAAAGTCAGCTTCCCACAAACTTTCACCTATAATATTTCAACAACCATTCCAAATCGTCACATAACTCATTCTAAAACTCATAGAAATCCTTAGTAACTTTAATAATTCTGTATACTATAAGCTCATAAATTCTATTCACCATCAAATGTCTATGTAATGCATCACAATAGTTTGTCTAGTCTTATAAATCAGTAGTTTCAATCGCCTCGAAATCCTCAATAACCAAGTCGAATTGTAGGTCCATACCAGAGTTTCCCCATAAGTCATTTACCATAATTTGAACAATCCAAACCAACCAAATTTTTTTTATAGAATCTTCCACATATCATTGTTCATCGCCCAAAATCAAAACTCAATCTTCATAAAAGTCATTAATAAGCCTTAGTAAGTCTGTGTCGAATCAATTCACATCTCATAGTCATATCTAAACTCAAAGGCGAAAATTCCTACAGCTTTTAACTCCGAATCCAGGGTTTATACGAGAGGTCTTATTATTCATTCACCTTTCTTAAATTCTTTCCGTGAAGCAATTTTCAAATACCTGAATTCTTCAATACACTAGACTCTTGTTTCTTTCGCTGACTATCTTACCAATTTTATCCTTTTACAAACAATCTATTATATTTTTACCTTATACTCTAAACCAACACTTTAAGTGAAATCCTTCTTTAGGTCCTTTAACAACCAAAAGTTAAAAACTTTATGATCCAAACTAAGCACAATTTCTATAAAATAATCAATAACCGATGTGATCGATCCTTTTTTACCTTATCAATTCATACCTTACCAAAATATCCTACCATGGATGTAAACTCGAAATGAAAACTTGAATTCTAATTCCAACTGTGCAGTCCAATCACATTATCTATCAACATTAGCTCATACATTAAAGATATTTATGAATTCACATATCTTGAATTATCATTGATCGTCTATTCATCGACCTTACCACACTCTTCATTAAATATCCAAATTGTACCAATTAACAAACTCGAAATCATAAAAGAACTTATCACCACACTTTAGCCGAACTATGTAGACTTCTTTCTCAAATCTTACCCAATATTTTTTAACCAATCTGATGAACATGTGACACTATTACCATAACGAGTGTGAAACAGATGGAAACACGCGTCTCTGAACCAAATTCTCAACCCTCTAAAGATACATCTTTGGCTCTTGTAATCAGAGTAAATATCCTTGCTATTGCCTTCTTTCGAAGACTATATTACCTCCCACTAATTCTTTTCATTATGAATCTAGCTCTCTTCAATTTTATTCGAGCGTGTCCTAACATCTTCTACAACTTTCCCTACAACCACGCTATCACTCAATAGTAGCAAACCATAACCTTAGATACTCTCACGTCATCATTACAGTACAAAAATTCGTTTAACCAACAATCTTTATCATATAGTTGCATTTTAATCACAATTTTATTACAAATTCTTATTATCGTTATGCTCATTAGACACTGTTATAATCTCGAAGTCAACCTTATCAACAACGTGACACCTTAAACCTAACTATACCAACTAAATTCAAAGGATTAATCCAATTTTATATGCACTTTCTTACTAAAATCCTCAATTGTCTTCATACAAGTATACTCGTTGATATTTTTTACCCATAAGCTTTTCATTCTGATATCGATCCACTTTCATGGAGCTTACGATGAAATCACCACTCATTTAAAATCTTCGAGATACATTTCACAACCTAAACACATTAATACCGTACTAAAGATCCACCACTAAAAGCTTCCTTATAAATAATGCTTAACCTAAGCGTCCGTAGTAACAAACTATTTGGTTTCTCAAACGTGAATGCAACATCAAATCTAATTATATAAGCATGAGATACAACTGATAACTCTTTATGTAGTTAGTATTTGTACTTGAAAACCAACATATTCATTTTTACATACCACTAGTACCATACCGCAAAAGTCTGGTAGATCCACCACTAGAATACATCATACCTGCCGAGAAGATCGTGCCCAAATAGCCCACACATTTCTACTCATCGGACAATTGTAAAATATTACCAAATTCATTCAATAACTATCCCAAACTATATGAATTATTTCATAGGTCGGGTCGATAACAAAAGTTTCACACTCTATAATTCTAACCAAGTAACCATCGGTACCGTTGTATTCGTCGTATCATGATCCTCTTTGATATACACGCAATCTATGAAGAATTCTAACCTCAATTGGTGCAACATCATTTTGATCATTCACTAAGCAATCCATACATGTTATAACAACTGTACCAACTATATTTTCCTTGTTACATTGTTCATTATCAAGCCACCCCTTTAATCATTTCCACTTTCAATTGTCATACCATTCCATGTATCATATATACCACACAAGTATTGTTTTCGCTGGTGAATAACTATTCGGAAATATATAACACGTTCATAAAGTCCCTAAAATCCTTAGTCAACCTTATCATTCGAATATCCTCAAAATGCATCATCAAGTCATCACCTTACTCAATCCTATCAAATTGCTGAACATTCTTAATCTAACCATACATCATTTCCATAAGTTTATCACTTCCACTTTAGTACTAGGTCTAACATTCAAGCCATGCACGACACACTAACTGCTCACATGAGGAACTATGGACGAGTCATCACTATAAGTGAGAGTGAATGGAATGAAGCGATAAATATCAAAACTAGACCAAGTACGCACGATAGAGATCCAAGAAGTGAAGATTTTTTCTAAAAGTCACTATAGCCTCTCGAAGATAAGTACAAACGTCTCCGTACCGATCCTTGATACTCTACTTAGATTCGGCTTGTACACACGTGAGACCTATGAACCTGGGGCTCTAATACCATTTTTTTCATGACCCAAAAATGGACGTGATGACATTCATCTTATCCTACCAAGACAAGTCTGCCTAAAACTCAATCATTACAATAAAATGTGAAAATTTTATAATCAATTCAAAAATACCCCCAAAATCTGATTGTCACGTGTACAAGCCTCTAAAGTATTATAATTGATTCAAAAGAAAAACACAAGTCTCAAATGACCTTGTTTCTACAATAGAACAAGATCATAAATAGGAGTAAGAAAGTCCGCTAAGATGACAAACAACTACCTCACAAATCTCCAAGAAGCCTCGGAAAATAAGAGAATGGAAAGTATCACAAAATCCAGGCTCGTAACCTACACAAATTGTAGAAGCAAGGGGTGAGTACCAAACCACACGGTACTCAACAATTAAACCTCTAAACACAAGCTAAGGGAATAGAATACGGGTACTCCTACCACCCCAACCGAACCTCCACAACTACAACCTGCATAAAAATCAGCCTAATATTGACACCCAATGTTGACCGACCTTTAGCAATTTTGAAAATGTTATTCGATTAAATACGTATTTTTAAAAATAATTCGAATTTAAGATTTTAGTCGATTTTGTCTAGAAATTATATATTTTAGTATGCCCGCTTTATAAATTTTTGTAAATATCATTAGGAAAACTCGAAATAATTATTTTTTCTACTCAAATGTTTTAAAATTAGATGCATATAATTCGTATAAAATATTTTAATATATGTAGTACTTTAATTGGATAGCATTTCTTTGATTTTCCTCCAAATCATTTAAATTTTAACCTATCTTACTCTAATTCCTTGCAATTCTAGCCATTCTAATTCAATTATAGCCATATAGTTGATTGCAATTTTAGCCCTTTATTATCTCAATTTTTTAGAGCTCAAATATCCTCCTTTAATCGTAGTCGTCCGTCTAAATCAGATCATCCAAGATTAAATCACATGCATCCATTCAAATTTAAATTGATGGTCTGGATTTGATCCTCTTATTTTCTTTTTTTTACTCCTGACCCTAAAACATTTTGTTCTCCTTCTTTCTCCCTCTCTAATTCGCGCCGCAGACCCCTTTGGGTCCTCTCCATTTTTGCTCCAGCGAGAGCAACAACCACCACCTCTCTCTTCTTTCACCGACCCTCTCTCTCCCCTCCTTTCTTCTCCTTTCTCTCCTCTCTCCGCCAGTGGCTGCTGCTCTTCCTCTCTTCTCTCCAGGCAGAACAAGCAGCTGGCGAGGACCACCAGCGAGCCTCTATCGGTGGCAGCAGCTCCAGGTCTGGCGACTCCAGCAGGCTCCACTGGCAGAAACAACAAGCCAACAATGAGAAATAGCTCCGGCGAGAGATCTGACAATAGCTGTCAGCGAATACAACAACAACGGCAAACTCCAGCCAGCAACTGGTTCCTCCACTCTCCTCTTCACTTTAGTTGATATCTTAATACTTGCCAGTGTATTAATTTAGTAATATTGATGATATGGTCTAATTTTATGTTTAAATGATTTTTCTGATTGCTGAATTGGTTACTTGCTTATTCAATTTTCCACTATAATTGATCTACTTATCCTCTTGCCAATTTGTTCAATCACCTAATTATGGTAAGTTATTTATGAATATTGATACTGGAATGGGGGGCTGTAATTTTTATTCCCTCCCTTAAATATAATCAACAACATTGTAATAAGTGACCTCTTAATTAATATTTCTTACCTTATTTATTTGTAGACAGATTCTGACATGTTAAATTTGGTAAAAGCATGCTTATATATGGTAAAATGTGGTGTCATATTATAGATTCAATACGTGTCTCGCTAATTGACTGAATCCATGTGTATAAAATTATGTTTTTTGCCTTAATTAAATAGTATATATTCATACTGATTTCTTAATTTTTGGTAAAGATTTTTTTGACTGATTTGACTCCTTTTTATTAAGGAAACAAATTTCCCTTATTTGCTCCCATTAATAATTATTCTCTTCCCTTTTCTGCACGGCTCCTTTCTACTATATAATCAGACCCTCCCCTCACCTCTATGACATTGTTCACACCTTACTTGAATACTAAAAAATATTGCTCTCTACTTAAAAAAAGAGAATTAAGTTTTTTCGGAAAACGCATTAAAACTCCTCTACTCGCTAATTTTTGCTGTGTTCGTGTCGGTTATTGGACTAAGTGTTGTCCTCATTGCTGTTAAATATTTCTGCTTTAACTGGTTAGTTGTTCTTCCATTAGTTTAATTTCATCCTGCATTATTATTTTGGATATTGTTGTGTGTTTGAATGAATAAAAGGAAGCACCCGAGTTAGTTTTCGTTCTTCCCTCTCTGTGTGACATTATTGTTGTTATGCTTACTTGTCCAAATTCTTGTTCGTCTACTTATAGCTAGATGTATAAAATAAATTTGTGTATGATGAATCTGTCCAGAATTGGTATTCTTTTACTTATATTATATTGCTTCATATGTTATATTTGTTTGTCTCTTACTTTAGCAGGTTCGAACTTGGGTTCAAGTTTGAAGTGTCAGAAGAGTTACTGGACAAAATCTAATTTTGTTCATAATATTTGTATTATTTTATTTACTATTTTGGGTTTGTAATAAATTTTATAATAACTCTCTCTATATAATAATAAATATTTAGGGATCGTCTAAAGGGGGAGGGATCTACGTGCTACTTGTTTATTTTATCGCTATTCGTGCTAGAAAATATGTCTATACGATTGTTGATTGTGTGATTGTTCGCCTCTTAATAGCTCTGTTTAAATCTAGCCTAAAGAAAAATAAAATCAACCTTTTTGTCATTTATCACCAATTGAAGCTTTGCCTAATTATGCTTAAAATTAAACATGTGGAGATAATTTGACTGCTCATTGCAATCTGTTTATATGATTTGCATATCCACCTTTTAATCCTACTAATGAATAATGTTTGTTCCTTGCGTTATTTGGCTCACTATCAACCCCATTATATAATAAATAAATAAGCATTAACATTTTAACAACTTGCTCGTACCAGATTTTTTTTTTTTTACCATTTGTATTTAATTAAATTCAGCATGTTAATGGGTTAGAAATCCATGCATATAGGCTTAAATTTCAATATTACCTACAAAGTATGTCTATAGGTTTTTTTTAGTTAGTTACCTTTATATAGAATCACGCTGTAATCATTTAAAATTTATTAAATATAAATTTATAAAATGATTGGAATTATATTAAATTCATTAACATATTAGTCCAAATAAATATTATGGATTAATATAATTGAGTTAATTATTTAAATTCAATAAATATGAATTTAATTAAAGCCCGCTCCATAAAGCCCATATGCCATGTCACTTAAATCTGATTGGCCGAGGGGAGTCCTCTTCTAAACACAACTCCTCTATTTTAAAACTATAAATAGGGGTCCTCATAATTCATAATAGAGGACCAAGAATTTTAACAAGAAGCTAGAGAAAGCTCGTGGATCAAAAGCTGCGGATTTCTCTACAAGTTCAAGAGTTCAAGAATTCAAGCATTCAAGAACATTCAAGTCTCAAGAACAATCAAGATCAAGAACGATAAAGATCAAGAACGATCAAGATCAAGACCGTCGGATTCAAGATCAAGCTCGAAGCCCTTGGATTCAACTAGAAGTCAAAATCAAGATAAAGTTCAAGTTCAAGTTCAAGATCAAGATAAAGTTCCAAATCAAGTCCAAGTCCAAGTCCAAGTTTAAGATCAAGATCAAGATAGAGATCAAGATCGAGATAAATCTCAAGTTCAAGAGCCCTTGAATTATATTTGAAAAGGCGAATTCAGAGGAATAATAGAGATTGTAACACTCGCACCCAAATCAATAAAACGATTGTTGCATAATTTTCTGTTCTTGATTATTGTTTTTTCGACGCGAATTTTATTGTCTACAAATTCTGGCACGCCCAGTGGGACAATCTCTACCTCTCATCTCAACTTTTCAAGCATCAAACAACATCGAGATGACTTCCATGAAGAACAACTCTCAATCAACTGCCTCTAAGGCCACTAGCTCCAAGTTCTCTACTGAAGTTGAAGGCATTCTTGATGTTACCTTTGGAAGTTTCGGAGTTGTTACGAGAAACAAAGCTGCTACGTTAGGACAACAAACACTACAAGTGTTGTCCGCATCAACTCCTGTTTTTGGGTCTTCAACTCCGAAAAGAGAGAGTTCCTCCACAAATGCTTTAGAAGGAGGAAATAGTATTGCTGAAAAGATCAAGAAGACATTGGCTTTACTTGAGCAATCTGGTTCCAAGAATTCTACCACAAGGGAGAACTATGATTCAACTAACGAATCACTTCCACGTGCATCGCGTAATGTGAGTCCGCTGAAGATCAACTTACGTGACAATCCATGCTACTCTCCTACATCTCCAATGATCATGCAAACAATGGTGGCTGCTGCTTCTTCCTCTGAGGAACAACTCGCAAATCTGACGAAGTTAGTTGAAGGATTGACAAAACATGTGCAACACCAAGAGTCTAGAATCGATAAATTGATGGATCGAATGGAAGGATTTTTAGATGGAGAAGCGAGTCATGCACCCGGAAAATGTGTTGAAGTTCAAGAGATCGGAGATCCTGCAAAGAAAACACCGATTGTTAATGAGATGCCAGTTTCTTCTGAAGGGATGATCCCACTCGATCGCTTGAAGGAGTTCATTGAAGGCACTATCAAAGATAAGTATGAAGTCTCCACCAAGTCTTCTCATATGTATGCCAAGCCATACACTGCAAGAATTGATAACTTAAAAATGCCTACTGGTTATCAACCTCCCAAATTTCAACTATTTGAGGGTAGAGGAAATCCGAAGCAACATGTTGCACACTTTGTGGAGACATGTAATAATGCTGGAACATATGGAGACTATATTGTCAAGCAGTTTGTCCGGTCTCTAAAAGGAAATGCCTTTGATTGGTACACAGATCTTGAGCCCAATTCTATTGATAGTTGGGAGCAACTAGAGCACGAGTTTCTCAATCGATTCTATAGCACGAGGCGTACTGTGAGCATGGTAGAACTCACAAATACTCGCCAAAGGAAGGATGGACCGGTTATAGATTTCATAAATCGATGGAGGAACGCGAGCCTAAATTGCAAGGATAGGCTTAGTGAAGCTTCTGCAATTGAAATGTGTATTCAAGGAATGCACTGGGAGCTTCTTTACATCTTACAAGGAATAAAACCAAAATCCTTCGAAGATCTAGCTACTCGCGCTCATAATATGGAGTTAAGCATGTCCTCTGCTGGAAAAGATATGACTTATATCCGAGACCCTCGCAAAGGAAGCGACAAGCAGGAACCCAAGAGATGGAGTAAATTTGTGCCTATAAATGTCAATAAAGAATCCATGAATATTAATATGTCGCCTGCGAAGATCACTACGAATGAGGGCATGAAGCAAAATGTGAGAACGACTTTCCAAGCACGTTCAAATCAAAAGTTGACACTAAGGGAGATGCAAGGAAAAAAATATCCCTTCTTGGATTCTGACGTTTCTGAGATTTTTGATGAATTGCTCGAGTTAAAACTCATTGATTTGCCAGAGATGAAGCGACCTGATGAGGCGGGAAAAGCTGATGACCCAAATTATTGCAAGTATCATAGACTTGTGAGTCATCCTCTTGAAAAATGTTTTGTCTTCAAGGATAGAGTGATGCGATTGGTTAACGAAAAGAAAATTGTCCTTGATGATGAGAAGGTTAGTTCTAACCAAATCTCTATCACATTTGGCTCGCTCGATCCAATCCAAATATATATCTCTGAAAAACATGAAGAAGAGTTATTGGAGCAAGATAAATCTCAAGATGATATAGATAGTGATGAAGGCTGGATTCTTGTGACTAGGCGAAGACGCAACAAGTCAAGCTTACGGAAAGAATCGTCCGAGCAACCAATTAGAGGGAAAATGGTGAAGATATTGGAGAAGCAGAAATCAATCCAACGCCCAAAGAGGGCAAAGGTAGAAGTGCATCACTACCAAAAACCCCGACATCCTGTGACTCTAGAGGAATTCTTACCAAGTTTGTTCGACATAAAGTCTACTCAAGACAATGTCGAGGCATCATGTTTCAATGCCGATAAAGCAGAAACAACGAAGGTGCCTTCTACTGACAGAGAGGGAACAACGAGTGAATCCTCACCAAAAGTGTCTCCTAGTGATGATGAAAAGGCAACAAGGGAAATCTCGTCAATGATGACTCTCTCACCTTCTGAAAAATCTATTGAACCTTCTTCCCATGAAGTACATGCATGTGATACAAAAATCACATTTACAGATAATGATCTCCTGTTTGGTGAAACACTACACAATCGTCCTTTATATATGGTGGGTCACGTGCTAGAGAAGAAGATAAATAGAATCTTAATAGATGAAGGATCTGGAGTCAACATTTTGCCTATCCACACATTGAAGGAACTTGGCATCACGACTGGAGAACTTAGTGAAAGTCGTTTGTTGATACAAGGATTTAATCAAGGGGGGTAGAGGTCCATAGGCTCTATTAAATTAGAGATCCACATGGAAGATTTGCGATCAAGCGCATGGATGCATGTGATTGATGCAAAGACGTCGTATAATATATTACTTGGTAGGCCTTGGGTACATGATAATAGAATTGTCTCATCTCCTTACTATCAATGTTTGAAATATCTTGAAGGAGGAATTGAAAGGAAGATAGTTGCAGATGATAACCCTTTCACCGAAGTTGAGACACACTTTGCCGATGCGAAATTCTATTTGAAAAGTTATGTTGTCAAAGGGTCCAAGTCTAATGATGTAAAACCAATCATGTCCGATAAGGTCATAAGCAAAAGAATCGATGTAGCTGTTGAAAAGGTAAAAATTGACCCTAAAGAACCTTGTCCCAATCTTAATGAAGGGAATATCATGTCTTCGAAGAAAAAGCTGACTTCTGGACTTCGCTATGTTCCAAAAGTAAAGAAAGAAGAAGATCAATCATCTAACCTTCAAGAAAATGCATTGAGAGGGTTAACTCTTCCTATAAAACGGATCGATGCAATAAACTTGCCTCCGAAGCTGCAAGGAAAGTCAATCGCTCAAAATCAAGTGCGAGATATGACACTCCCCATAATTCGCACAAGAGAAGGTTTTGATCCCAATGCTTACAAGTTATTTGTGAAGGCTGGGTACAACCCTAATGAGCCATCAATGTTAGGGAAACTTCCATCAGAAGATACAATTAGGCAAGCACGTGAAGGCCTAGGCTATAGCCAACCGCCGCCAATTCGCATTTCCATAAGAAGGGCAAGCAATAACCATATAACTTTTGAAGATGATGTCGCTACTCCCAACAAAAAGCCTTCCGTCTTTGATCGACTTGGAGAATCGCCTGCAAGAACCTCTGTATTTGAGAGGTTAGGTCCATTGAAGAAAAACAAAAATATGAGAAGTTACTTAAAAATTACAACGCCTGCTTCACATTTGATTCGAAAGGATTTCAAAAGTTTGATTCCTTCTAGAATGAGGCGGCGGGTGGAACTTGTGGTTTCGTGTAAAGAAGAGCTCAAGGCAAAGGCTCACACTGTGGTTTACACCAAGGAGCGCGAGGAAGATGAAGAAAGTGTAGGCTCCTCAAATCATGTTACAATCCAGAATGAGTACGATTCTTTGCCTCAAATGAAGATTGATGAAGAGTTAGAAGATGTTGTCTGGTGTTGTCATAGATCTGTCAATGACAATGATCCGTTAGAAGAGGAAGATGCTAGAGATGCTCCACCGGAACTTGAAGAAGGAGTAAAGACCACAATAGATCCTTTGAAAGAAGTTAACCTTGGCACTGATGAAGACCCAAGGCCAACTTACTTGAGTGTCTTTCTAGAAGTTGATGAAGAAATCGCTTATATGAATATACTCAAAGAATACAGGGATGTCTTCGCTTGGAGTTATAAAGAAATGCCTAGATTGAATCCTAAAGTAGCGGTCCATCAGTTGGCAGTCAAAAATGGTTCTCGTCCTGTTAAGCAAGCTCAAAGACGCTTTAGGCCAGACTTGGTTCCATTGATAGAAAATGAAGTTAACAAACTTATTGAGGCAGACTTTATTCGTGAGGTCAAATATCCTACATGGATTTCAAGTATTGTTCCTGTGAGGAAGAAGAATGGTCAAATTCGAGTATGTGTTGACTTTAGAGATCTTAATAATGCATGCCCTAAAGATGAGTTTCCTCTTCCCATTCCGGAGCTGATGATTGATGCCACCACTGGTTATGAGGCGATGTCGTTCATGGACGGTTCTTCTGGCTATAACCAAATCCGCATGGCTCCAAAGGATGAAGAACTCACCGCATTTCGCACACCTAAGGGTATTTATTGCTACAAAGTGATGCCATTTGGTTTAAAGAATGCTGGTGCCACATATCAAAGGGCTATGCAAAATATATTTGATGACTTACTCCATAAAAAGGTTGAATGTTATGTTGATGACTTGGTGGTGAAGTCGAGAAAGAGGGGTGATCATTTGAAAGACTTAAGAATGGTGTTTGAGTTGCTCCGAAGATATCAACTAAGGATGAATCCATTGAAATGTGCCTTCGGAGTTACTTCTGGCAAGTTTCTTGGCTTTATTGTGAGACATCGAGGAATTGAAATTGATCAAGCCAAAGTTGATGCAATATCGAAGATGCCTGAGCCTCGAAATATTCATGAGTTAAAAAGTCTCCAAGGAAAGTTAGCCTACTTGAGGAGATTCATCTCAAATCTAGCGGGAAGATGCCAACCATTCGGTCATCTCATGAATAAAAGTGCTCCTTTTAATTGGGATCAAACATGTAGCGATGCCTTTAAAAGTATCAAATCGTATCTAGCGAAACCTCCAGTTTTGGCAGCCCCTATACCTGGAAAGCCATTGATACTCTACATTGCGGCACAAGAAAGGTCTGTAGGAGCCCTACTAGCTCAAGAGAATAGTGAAGGTAAGGAAAATGCTCTTTATTACTTAAGTAGAACGATGACACCGAATGAGTTGAACTATTCGCCAATTGAAAAGTTGTGCTTGGCACTTGTCTTCTCAATTCAAAAGATGAAGCATTATTTTCAAGCGCATGTTGTCCGCCTCATTTCTAGAGAAAATCCCATCAAGTTTGTTATGTCAAAACCTGTCCTTAGTGACCGACTAGCAAGATGGTACCTCCAATTCCAACAGTTTGAGATTGTGTACATCCCTCAGAAAGCTATGAAGGGACAAGCATTAGCGGATTTCTTGGCAGACCATCCGATACCCGATGATTGGGAGTTAACTGATGATCTTCCTGATGAAGATGCAATGTCTATTGAAATTCAACCTCCTTGGAAAATGTACTTTGATGGGGCTGCACATCGTGGCGGAGCTGGCGCTGGCGTAGTGTTCATCACATCGCAAGAAGAGATTCTACCATTCTCCTTTACTTTGAAGCAATGTTGCTCTAATAATGTCGCTGAATACCAAGCATTGATACTTGGACTTGAGATGGCCGTCGATATGAAGCAATTACACTTACAAGTCTTTGGTGACTCTCAATTGGTGATAAACCAACTCTTGGGGAGTTATGAGGTGAAGAAGCCCGAATTGCGTCCTTATCATGGCTATGCCCAAAAGTTGATAGGATGGCTTGGAGATGTAACCCTTCAACATGTGCGTAGAACGAAAAATAAGAAAGCTGATGCATTGGCTGCCCTGGCTTCAACTCTAACCCTCCCTGATCAAACAAAAGTTACTATTTGTCAAAGATGGATAGTACCACCACCAAATGAGGAAGAATATATAGAAAATGAGCTTGAGCATCTCGTTGCTGTTTCTGAAGCCGTAAAGGGAGATTGGAGACAACCCATTATTGACTACATGTGTTATGGGATACTTCCAGAAAATCCAAGGAGAAGGACTGATATTCGTCGTCGTGCACCTCGCTTCCTTTACTACAAGGACACATTATATAGAAGATCATTTGAGGGTGTACTATTACGATGTTTGGGAGAGGAAGAGGCAATTCAAGCTCTACAAGAAGCACACTCGGGAGTGTGTAGATCACATCAATCTGGACCAAAACTCCACTTTCACATAAAGAGGATGGGGTATTATTGGCCAACCATGGTGAAAGATTGCTTAGATTATGCTCGGAGGTGCGATGCTTGTCAATTTCATGCGAATTTTATACATCAGCCGCCCGAAGTATTGCACCCAACTATTGCATCTTGGCCATTTGACGCTTGGGGATTGGATGTTGTGGGACCACTACCAAAATCTTCTGGTGGACACTTGTACATCTTGGCTGCAACAGATTACTTCTCAAAATGGGCTGAAGCTGTCGCTCTTAAAGAAGTGAAGAAAGAGAATGTTGCAAATTTTATCCGAGTGAATATCATATATCGCTTTGGCATCCCTCGCTACATTATAACAGACAATGGCAAGCCATTTGATAATAAGTTAATGAACAAAATTTGTGATCTCTTTAACTTCAAGCAGCGTAAATCTTCTATGTATCATGCTGCCGCCAATGGTCTTGCTGAAGCATTTAATAAAACTCTATGCAACCTCCTCAAGAAAGTTGTCTCCAAGTCCAAACGAGATTGGCATAAAAGAATGGAAGAAGCTTTGTGGGCATATAGAACGACATACCGCACTCCAACTCAAGCAACACCATATTCACTTGCTTTCGGAGTTGAAGCAGTCCTGCCACTCTAGCGTCAAATACCTTCCTTAAGACTTGCCATTCAAGAAGGGCTCACTGAAGAAGAAAATGCTCGACTGCGTCTTGCTGAGTTAGAAGCACTTGACGAAAAGAGGCTAGAAGCCCAACAAAACCTTGAATGTTATCAAGCTCGTCTATCTCGTGCTTTCAATAAGAAAGTTCGCTTGAGGTGTTTTCAAGATGGAGACCAAGTTCTCGCAGTAAGAAGACCCATCATTACTTCGCACAAGTTTGGGGGCAAATTTACCTCAAAGTGGGATGGACCATATGTCGTACAAGAAGCATATTCACATGGTGCTTACAAGCTTGTTGATGCAGATGGCGTAAGGATCGGTCCTATTAATGCAAAATTCCTAAAGAGGTACTACCCTTGAAGTAAGATGATGCTCCTTGAAACACGAGCTTAAACTGTATGTCACTTAAATCTTCAAGTTTGAGTTAAATCTTCAAGCTGAAATGCTCCTTAAAACACGAGCTTAAACTGTATGTCACAAAACTCTTCAAATTAGAGTTAAATATTCAAGTAGAAATGCTCCTTAAGGTACGAGCCTAAACTGCATGTCACTCCTGGCCCGCAAGAGTATAAACTGTGTACGACACATAAAAAAAAAATTCACTCAATCCCCCAGAACTACGTTGTGACTTGATCCTCTTCACTGAGGTACGTAGGCGCTTAGAATATATCCTAAGTTCAGTTGCATGAGTGTCAAAAAACCACATGTTCCCATTTGATCTATCACATGACAATCAAAGCGGTAAGTATTTTGTTTTATCTTTTGTCCCATCAAACTTTAGACTTGTACGAAGTATTCATTGGTCAATAGATGGGGGCAAACCTTAAAAAAAAAATGAGTTCGGTTAACAACATGCTTGAAGTTTCTTTAAAATTGAAGTCTTCAAGTCTTCTAAGTATGCAAGTTGAAGTCTTCAAATCCTCCAAGTATACAGGCTGAAGGTCTTCAAGTCTTCCAAGTATGCAAGTTGAATTCTTCAAATCCTCCAAGTATACAGGCTGAAGGTCTTCAAGTCTTCTAAGTATGCAAGTTGAAGTCTTCAAATCCTCCACGTATACAGGCTGAAGGTCTTCAAGTCTTCCAAGTATGCAAGTTGAAGTCTTCAAATCCTCCAAGTATATAGGCTGAAGGTCTTCCAAGTATGCAAGTTGAAGTCTTTAAATCCTCCAAGTATACAGGCTGAAGGTCTTCAAGTCTTCCAAGTATGCAAGTTGAAGTCTTCAAATTCTTCAAAGTCTGCAAGTTGATGTATTCAAATTCTTCAAGTCTGCAAGTTGATGTCTTCAAATTCTTCAAGTCTGCAAGTTGATGTCTTCAAAGTCTTCTAAGTATGCAAGTTGAAATCTTCAAATCCTCCAAGTATACAGGCTGAAGGTCTTCAAGTCTCCCAAGTATGCAAGTTAAAGTCTTCAAATTCTTCAAAGACTGCAAGTTGATGTCTTCAAATTCTTCAAGTCTGCAAGTTGATGTCTTCAAATTCTTCAAGTCTGCAAGTTAAGGTCTTCAAATTCTTTAAGTCTGCAAGTTGAAGTCTTCAAATTATTCGAAGTTTGAAAGTTGAAGTTTTCAAGTCTTGACCTCTAAATTACCTTCCTTAAGGTGAGGATGCGTATCCATCCTCTTTTCACATTAAGGGTACCATAAAGTTACCTATCCTTAGGGCGGGGATGCATATCCATCCTCTTTTCGCCTTTAAAGAATACATTTAGATTACCTTTCTTAGGGCGGGGATGCGTATCCATCCTCTTTTCGCCTTAAAGAATACCTTTAGATTACCTTTCTTAGGGCGGGGATGAGTATCCATCCTCTTTTCGTCTTAAGAGAGTACCTTTAGATTACCTTTCTTAGGGCGGGGATGAGTATCCATCCTCTTTTCGCCTTAAAGAATACCTTTCTTAGGGCGTGGGTGAGTGTCCATCCTCTTTTCACCTTAAAGAATACCTTTAGATTACCTTTCTTAGGGCGGGGATGAGTATCCATCCTCTTTTCACCTTAAAAGAATACCTGTAGATTACCTTTGTTAGGGCGGGGATGCGTATCCATCCTCTTTTCGCCTTAAGAATACCATAAATTACCTTTCTTAGGGCGGGGATGTGTATCTATCCTCTTTCGCCTTAAGAATATCAGCTGCATGACAGAATTTAAAGTTAACTTCAAAACATCACCTAGAAAGATTCTGAAGGTATTAAACCTTGAATTTCGGATATATTGTAGACCTTTGTGTCTAGATTCTAAATAATCAAGCGGCTTGTGATTTCGTCGTTCCTACATCAAGACACAAGAGTTTTAGTAAAGCCACACAAATCTGGAATTTTCAGCATGACAGAATTTAAAGCTAACTTAAAAAAAAAATCATCTAGAAATATTCTGAAGGTATTAAATTCCGAATTTTGGATATGTTAGAGATCGAGAAGTCTAGTTTCTGAAAAATCAAACCGTTCTTGATTTCAATTTTTCTACAATGAGATATGAATTTTCTACGACAAACGTGTCAAGCTGTAGAAAACGAAAATCAGAAAAAGGGAGGAAAACTACCTTGAATTATGCCCCTTTCGTCACAAGCTCGTAACTCACAATCTACAATTGAAGACAAAATTATGGATACTATGTGTCTATTTATAGATGTCATGTGGTGGAATAAAATCTCTCTCCTAGTCCAATTACAATTTCTGTTTTGCTAGGACAATGAAAAAGGATATGAATTTGAAATTAAGCGGGACTACAATTCCTAGTTCAACTACATTTTGAATTTAAATGGCATCATAAAATCCCTCTCCTAGACTAATAGCAATTCCTTTTTGGCTATGCTAAAGTAATTGACGGAAATACTGTCCTAGTCAAATTGGTTTTCCTATTGCTTTTTAACAAGCATATATTTGCCTCCTATCATGATTCAAATTGGTCAAATATATGTTTGAATGTGGTAGACTCACGTGCCCACTCCAATTACATGTATTGGAGTTAGACAACAAATTAAACATTGCAGGGTCATCTCAAATAAATTATTATTTAATTAATACTTCAAGTCTAGTCTTTGAAAGATAAAATATCTCGACAAGACTTGAAGCAGGGGGCATTTGTAATCATTTAAAATTTATTAAATATAAATTTATAAAATGATTGGAATTATATTAAATTCATTAACATATTAGTCCAAATAAATATTATGGATTAATATAATTGAGTTAATTATTTAAATTCAATAAATATGAATTTAATTAAAGCCCGCTCCATAAAGCCCATATGCCATGTCACTTAAATCTGATTGGCCGAGGGGAGTCCTCTTCTAAACACAACTCCTCTATTTTAAAACTATAAATAGGGGTCCTCATAATTCATAATAGAGGACCAAGAATTTTAACAAGAAGCTAGAGAAAGCTCGTGGATCAAAAGCTGCGGATTTCTCTACAAGTTCAAGAGTTCAAGAATTCAAGCATTCAAGTTTCAAGAACATTCAAGTCTCAAGAACGATCAAGATCAAGAACGATAAAGATCAAGAAAGATCAAGATCAAGACCGTCGGATTCAAGATCAAGCTCGAAGCCCTTGGATTCAACTAGAAGTCAAAATCAAGATAAAGTTCAAGTTCAAGTTCAAGATCAAGATAAAGTTCCAAATCAAGTCCAAGTCCAAGTCCAAGTTTAAGATCAAGATCAAGATAGAGATCAAGATCGAGATAAATCTCAAGTTCAAGAGCCCTTGAATTATATTTGAAAAGGCGAATTCAGAGGAATAATAGAGATTGTAACACTCGCACCTAAATCAATAAAACGATTGTTGCATAATTTTCCGTTCTTGATTATTGTTTTCTCGACGCGAATTTTATTGTCTACACACGCTCTTGAGTAAAATTAGAATTTATGTTGTCCGGTTATAATGTTTGTGTGATATAAATGTGTTTTGCCACTTAGATGACTGTCTGTAGGATTTTTAATAATCTAATAATTTTGAACAAATCAGTTGGCTTAGTTTGTCAGCATGTTCACTTATTTAGAAGCCATGTCTTTAGATTTTGATTAATTTCAGAATGTTAAAATAGAAACAAAATTTGTTTTGATTGTTCTGTGCTCACTGTTAATATTTTCCACATTTATAACATATTTTGCCACTTAAATTAAATCAAATAATTGCTAGCATGTTATTTAAAATCTGCCCTGTTTTGTTATTGTCTCACATAATTAATCAACTAGCATGTTAATCACATAGATACCATGCCTATAGGTTTTCTTAATAATATCATGATCATAAGGTTACTTTTACTTTATTTGTCATTTGGAATTTCTTAGAAACTCTGCCTATAGGATTCAAATAATAAAACCAATATTAATTATAGTTGTTGTGCATTTTATGCCACTGTTTTGTGACATAATTATTTTCTGCCAGTTAAGAACTAAAAGAAACCTAGTAGTTTCTAATTTAAATCTGAACAACTTAATATAGAATCTGCTCTTGCCCAAATTTGCCTGAATTATCTATTTTTTGCAGTTAATAAACAACCTTGCCACCTAATTTCAATTACTAATTGCCAGCATGTTATCTAAAATCTATCATGTTTGTTATTGATGCATGTAATTAACCAATCAACATGATAATCGCTTAGATAACATGTTTGTAGGCTTCTAATAATTCCAACATATTAAGTAACTAAATAGCATGCGGTTATAAAGTTTACACCGCTGTTCTGCGATATAATTATTTTTGTAGCCGCTTAGAATAGACTAATTAATCTCCAACATTGAAAAATAATTAGACTACATTTTTATGTGTGCTACTGTTTTTTTTTTTGTGATGCATTAAGTTCTAACATTTAAATGATAAAATCAATACTGCTTTCTACGCATACTAATTTGCTCAACATAGTCAATTCTGCATTATAATTATTTGCTCTGCAACCTAAAATCAATTATTGAATTATTGCATCTAATAAACCGGCTACTTCTTAACAAATTTCTGCATTAATAATCAATTTTGTCATTGTTGAAAAATATTTCTGCATGTGTGATCACTTTTTTGTTCTATTTTCAAATCAAATGAATAAAAATCCGTTATTAATGTCTACCCCCTTTAAAATCAGTTGCACACCAAAATCTGCATTCTGTATAATTTTATACCACCTTTAAAAATTAGTCTAATAAGTTTTTCCTGCACTTGTAACAACTTTCTGCTCCTCCTTTACTAAATAACTATTTTGTTAATGCCCGTTTGTTTGCTCACACACTTTGCATGCGACCTTTTCATAATTACGTGTGTTTGCTAACATGTTAATAATAAAATCTAGAGGACAACTTGAGACTTTACATGCTAAATGCTCATCCAAATTGTTTGACTTGGTGTCTAGGTGAGCCTATTAGGAACTTCTATTTTATTTTAGTCTAAATCCATCCTAATAGTAGTCCAATGCCTCTTGGACTTTAAGCGGGGACGCTAGACACCTTTTAGAGACGAAAAACATGCGGTGGTGGGGTAGGCGTAGTTTAGGCCCTACGAAGATGATGACATCGACTCGGTCTTAGTGAAAAACCTTGGTTTTGTCTGTTCCTACGAGTAACTGACCTCAATAAAGAAAAGTCGAGTGCTGATTCGTAAAGTCCTTCAGAGTCTCCCTTTCCTTTCTCCCTTTATATATTTATAATTATATTTATTAGGGGTAGTTTAATTAAATAAAAAATTATATTTACTTATATAGTTGTCTGCTTTGTATCTTCTCACTATATCTTTTAAATTTTATTTGTGTTAATTATTTAGTATTATGTTATCACCTAGTTTTTGCATGCTTAATTAATTAAATAAATAAATGAGTTGATCTTAATTGTTTAATATTAGTTATCACCTAGCAATCATGTTTAATTAAATAATAATAAATGAAGTGACCTCAAATGCTACTTGTAACCCCCACATAAATTGCATGAGATTCGGCCGGGACCCACATTTGTGGACCTCGAGGGATGCCTAACACCTTTCTCTCGAGGTAAATTGTACCCTTAACCTGATCTCTGGTTCGTTGACCTTAGTTAGATTTAGCTAGGTTAGATAGGTGCCCTAACGCGCCTTAATTCGTTAGGTGACGATTCTTCAATCCTCCAAAACCCAAAAGAGTTGTTAGGTTGTGCACCAAAACTCGTTTTGAGAAAAATGGGGCGCGACAGAATGGCGACTCCGCTGGGGATATTAGGTTCTAACCATTACGTGTTTCATTTGATTTATGTGGGGTTTACTTTATCTGACTATTTCATTATTTGTTTAGTTGATTACCATATTTAGTTATCATTTGTTTCCTTATTTATTGCATATTTTCCATGTTCCATCCCTTCCCCTTGTCCCTTATTATTTATTTTCATGTTTCACCCTTTCCCCTTTTCTCTTATTTGGGTATTTCCATGTTTAATCTCATACCCTTTGCCTTATTTGCCTGATTATTCACAATGTTTGTCTATTAATTTCCTTTTATTTATGCATGTATCTATTTACTTGCTTATTTACCGCTTTTCATAAACTGTTTATGTGTTACTGTTTTCCATCTAAGTGCTAAATGTTACTGCTTTGATAACTGACATTCCACTCATACTTCCCCCAATTAGGACCCTTTTCCTCTTTTTTATATTGTTACAGTGATGTTGTGCATTTGCACTTCTCACAACTACTCCAATTTTTCTTCAAACACTCAATTATAGAGAGTCGACATATGCGTGGAGGGACAGATAGTTTTACTACCGAAAAACCACGAGCCTTCTCGCATAGAATTCTTTTCAAGTCCGTGTCAAGCCAACTCTTAGAAATCTTAGTTAGGTCATACATGTTGCATAAGCCATAGAAGATTTGACCCTTGGTGTCAATCCCCATGATTAGTAGCCACCTTATCGTCTAAAGGCCCCCAACACCGTTTAGACAAATTGCATAATTATGTGTCAATGTGGTCATAATAATTAAATCAAGCCAAATTTTGCCAACATGGAGTTTAGATTTTGTTTATTGTTTGTTTGCAGAGTCATGGCCTATCCTCATTTTCCAAACACGCAAATGGTGGTCAAAGTGAATCCTACATTGAAGGTCTGGTGGAAGGATATTGAGAGGAATCGAGAGTTAGAGGCAAAAGAACTGCTAGGTGGCCTTACTGCCCTAATCTCCGTCGCGTCTGACCGTCACTTGATCAAGGCATTGTTGAAATTTTGGGATTCCGAGAGATTAGTGTTCAAATTTAGGGATTTTGAACTAACTCCGACAATTGAAGAGATTGGTGGGTTTCTAGATCTTCCTTACAAAGAACGTGAAATGATTGTGCCACACAAGCCAACACCAAGGTCCTTTTTGAAACAAATGGGCATGCGTCATAATCAAAGTTTACTTTGTCTGAAAGAGGGATGAATTTCTTTAGAGTTTCTATACTTACGTTTTGGAGACGAGGAAGGCCATGAAAACTTCCACAGAGAATTTGCTTGCTCTCCTGCAAAATGGGAAAGATACCGTCTTAATACTTTCGCTGTCGCACTATTAGGCTCATTAGATTTCCCTAGGGAAGGAGGGAAAATACACACTAGCCTAAGTTATGTGGTCTGTATGATGACTCGAGGTGGGAAAACCATAGTTCCCATGATACTGGCAGAAATTCTAAGAGCATTGACTAAGTGCACCAAGGGAAAAAGATACTTCGAGGGGTGCAATTTCCTATTGCAACTATGGGTCGTTGAGCACTTCTATGTGAGAGATAATTTGGTAGGCATTTTGAGAGGGGGTGTGGGGACTAACATTATGAATCATCCCACATGGATGAAATATTTTTCTTCCCCTGTAGGAACGGAGGACTGGTTTATGTATTTGAGAGAGCGTTTAGCCACCAAAATTCAATGGAAGTATTATTGGTTGAAGCCTCGTCGTGTCATTATAAGGGGTAATGAGCTCTATTTTATCGAGCTCATTGGTTTAAATGGCGTGCAACCATACACACCACTCCGAGTCCTCCGACAGTTTGGACAAATCTAAATGATACCTCTGCGATCACATATGGACCACTATGGGTATGATTTTGGGCCAGAAATACCACAAGTGGGCACCATATTGCGAAGGTGGGAAAGAAGAGTAACTATTGATGTTCAAGAGCATAGACCCTTCTGCACACCAGAGTATTATGTGTGACTTTTGGAGGACGCAGAGCATGCAGATTTGAGTGAAGAAGGCCTTCCAGGTTTCGGTGATGAAAATGAGAGAAGATGGGCTCGCAACCTCCTCAACCGCGACTATGAGATCACTCCAGAAATGAGGCAGCAGATTGTGCCTAACATTGGAGATCAGCATTGACCCTGTTTCTTTTTAGGATTTTTATTTCCCCCATGTTATCCTTAGCCCTTTAGTTTATTTCTAGTTTTGCTTTAGTCTGATGTACTAAATTGAAATTATTCAATATATGAAGATCGTTTTTATTTCTCTAACTCTAAACTCCAATTGGCAAATAAGGCTTGAATTAATCATTATGCATCACTTATATGTCGTCTTAGGCCTACCTCTGGCTCAACGAGGTCCCTTGCATCTAGAGCGCTTATTTCAAACAATGTGATATTATTATTATTATTTGCTCTAATCCCCTAACACTGTTTTCTGTTGATTCCATTGTTCTTCCCATTCCTAAGGTTGATCTGTCCTTCATTCTGGCACATACACGATCGAAAGGGACCCCCCCCTTCTCCTCCTCCTCAACGAGCAGAATACAAAGACAAGGGCAAGATGGTTGACAACAATAACAACAACGAAAGAGTAGAAACTTCTAAGGGAGGGAAACTTCCAAGTGACCTCGTCCTTAGGCTTGAGCACAAGACTTATTAGATTTGTAAGAAAAAGTAGCTCATATGCGTGATTTGGCCAAGTTGTCTATTTCTCTCGAAACCCAGTTTGGCGAAAATATAGACAATCCTCCTCACTCTACCTAAACAACCATGCCAAACAATCCTCCAACCAATGTATCCCGACCTGAACCCACTCATCCAAATATCTTCCCACCACTTCATGCCCAAAATACCCAAATCCCATTTTACCACTACCACCAACAAACTAAACCAACCTTTCCAGAACCAATTCCAAATGTGAATCCTTCATATACTCCTGGAAATAACAACCTCAACCCCATATATGTGGAAACCGCTCCTGTGACTCATAACTACCATGAATCAGAGTCCTCCCAAAAGGATATTCTGATAAAAACCCTGACTGAGAGATTAGATAACTTGGCTAACAAGGTGCAACATGTGGAAGGAAGCAAGAGGTTGGGAGGACTGAGCTACGAGGATTTGTGTATGCATCCCGACGTAGAACTACCTAAAGGATACAAGCTTCCAAAGTTTGAAATGTTTAATGGCATTGGAGATCCCAAAGCCCACTTGTGAATGTACTGTGACATGTTTGTAGGGGTGGGGAGAGACGACAAGATACTCATGAAGTTGTTTATGAGGAGTCTCACTGGGAGACTCTATCATGGTATATTGAACAAGACCCTCGAAAATGGGTTGAGTGGATGGACATGGCAACCGACTTCATGAACAGGTTTGGATTTAATATAGAAAATGCACCTGACTGGTTCTACATCCAAAACCTGAAGCAAAAGCCCAATGAATCATTCAGGGATTACGCCATAAGATGGAGGTCTGAGGCGGCCAGGGCCAGACCTCCCATGGAAGAATCTCAGATGAAAGACTACTTCATCCGTGCCCAAGAGCCACAATATTATGACAGGATGATGCTTGTAGCTGAGAAGAGTTTCGCTGAAATTATTAAATTAGGCGAAAGAATTGAAGAAGGCATTAAAAGTGGGACTATCATCAACCTAGAGGCCTTACAAGCCACCAACAAAGCTCTACAATCTGGTGGAATGGCAGAAAATCGGAAGAAAACAGGTTCGGTCATGATGGCTCAGGGAACCAGAACCCCATATAAGTACCGAACAACAACCCCACCTCCATCTCCATATCCCCAAACTCCATATCATTCAGCTCCACCACCTATATCTCCCAACCCCATGCCAATATATTCCCAAAATTCTCCTCCTCAATATCATCAAGCTTCATATCCTATTTATAATGCCCAGCTAACACACTTCCAAAGTCCACCACCCACCCAAACACCGAACTACCGAAACAGACCACCATATGAAAGAAGACCTGCGAAGAACTATACCCCTCTGGCTGAGCCCATAGCCCAGTTTTATGAGAAACTGAAAGAGGCTGACTATGTCACCCCAGTTTCTGCATTACCTGTGGATGTCCGCACAAAATGGTATGACCCTAACAAGGTTTGTGCCTACCATATTCTGGGATGAAAGTTCACACTACCAAAGTTTGCAGAGCCCTGAAAAATAAGGTTCAAATGCTGATTGATACTAAGGCCATCCATCTCAAGGATCCAGCACCAAATGTTGCAAACAACCCTCTGCCTAACCATCAGGTCAACATGGTAGAAGTTGATGATACCTTGGATTGGGAGAAATTCATCTGGGTCCTTGAACCAGAAGAATCAATGATTGTTATCGCCCGGACTCCAATAGTAGTGCAAAGGCGTTCTCCATTTGAGGTTGAGGTTGCCATGCCCAAGCCCCCATTCAGCGTTCTCAGAGCTCCTCCCCCTCCCCAATTTGATACCTATGCTGTCCCATGGGATTATGGAAAGGGAAAGGCGAAAGTGGAAGAAGCAGATACTGAAGCAAAAGTGACTAGATCTGGAAGAATTTACACTTCCGAAAATTTGTTTCAAGGTAGCTCCAGCAAGTCCAAGGCACCAATTGCAGAGTTTGAGGATCATGGTATCTGGAAGAAGGCACAAGCTAAAGAGTACTATATTGTTGATCAATTGAGTAAAACCCCTTCCAAAATATCAATCTTGTCATTGCTTCAATCTTTCGAAGCTCATCGGAACGCTCTATTGAAGGTCCTGGGTGAAGCCTATGTCTCATCTAGCATCACTCATGGAGAGGTAGCCCAAATGGTCGGGCAGGTTTTTGAGGTATACCGAATATCGTTTCACGAAGATGAGTTGCCACTTAAAGGAACAGCCCACAATAAGGCTTTGTACATTTCAGCTCAATATTAGGACAAGATAATCACCAAAGCCTTGGTTGATTCAGGCTCCGGGCTCCGATTTGAATATCTGCCCTCTGAGCACGTTGACAAGGCTAGGCATGGATAGTGCAAAGATCCAAACCTGGAAGATGAATGTGAGAGCTTTTGATGGCTCTCAAAGGGGTACTATTGGGGAAATAACCTTGGACATGCGCATTGGTCCTGCTACTTTCCCAATACCTTTCCAGGTCTTAGACATTCCATCCTCATATAACTTATTGCTGGGTTGTCCTTGGATTCATATGGCTGGAGCAGTTCCCTCTACTCTTCATCAATGCTTGAAGTTTGAATGGGATCATGAAGAGGTTGTAGTCCATGCGAAAAAGGGACATCCTGTATATGCGATAGAAGGAAGAGGTCATCTAGACGGTGAGATGTACCATACAGTTGAGCTTGTTGGCAACATTGAAGTGCAACTTTGGTTTAGCTAGAAGATCATATATATGATGGCCTGGTTTGGTTTTGAGCTTGGGAAAGGTTTGGGAGCCAATCTACAAGGAATAGTTGAACCTATACAACCCATTCGTCATTGAACCACTTTCATCTAGGGATACAAATATACTACTGAGGAGTGGCTTGATTGGTAGCCACCTAGAGATGGGTACTACTATCCATTGAAGAAACCCATATCACCGTTGCACCAATCATTCCGATCAGCAGGTTTCATGGGTGGCATCATGGACGAGCTTCTAGAAGACATGAAAGGTTTGTCTCTGACCAAGGAGGAAGGGAAAGTTTGCAATGTCGTGATCAATGCGGAGGAGAAAGGGGACCCTAGAGGAAGCAGTGAAGTGAAAATCAACATGAGCATTTGGACCTCAACTCCATCCAGACCTCGTCGGGCATCTGGGTAGCTTTGGAAGAAGTTTTCTATCAATTTTTTTTTAAAAAGTTTTCAATAAATAGTTTTAAATTCCAGTTCTATGTTATTGTTTTCAAATGCTAGTTTTATGAAGCTCTTGAGTTTTAATCAATAAAGTTCTTTTCCCATCTATTTAATATCTTATATTTATTTGTGCGTTATTCTTTATTCCAGCAAAATCTATTATAAAAATGTTGAATCTGAGACTATGGCATATAATGAGACTACACAACTTAACATTAATGACTAAGAGGAAGTCGAAGAAAGTGAGGTCCCTGAGGAGTTAATCAGAAAGGTTGAGGAATTCGAGGAAAAACCCAACCTAAATTTAGTGGAAACAAATGTGGTAAATCTGGGAAATTCAGAATTGGTACAAGAGACCCGAGTAAGCATCCATATGACGGAAGATGACAAGAAAGAGTATACAGAATGTCTCATGGAGAATAATGATATCTTCGCCTGGTCTTATGCAGACATGACAGGGTTAAGCACTTCAATCGTAGCTCATCGATTGCCTACTGATCCAGCATGTCCTCCTGTGAAGCAGAAGCTGAGAAAATACAAGTTTGAGTTGAGTTTGAAAATCAAGGAAGAAATATCGAAGCAATTAGATGTTGGAATCCTTCAAGTGACGGAGTACCCAACCTGGCTTGCAAATGTCGTTCCAGTGCCGAAGAAAGACGAAATGGTTACAGTCTGTGTGGATTATTGGGATCTCAACAAAGCTAGTCCCAAAGATAATTTTCCATTGCCCAACATACACATCTTGATTGATAACTGTGCTAAGCATGAAACACAATTGTTCGTGGATTGCTTTGCTTGCTATCATCAAATTAAGATGCACAAAGATGATGCTGAGAAGGTTGCATTCATCACACCGTGGAGTGTTTACAACTACAAGGTAATGCCTTTCGGGTTAAGAATGCTGGAGCTACATACATGAGGGCAATGACCACCCTATTTCACGACATGATCCACAAGGAAATTGAAGTTCATCTGGATGATGTCATATCAAATCAAAGAAGGGTTCAAATCATCTAGATGATCTGTGAAAGTTCTTTGCCAGGCTACGCAAGTATAACTTGAAGTTGAATCCTGCAAAATGTGTCTTTGGGGTTCCTGCTGGAAAGCTCTTGGGTTTCATCGTTAGTCGCCGGGGTATAGAACTAGATCCATAAAAAATCAAAGCCATTCGTGATCTACCTCCGTCGAAGAGTAAGAAAGAAGTAATGAGTTTCCTCGGACGACTAAATTACATCAGTCGTTTCATAGCCCAGTCTACTGTCATTTGTGAGCCTATCTTCAAGCTGTTGAAGAAGGATGCTGCGGTGAAATGGACAGACGAATGTCAACAAGCGTTTGCCAAAATCAAAGATTACTTGTCCAATCCACCTGTGTTGGTTCCACCGGAATCTGGTAGACCATTGTTGTTATACATATTAGTGTTGGATAATGCTTTCAGCTGCATTTTGGGGCAACATGATGAGACTAGAAAGAAAGAGCAGGCGATATATTACATAAGTAAGAAGTTTACATCATATGAGGCTCAATACTCTCTATTGGAGCATACCTGTTGTGCTGTAACTTGGGTCGCCCAGAAGTTGCGACACTACCTCTCCTCGCACACTACTTATCTGATTTCAAGGATGGATCCTCTGAAGTATATCTTTCAAAAGGCCATGCCTACACGTAAACTGGCTAAATGGCAGATATTACTGAGTGAGTTTGACATAGTGTATGTTACACAAAAGGCAGTGAAGGCACAAGCATTAGCAGATCATATGGTGGAGAACCTTGTAGATGATGAATATAGACCGTTGAAGACTTACTTCCCAGACAAAGAAGTAGCTTTTGTCAGGTAAGACATTTCTGAAGGATATGATGGTTGGAGGATGTTCTTTGATGGAGCTAAGAACTTGAGCGGATCCGACATCGAAACTGCTTTGATCTCACCAACTGGGCAACATTACCCGATATCAGCCAAACTTAGGTTCCTATGCTCAAATAATATGGCTGAATATGAAGCTTGCATATTGGGGCTCCGACGCGCTATCGACTTGGATATCCAGGAAATGTTGATAATAGGAGATTCAGACTTATTGATCCATCAGGTCCGAGGCAAATGGGCTACCAAGAATCGAAAGTTGTTACCATACTTGGAGTGCGTGCATAGATTGTGCAAAAGGTTCATCAAGGCAGAATTCAAACATGTGCCAAGGATCCAGAATGAATTCGCAGATGCCTTAGCCACCTTGTCTTCCATGATTCAGCATCCTGATCATAATTACATTGATCCTATTTACATCCACATATACGAGCAACCAACATACTGTTTTCATGTTGAGGAAGAGCCTAATGGAAAGCCTTGGTACAATGACATTAGAGGATATTTGAAGAGCGGTGAGTATACAGAGGATGCAACAAGTGTACAAAAACGTACAATTCAGAGGTTAGCGAATCAATTCTTTCTAAGTGGAGAAATTCTTTATAGGAGGACTCCCGATTTAGGGTTGCTAAGGTGCGTCGAAGCTGGAGAAGCTAGCAGACTGATTAAAGAGATACATGCAGGAACATATGGTCCTCACATGAATGGTTTTACATTGGCAAAGAAGATCCTGAGATCGGGATATTTCTGGCTAACTATGGAGACAGACTGTATCCGCTATATTCAAAAATGTCACCAATGTCAGACTCATGCAGATATGATCCGAGTTCCTCCTAACGAACTCCATGTTACTAGTTCACCTTGGCCCTTTGCATCCTGGGGCATGGACGTCATTGGTCCAATCGAGCCAACAACATCCAATGGACATAAATTCATTTTGGTTGCAATCGACTACTTCATCAAATGGGTCGAAGCCACCTCTCACAAATCAGTGAAAAAGGTTGTGGATGACTTTGTCAAAAATAATATTATCTGTAGGTTCGGGATTCCCGAGTCAATTATCACTGATAACGAAACCAACCTAAACAGCGATTTGATAAGATCATTGTGTGAGAGGTTCAAGATCAGTCATCAAAATTCTACAACATATAGACCTCAGATGAATAGAGTTGTTGAGGCTGCAAATAAGAACATCAAGAGGATATTGCGCAAGATGATCGATAATCACAAACATTGGCATGAAAAGTTACCTTTTGCATGGTTGGGATATCATACCACCATCAGAACCTCTACTCGGGCTACACCTTATTTTCTGGTATATGGTAATGAAGCTGTGATACCTGTTGAGGTAGAGATGCCATCTCTAAGAATTATTCAGGAAGCGGAGTTGGATGATGCTAAATGGATACAAGTTAGGGTGGAGAATCTGGCATTAATAGATGGAAGAAGAATTAACGCCATTTGTCATGGTCAACTCTATCAAAATAGAATAGCCAGAGCGTTCAACAAGAAGGTTAGACCCAGACACTTCTCACCTGGGCAACTGGTTTTGAAGCGAATTTTCCCAAATCAAGATGAAGCAAGGGGTAAATTCTTACCAAACTGGCAAGGTCCATACATAGTCTCTCGGGTATTGACAGGCGGAGCCCTTATACTTGCAGAAATGGATGGAGAAATTTGGCCCAAACCTATCACTTCAGATGCTGTGAAGAGATATTACATCTAAGTTTGTCTCATGCTCTCTTACTCCGTATTTGGAACTACGTCAGACCAGATTCCCGTTTAAGAGGGGATACGTAGGCGCTCCTATGGAGTTCGGTCATATCATAATAAAAATTTCATTTTCCCTTCTGACTGTGTAACTGGGGTAGAATTTTTGAGAGGGTCTCAAAAATTCCTTCAAAGAGCATTCTTCTTACAAAATCTTGCAACTGGGGCAAATTTTTGAGAGGAACTTAAAAATTCCTTCAAAAAGCATTTCTTCTCGCAAATCATTAACTACGGCAGAATTTTTGATAGGGTCTAAAAAATTCCTCCAAATGAGCATTTTCTGCACAAACCAAGACTGGGGCAGAATTTTTGAGAGGATCTAAAAATTTCACAACAATCAAGCTATAACCTTCAACAAAGATCAGATAACAGATTTGATACTGAGTCAAATGTTGTAAAGTCTCAAACTATGCCATGGTCAAAGATTCAACATTATTTTTTACAAATTAATTTTCAAAAACTTTTTTTAAAAAAAACTCTCTCTCCGTCTATTTTACATTTTTCTTCAACGCAAATGCCCGGAAAGGTCTGGATGGTGAGTTAAAGGGAGCACACCGGTCGCAGCAGATCAACCTCCCCTATTTTTAAACTCACAATTTTTCTTTGAATACAGGAAAGACAGGTACACATACAAAAGACAACTTCAATATCGCCTGACTGCTATTAAGCTCGACGAATCGCCAGTCAAATGACATACTATCCTTCTGACAGAATGAAGGACCAAGTTATTTTGAGCCCGATAAATTGCTAATTATTGGTACATCTTTCCAATCAGACGAAAGAGTCAAACTACTCCATCCTGACAAATCAACATTTCAACTGCACCCACTCCTTACAACATGACGAAGGGTCAAAGCTACAATATTCTAAATTCGTCAACAAATGACACTCAATCCTTCTAAAAGGCGAAGGTTTATGCCCTCAAACAATTATCGCAAGAGCCCAAAAACTATATTATACCCGAAGATTACATTGTGCTCGAGATTACATTTGTGCCCGATATTGCATTGTGCCCAATATTGCATGTGCCCGAAGATTGCATTGTGCCCGATATGATTTTATTGATTTTGGGTTTAGGGCTTAAGGCTTTTTGTGTAAGTTTTTTAGGGTTTAGAATATACGTTTAGGGCTTTTTAGGTTTAGGGGTTTTTGGGTTTTTTAGGGTTTTAAGGGTTAAGTGTTTCTTAGGGTTTTTTAAAGATTTAGGGTTACAACCTAGGGTTTTTGTGTGTTTTCAGGTTTAGGGTTTATAGATTTAGGATTTAGGGTTTAGAGGTTAGGGTTTTTTAGTGGTTTTAAATGGTTTTAGGGTATATTTTTGGGTTTGTAGGATTTAGGGTTTCTTTTGGTTTTAGGTTTAAGATTTAGGGTTTTACATTTAAGTGTTTTTGGGTTTTTTATGGATTTTTAGGATTAAGTGTTTCTTAGAGTTTAGGTTTTTTTGTGTTTTTTAGGTTTAAGGTTTACATATTTTAAGGATTTACGGTTTTGAGCTTAGTCTTTAGTTGGGGTTTAAATGGCTTTTAGGGTTTATTGTATTTAGGTTTCTTAAGGTTTAGGGGTTTAGTGTTTCTTAGGGTTTTTGGTTAGTGTTTAGGGTTTTTTTAGGTTAAGGGTTTCATCTAGGTTTTTAGGGTTTAGGGCTTTGGGTTTTTTAGATTAATGTTTTTTAGGGTTTTATAGGCTTATGATTTAGGCCTTAGGGATTTTTTGTGTTCTTTAAGGTTTAAAATATAAGATTTACTGCTTTATAGAGTTTAGAGCTTAGAGATTTTTAGGTTGAGGGGTTTTTGTGTTTTTTAGACTTTTTAAGGGTTAAGTTTTTCTTAGGGTTCTTTAGGGTTTATGATTTAGGGCTTATGTTTTTTTTAAAGTTTAGGGTTTTTAGTCATTTTAAGTGGTTTTTAGGGTTTATTTTTAGGGTTTATTGGAAATAGAGTTTCTTAAAGTTTAGAGTTTCGTAGGGTTTTATGTTTAGGATTTATGGTTTTAGGTTATGGTTTAGGGTTTGAGGCTTAGGGTTCTTTTAGGTTTAGGGTTTAGATTAAGGGTTTTATCTAGGTTTTTAGGGTTTAGGGCTTTGGATTTTTTAGGTTAAGGGTTTTAATGGTTTAGGATTTAGGGCTTAGGGTTTTTTTGTGTTTTTTAGGGTTTAACATATACGATTTAGGGCTTTATAGGGTTTAGATCTTAGTGTTTTTTAGGTTTAGGGGTTTTTGGATTTCTTTGGATTTTTTAGGGTTTTTGAGGGTTAAGTGTTTCTTAGGGTTTTTTAGGGTTTAAGGTTTAGGGCTTAGTTTTTTTTTGGGGTTTTTAGGTATAGGGTTTACATATTTTTAAGAATTAGGATTTAGAGCTTAGGGTATTGTAGGAGTTTTAAATGGTTTTAGGGTTTATTTTTGGGTTTATAGGATTTAGAGTTTCTTAATGTTTAGGTTTTACGGTTTCTTAGTGTTTTAGGTTTATGATTTAGGGTTTCAGGTTAGGGTTTACGGTTTAGGGCTTAGGGATTTTTTATGCTTAAGGTTTTAGGTTAAGGGTTTTATCTAGGTTTTTAGGGTTTAGGGCTTTGGGTTATTTATCTTAAGGTTTTTTTTAGGGTTTTATAGGTTTAGAGCTTAGGGATTAGGGTCTTTTTGTGTTTCTTAGGATTTGGCATATATGATTTAGGGCTTTATAGGGTTTAGAGCTTGGAATTTTTTGGTTTAGGGAATTATGGGTTTTTTAGGGTGTGTAGGTTAAGTGTTTCTTAGGGTTTATTGAATTTAGGGCTTCAAGTTTTTTTTAGTATTTTTAAGGTTTATGGTTTACGAATTTTTAGGATATAGGATTTGCAACTTAGAATTTTGTAGGGGTTTTAAATGGATTTTAGGGTTCCTTTTAGGTTTTATAGGATTTGGGTTTCTTAAGGTTTACGGTTTAGGGTTTCTTAGGGTTTTAGGTTTTGGATAATGGTTTGGGTTTTTTTAGGGTTTTTTAGGTTTAGGGCCTAGGGGTTTTCTTGGATATTTTAGGGTTTAGCATATACGATTTAGGGCTTAATATGGTTTAGAGCTTTGAGTTTTTTTAGGTTTAGGGGTTTTGGTGGTTTTTAGGGTGTTTAGGGGTTAAGTGTTTCTTAGGGTTTTTAGAGGTTAGGGCTTAGGGTTTTTTTGTGTGTTTTTAGGTCTAGGGTTTACAAATTTTTAGAATTTAGTGTCTAGAGCTTAGAATTTTGTAGGTCTTTTGATTGATTTTAAGGTTTATTTTAGGTTATATAGGATTTAGGGTTCTTAAGGTTTAGGGTTTAGGGTTTCTTATGGTTTTAGGTTTAGGATAAAGGTTTGGGTTTTTTAGGTTTAGGGTTTTATAGGTTTAGGTTTTAGGGCTTAGGATTTTTCTTGGATTCTTTAGGGTTTAACATATACAATTTAGGGCTTAATAGGGTTTAAAGCTTAGAATTTTTTTAGGTTTAGGGGTTTTGGGTTTTTGAGGGTTAAGTTTTTCTTACGGTTTTTTAGTGTTTAAGGTTTAGGGCCTAGGTTTTTTTTGTATTTTTTAGATTTAGGGTTTATGGATTTTTAGGATTTAAGGTTTAGAGCTTAGGGTTTTCTAGGGGTTTTAAATGGTTTTTAGGGTTTTTTAGGGATTATAGGATTTTGGGTTTCTAAAAGTTTAAGGTTTAGCGGTTCTTAGGGTTTTTGGTTTAGAATTATGGGTTTGGGTTAGGGTTTAGGGTTTAAGGCTTAGGGTTTTTTTGTAAGTTTAGGGATTTAGGTTAACGAGTTTATCTAGGTTTTTAGGGTTTTTAAATTTTACGTTTTTCAGGATTCTATAGGTTTAGAGTTTAGGGCTTAGGGTTTTTTTTGTGTTTTTTTAGGATTTAGCATATACAATTTAGGGCTTTATAGGGTTTAGAGCTTCTAATATTTTATATTTAGGGGTTTTTGGTGTTTATTTAGGGTTTTTAAGGGTTAACTATTTCTTAGGGTTTTTTAGGGTTTAGGATTTATGGCTTATAGTTTTTTTTGTGTGTTTTTAGGTATAGAATTACAGATTATTAGGATTTAGAGTTTAAGGCTTAGGGTTTTTTTGTGTGTTTTTAGGTTTAGTACGGATTTTTAGGATTTAAGGTTTAGAGCTTTGGGTTTTGTAGGGATTTTAAATGGTTTTTAGGGTTTATAAGATTTAGGGTTTCTTAAGGTTTATAAGATTTAGGGTTTCTTAGGGTTTTAGGTTTAGGATTTAGGTCTTTTTTTGTGTTTTTAGGGGTTAGCATATATGATTTAGGGCTTTATAGGGTTAAAGGTTAGAGTTTTTTTGGTTTAGGGGTTTTTGGGGTTTTAAGGGTTAAGTGTTTCTTAGGGTTTATTTTAGGGTTTATCAGATTTAAGGTTTAAGGTTTCTTATGGTTTAGGGTTCAGGGCTTAGGAATTTTTTGTGTTTTTTAGGTTAAGGGTTCACGAATCTTTAAGATTTAAGGTTTAGAGCTTAGAGTTTTGTAGGGGTTTTGAATGTTTTTTAGGGGTTGTTTTAGGGTTTATAGGATTTAGGGTTTCTTAAGGTCTAGGGATTAGGGTTTCTCAGGGTTTTAGGTTTAGGGTTTAGGGTTTTAGGTTAGGGTTTAGGGTTTAGGTTTAGGGTCTTATCTAGGTTTTTAGGGTTTAGGGCTTTGGGTGTTTTAGGTTAATGTTTTTTTAGGGTTTTATAGGTTTAGAGTTTAGAGTTTAGGGTTTTTTTGTTTTTAAAACTTTAGAATATACAATTAATTAGGTTTTTATAGGGATTAGATCTTAGAGATTTTAGATATGTGGTTTTTAGGGTTTTTAGGGTTGAGGGTTTATGGGGTAAGTTTTTTTTTTTTGTGTTTTTTATGTTTAGGGTTATGGATTTTTAGGATTTAGGGTTTAGAGCTAAGGGTTTTGTAGGGGTTTTAAGGTTTATTTTAGGGTTTCTTAAGGTTTAAGGTTTAGGGTTTCTTAGGGTTTTAGGCTTAGAATTTAGGGAGTGATTAGGTTTTGGGCTTTGGGATTTTTGTGTTAAGGATTTTTAGGATTTTATAGATTTAGGGTTTAGGGCTTTGGGTTTTTTGTGTATGTTTTTTTGGGTTTAGCATATACGATTTAGGGCTTTATAGGGTTTAGAGCTTAGAGTTTTTTAAGTTTAGGGGTTTTAAGAGTTAAGTGTTTCTTAGGGTTTTTAGAGTTTAGGGGTTTGGGTTTTTTATGTTTTTTTAGGATTCAGTGTCTAGAGCTTAGGATTGTGTAGGACTTTTAAATGGATTTGAGGTTTATTTTAGGTTTTATAGGATTCAGGGTTCTTAAGGTTAGGGTTTAGGGTTTCTTAGGGTTTTAGGTTTAGGTTAAAGATTTGGGTTTTTTAGGTTTAGGTTTTTTAGGGTTTTATAGGTCTAGGGTTTAGGGCTTAGGGTTTTTCTTGGATTTTTTAGGGTTTAGCATATACGATTTAGGGCTTAAAAGGGTTTAGGGCTTAGACTTTTTTTAGGTTTAGGGGTTTTGGGTTATTCAGGGTTAAGTGTTTCTTAGGTTTTTTTTAGTGTTTAAGGTTTAGGACCTAGGGTTTTTTTTTAGTGTTTAAGGTTTAGGGACTAAGGTTTATAGGGTTTAGATCTTAGAGATTTTAGGTTTGGGGGTTTTAGGGTTTTTAGGGTTTAGGGTTAAGTGTTTCTTAGGGTTTAGGGTTTATGGCTTAGGTTTTTTTTTGTGTTTTTTAGGTTTAGGGCTACATATTTTTAGGATTTAGGGTTTAGAGCTAAGGTTTTGTAGGGGTTTTAGGGTTTATTTTAGGGTCTATAGGATTTAGGGTTTCTTAAGGTTTAAGGTTTAGGGTTTCTTAGGGTTTTAGGTTTAGAATTTAGGGGGTTTTTAGGTTTTGGGCTTTGGGTTATTTGGGTTAAGGGATTTTAGAATTTAAATGGTTTTTAGTGTTTATTTTAGGGTTTATAGGACTTAGGGTTTCTTAAGGTTTAGGGTTAAGGGTTTCTTAGGGTTTTAGGTTTAAGATATAGGGTTTTAGGTTAGGGTTTAGGGTTAAGAGCTTAGGGATTTTTTAGGTTTATGGTTTTAGGTTAATTTTTTTATCTAGTTATTAGGGTTTAGGGATAAAGGTTTTTTAGATTAAGATTTTTAGGGTTTTAGGGTTTAGGGCATAGGGTTTTTTTTATTGTGTTTTAGGGTTACGCATATACAATTTAGGGCTTCATAGGGTTTAGAACTTGGAGTTTTTAGTGGTTTTGGGGTTTTTAGTGTTTTGTAGGGTTTTTAAGGTTAAAGTGTTTGTTAAGATTCTTTAGGGTTTAAGGTTTAGGGTTTAGCATTTTCTTTTTTGTTTTTTAGGTTTAGGGTTCATGGATTTTAAGGATTTAGGGTTAAGAGCTTAAGGTTTCTAGGGGTTTTAAATGGTTTTGGGGTTTATTTTAAAGTTTATAGGATTTAGGGTTTCTTATAGTTTAGGGTTTCTTAGGGTTTTAGCATATATGATTTGGGGCTTTATAGGTTTTTGAGCTTAGAGTTTTTTTAAGGGTTAAGAGTTTCTTAGGGTTTTTTAGAATTTAGGGTTTAGGGCTTAGATTTTTTTGTGTTTTTTAGGTATAGGGTTTACAAATTTTTTGGATTTAAGGTTTAGAGCTTAGGGTTTTGTAGGGGTTTTAAATGGTTTTTAGGGTATTTTAAGGGATTATAGGATGTTGGGTGTCTAAAGGTTTATGGTTTATGGTTTCTTAGGGTTTTAGGATTAGAATTTATGGTTTTAGGTTAGGATTTAGGGTTTATGGTTTAGGGCTTAGGGTTTTTTGAGGTTTTGGGATTTAGGATAAGGGTTTTATATATCTAGGTTTTTAGGGTTTCTTGAGTTAAGGTTTTTCAGGGTTTTATAGGTTTAGGGTTTAGGGCTTTCGGTTTGTATGTTTATTTTTAGCATTTTGCATATACAATTTAGGGTTGTATAGGGTTTAGAGCCTATACTGTTTTAGATTTTGGGGTTTTTGGGTTTTTTTTAGGGTTGGTATGGTTTAAGTGTTTCTTAGGGTTTTAAAAGGTCTAGGGTTTATGGCTTAGGGTTATTTGTGGTTTTTTGGTTTAGGGTTACAAATTTTTTGGACATAAGGTTGAGAGATTAGGATTTTGTAGGGGATTTAAATGGGTTTTAGGGTTTATTTTAGGGTTTATTTTTGGGTTTATAGGATTTAGGGTTTCTTATGTTTTAAGGTTTAGGGTTTCTTAGGGTTTTAGGTTTAGGATTTTTAGGTTAAGGGTTTTATGTAGGATTTTAGGTTTAGGGCTTTGGGTATTTTGCGATAAGGTTTTTTTTAGGGTTTAGGGCTTAGGGTTTTTCGATTTTGAAGACTTTTAAGGGTTAAGTATCTCTTAGGGTTTTTTAGGGTTAAGGGATTAGGGCTTATGGTTTTTTTTATGTTTTATAGGTGTAGGGTTTACCTATGTTTAGGATTTAGGGTTTAGAGCTAAGGGTTTTGTAGAGGTTCGGAATGGGTTTTAGGGTTTATTTTAGAGTTTATAAGGTTTAAGGTTTCTTAAGGTTGAGGGTTTAGGGTTTTTTATGGTTTAGGGCTCAAGATTTTTTAGTGTTTTTTGGCTTGAGTGTTTATGAATCTTTAAGATTTAAGGTTTAGAGCTTAGGGTTTTTGTAGGGGTTTTGAATGGTTTTTAGGGTTTATTTTTAGGATTTAGGGTTTCTTAAGGTTTAGGGTTAAGAGTTTCTTAGGGTTTTAGGTTTAAGATTTAGGGGTTAGGTATTAGGTTTTTTTGAGGTTTAGGGTTTTAGGTTAAGGGTCTTATCTTGGTTTTTATGGTTTAGGGCTTTGGGTTTTTTAGGTTAAGGTTTTTTTTAGGGTTTTATAGGTTTAGAGTTTAGGGCTTAGGTTTTTTTTTTTTTTTGTGCTTTCAAAGGTTTAGAATATAAAATTTAGGGCTCTATAGGGTTTAGAGCTGAGAGATTTTAGGTTTGGGGTTTTTATGATTTTTAGGGTTTTTAAGGGTTAAGTGTTTCTTAGGGTTTTTATTGTTGAAGGTTTATGGCTTAGGTTTTTTTTGTGTTTTTTAGGTTTAGGGTTACGGATTTTTAGGATTTAAGGTTTAGAGCTTTGGGTTTTTAAGGGTTTTAAATGGGTTTTAGGGTTTATTTTAGGTTTTATAGGATTTAGAGTTTCGTAAGTTTTAAGGTTAAGGGTTTCTTAGGGTTTTAGGTTTAGAATTTAGGGGTTTTTTAGATTTTGGGTTTTAGGTACAAGGTCTTTTCTAGGGTTTAGGTTTAGGGCTGTGGGTTTTTTAGGTTAAGGTATTTTTAGGATTTTAAACCTTTACAGTTTAGGGCTTAGGGTTTTTTGTGTATGTTTTTTAGGGTTTAATATATATGATTTAGGGCTTTATAGGGTTTAGAACTTAGAGTTTTTTAGGTTTAGGGTTTTTTGGGGTTTTTAGGATTTTAAGGGTTCAGTGTTTCTTAGGTTTTTTTTTTTTAAGATTTAGGGTTACATCCTAGGGTTTTTGTGTGTTTTTAGGTTTAGGGTTTACAGATTTTTAGGATTAAGGATTTAGAGCTTAGGGTTTTGTAGGGTTTTAGGTTTAGGATTTAGGGTTTAGGGCTTAGGGTTTTTTTCAGTTTAGAGTTTTAGTCTAACGGTTTTATGTAGGTTTTTAGGGTAGAGGGCTTTGGGTCTTTTGAGTTAAGTTTTTTTAGGGTTTATAGGATTAGTGTTTAGGGCTTAGGGTTTTTGTTTTCTATTTTTTATTCTTTAGCATATACGATTTAGGCTTTATATGATTTAGAGTTTAGAGTTTTTTTAGGTGTAGGGGTTTTTGGTTTTTTTATGGGTTTAAAGGATTAAGTATTTCTTAGGGTTAAGGTTTTTTTGTTGTGTTTTTTAGGTTTAAGGTTTACAAATTTTAAGGATTTACGGTTTAGAGCTTAGTGTTTTGTTGTGGATTTAAATGGGTTTTAGGGTTTATTTTAGGGTTCATTGTGTTTAGGGTTTCTTCAGGTTTAAGGTTTAGGATTTCTTAGGGTTTTAGGTTTAGGATTTAGGGTTTTAGGTTAGTGCTTAGGGTTTAGGCTTAGGATTTTTTTAGGTTTAGGGTTTTGGGTTTAGGTTTCTATCTACATTTTTAGAGTTTAGGGCTTTGGCTTTTTTAGGTTAAGGTTTATTAAGATTTTATAGGTTTAGGGTTTAGGGCTTACGGTTTCTTTAGGATTATTTTTGTGTTTTTTAGGGTTTAGCATATACGATTTAGGGCTTTATAGGGTTTAGGGCATAGGGTTTTTTAATGTTTAGGAATTTAGGTTAAGGGTTTTATCTAGGTTTTTAGGGTTTTTTAAGTTAAGGTTTTATCTAGGCATAGGGTTAGGGTTTTAAAGGTTTAGGGTTTAGAGCTTAGGGTATTTTTGTGATTTTTAGGTTTCGGGTTTACTCATTTTTAAGATTTAGGGTTTAGAGCTTAGGGTTTTGTAGGGGTTTTAAATGGTTTTTAGAGTTTATAGGATTTAGGGTTTCTTAAGGTTCAGGGTTTGAGGTTTAGGATTTAGGGTTTTAGGTTAGGGTTTAGGGTTTAGGGCTTAGGTCTTTTTAATGTTTAGGGTTTTAGGTTAATGGTCTTATCTAGGTTTTTAATGTTTAGGGTGTTGGGTTTTTTAGGTTAATGTTTTTAAGGGTTTTATAGGTTTAGGGTTTAGGGCTTAGGTTTTTTTTTTGTGGTTTTTAGGGTTTAGCTTAGACGATTTAGGGCTATATAAGGTTTAGAGTTTACAGTCTTTTAGGTTTAGGGTTTTTTGGGTTTTTTCGGGGTTTTATGGGTTAAGTGTTTCTAAGGGTTTTTTTATTTCTTTTTATTTTAACGACCCCTGGGGGGACAGGGGCTTAGCAACACCCCCATGCCTTAGCATAAATAATAATAAAAAAAATACAAGGAGGGTTTTTTAGGGTTTAGGGCTTAGGGTTTTTTGTATTTTTTAGGTTTAGTGTTTACAAATTTTAAGGATTTAGGGTTTTGGTCTTAGGGCTATGTAGGGTTTCACATGGTTTTTAGGGTTTATTTTAGTGTTATAGGATATAGGGTTTCTTAGAATTTTAGGTTTAGGATTTAGGGTTTAGGGTTTAGGTTTTCTGAGGTTTAGGATTTTAGGCTAAGGGTTTTATCTAGGTTTTAAGGGTTTAGGGCTTTGAGTTTTTTTGGATTAAGGTATTTTAGGGTTTAGGGCTCAGGGTATTTTTTGTATTTTTTAGTGTTTAGAATATACGGTTTGGGTCTTTATAGGTTTTAGAGCTTAGAGTTTTATATGTTTAGGGGTTTTGGGTTTTTTAGGGTTAATCGTTTCTTAGGGTTTCAGGGTTTAGGGTTTTTTTGGTGTTTTTTAGGCTTAGGGTTTATGAATTTTTAGGATGAAGGGTTTAGAACTTAGGGTTTTGTAGGGGTTTTAAATGGGTTTTAGGGTTTATTTTAGGGTTTATAGGATTTAGGTTTTCTTAAGGTTTAGGGTTTAGGGTTTTAGGTTTAGTATTTTAGGTTATAGGTTAGGGTTTAGGGTTTTAGGTTAAGGGTTTTACCTAGGTTTGTATGGTTCAGGGCTTTGGGTTATGTTTTGTTAGGGTTTTATTGGTTTATGGTTTAGGGGCTTAATGTGTTTTTTTTTTGTTTTTTAGGGTTTAGCATATTCAATTTAGGGTTTAATATGGTTTAGAGCTTAGAGGTTTTTTTTATGTTTATGGGTTTTTGGGGTTTTTAGGGGTTTTAAGGTTTAAGTGTTTCTTATGGTTTAGGGAGTAGGGCTTGGTTTTTTTTTTGTGTGTTTTAGGTTTAGGGTGTACGGATATTTAAGATTGAAGGTTTAGAGCCTAAGGTTTAGGGCTTATTAGGGTTTTAAGTATAGGATTTAAGGTTTTACGTTAGGGTTTATGGTTTAGGGCTAAGGGTTTTTTAGGTTTAGTGATTTAGGTTAATGGTGTTATCTAGGTTGTTTGGGTTTTTAAAGTTAAGGTTTTTTAGGGTTTAATAGGTTTAGGGTTTACGGCTTAGAGTTTTTTTTTGTGTTTTTTAGGATTTAGCATATACGATATAGGGCTTTATAGGGTTTAGAGCTAAGAATTTTTTAGGTTTAGAGGAATTTGGGATTTTAAAGGTGTTTAAGGGTGAAGTGTTTCTTTTGGTTTTTATGGTTTAGGGTTTAGGGCTTAGGTTTTTTTTTTTAGGTTAAGGGTTACAAATTTTTAGGATTTAGGGTTTACAGTGTAGGGTTTGGTAGGGGTTTTAAATGGATTTTAGGGTTTAGGGTTTAGGGCTTAGGGTTTTTTTAGATTTAGGGTTTTTGGTGAAGGGTTTTACCTAGGTTTTTATGGTTTAGGGCTTTGGGTTTTTTGGGTTAAGGTTTTTTACGGATTTATATGTTTATGGTTTAGGGGTTAGGGTTCTTTTGTGTTATTTAGGGTTTAACATATAATTTTTGATTCTATAGGGTTTAGAGCATATGCTTTTTTAGGTTTAGGGGTTTTGGGTGTTTAAGGCGTTTTAAGGTTAAGTATTTCTTATGGTTTTTTATGATTTAGGATTTAAGGCTCAAGGTTTTTTTTGTGTATTTTAGATGTAGGGTTTACAATTTTTTTATTATTTAGGGTTTAGAGGTTAGGGTTTTGTAGCGGTTTTGAATGGTTTTTAGGGTTTATAGGATTTAGGGTTTCTTAAGGTTTAGAGTTTAGGGTTTCTTAGGGTTTTAGGTCTAGGATTTGGGGTTTTAGGTTAGATTTTAGCATTTAGGGGTTAGGTTTTTTTTGGGTTAAAGGTTTTTGGTTAAGTGTTTTATATATGTTTTTAGGGTTTAGGTCTTTGGGTTTTTTAAGTTTTTATAGGTCTAGCGTTTAGTGCTTAGGTGTTTTTGTATTTTTTGTATTCTTTAGGGTTTAGCATATACGATTTAAGGCTTTATATCGTTTAGAGCTTAGAGTTTTTTAGGTTCAGGGGTTTTTGACTATTTTAGGGTTTTTAAGGGTTAAATATTTCTTAGGATTTTTTATCGTTTAGTATTTAGAGCTTAGGGTTCTGTAGGGGTTTTGAATGGTTTTTCAGGTTTATAGGATTTAGGGTTTCATAAGGTTTAGGGTTTAGGGTTTCTTAGGGTTTTAAGTTTAGGATATATCGTTTTAGGTTACGGTTTAGAGGTTTTTGGGTTTTTTAGGGTTTTAAGGGCTAAGTGTTTCTTAGGGTTTTATAGGGTTTAGGGATTATCGTTTAGGTTTTTTTTTTATTATGTTTTTTAGGTTTTGGATTTACGGACTTTAAGGATTTGTGGTTAAGAGATTAGGGTTTTGTAGGGATTTTAAATTGGTTTTAGTGTTTATTTTTGGGTTTATAGGACTTAGGGTTTCTTAAGATTTTGGGTTAAGGGTTTCTTAGGGTTTTAGGTTAGGGTTTAGGGTTAGCGGCTTAGGGATTGTTTAGGTTATGGGCTTTATCTAGTTATTAGGGTTTAGGGCTTAGGCTTTTTTAGGTTAAGGTTTTTTGGGTTTTAGGTTTTAGGGCTTAGGGTATTTTTATTGTATTTTTGGGTTAAGCATATACGATTTAGGGCTTCATACGGTTTAGAGCTTTGAGTTTTTTAGTGGTTTTGGGTTTTTTACTATTTTGTAGGGTTTTTAAGGTTAAAGTGTCTCTTATGATTTTTTAGGGTTTAGGGTTTAGGGTTTTGTATTTTTTTGTGATTTTTAGGTTTAGGGTTCATGGATTTTTAGGATTTAGGGTTAAGAGTTTAGGGTTTTGTAGGGGTTTTAAATGGTTTTAGGGCTTATTCTTAGGTTTATAAGATTTAGGGTTTCTTATGGTTAGTGTTTCTTAGGGTTTTAGCATATACGATTTGGGGCTTCATAGGTTTTAGAGCTTAGAGGTTTTTTTAGGTTTAGGGGTTTTTGGAGTTTTAAGGGTTAAGAGTTTCTTAGGGTTTTTTAGAGTTTAGTGTTTAGGGCTTAGGTTTTTTTGTCCTTTTTAGGTTTAGGGTTTACAAATTTTTAGTATTTAAGGTTTCGAGCTTTGGGTTTTGTAGGGGTTTTAAATCGTTTTTAGGATGTACGGTTTCTAAAGGTTTATGGTTTAGGGTTTCTTAGGGGTTTAGGATTAGGGTTTACGGTTTTAGGTTAGGATTTAGGGTTTATGGTTTAGGGCTTAGGGTTCTTTTTGGTTTAGGGATTTAGGATAAGGATTTTATCTAGGATTTTACGGTTCTTAGGTTAAGGTTTTTTAGTGTTTTATAGGTTTAGGGTTTAGGTATTAGGGTTTGTTTGTGTTTTTTAGGATTTTGCATATATGATTTAGGGTTTTATAAGTTTTAGAGCTTATACTATTTTAGGTTTAGGGGTTTTGGTGTTTTTTTTAGGGTTTTTATGGTTTAAGTGTTTCTTAGGGTTTTAAAGGTCCAGGGTTTATGGCTTAGGGTCTTTTGTGGTTTTTTGGTTTAGGGTTACAATTTTTTTGGATTGCAGGTTTAGAGATTAGGGTTTTGTAGGGGTTTTAAATGGTTTTTAGGGTTTATAGGATTAGGGTTTCTTATGTTTTAATGTTTAGGGTTTCTTAGGGTTTTAGGTTTAGGGCTTTGGGTTTTTTTTGTTAAGGTTTTTTTAGGGTTTTATAGATTTAGGGTTTAGGGCTGAGGGTTTTTTGTTTGTTTTTTAGGGTTTAGCATATTGGATTTAGGGCTTTATAGGGTTTAGAGCTTAAAGTGTTTTAGGTTTAGGGGTTTTTCGATTTTGAAGGCTTTTAAGGGTTAAGTATCTCTTAGGGTTTTTGTAGGGTTAAGGGTTTAGGCCTTACATTTTTTTAATGTTTTATAGGTATAGGTTTTACCTATTTTTAGGATTTTGAGTTTACAACTTAGGGTTTTGTAGGGGTTTTTAATGGTTTTTAGGGTTTATTGGATTTAGGGTTTCTTAAGGTTTAGGGTTTAGGGTTTCTTAGGATTTTAGGTTTAGGATTCAGGGTTTTGGGTTTGGGATTAGGGTTTAGGGCTTTTTAGGCTTAGTCTTTTAGGGTAAGGGATTTAGCTAGGTTTTCAGGATTTAGGGCTTTGAGTTTTTTATGTTTAGTTTTTTTTAAAGGTTTTATAGGTTTAGGATTTAGGGCGTTGAGTTTTTTAGGTTTAGTTTTTTTAAGGTTTTATAGGTTTAGGGTTGAGGGCTTAGGTTTTTTTTTTTTTGTCTTTTTAGGGTTTAGCATATATGATTTAGGGCTTAATAGGGTTAAGAGCTTAGAGTTTTTTATGTTTAGGGATTTTGGGGCTTTTAAGGATTAAGTGTTTCTTAGGGTTTAAGTTCTTTTTTGTGTTTTTTAGGTTAAGGGTTTACGGATATTTAGGATTTAGAGTTTAGAGCTTAGGGTTTTGTAGGGCTTTTAAATGGTTTTTAGGTTTATTTTAAGGTTTATAGGATTTAGGGTTTCTCAGGGTTTTAGTTTAGGATTTAGGGTTTTAGGTTAGGATTTAGGGCTTATGGTTTTTTTAGGTTATGAGTTTTTACTTGGTTTTTAGGGTTTAGGGCTTTAGGTTTTTTATGTTAGGGTTTCTTAGGATTAGGGTTTAGGGCTTAGGGTTTTTTTTTGTGTTTTATAAGGTTTATCATATGCAATTTAGGGTTTTATAGGGTTTATTGTTCAGAGTTTTTTAAGTTTAGGTGTTTTTGGGTGTTTTAGGGGTTTTAAGGGTTAAGTGTTTCTTAAGGTTTGGGGCTTAGGTTTTTTTGTGTGTTTTTTAGGTTAAGGATTTATAGATTTTAAGGATTTAGGGTTTAGAGCTTAGGGTTTTGTAGGGGTTTTTAATGGTTTTTAGGGTTTCTTAAGGTTTAGTGTCACGACCCGGGATCACCCCCTAGTCGTAACCGGCGTACTCGACCTCGAAGAGGTCTAATACAAGCCTCTTAGCATTCATTCATCGCATAGACACCAAAACTATAAGGAATTAAAAACTTTCTTCACACACGAAGATACTTTCAATAAATAGCAAGCGGAAGACTTTCTAGACTTTATACAATATGTCTCAAAACCATCTAATACTTGAATATAACATTGGGACTAAGCCCACTCAAAACCTAAGCAAATACTAGAGAGACATAAAAAGAACATGTTGGTTATTGCCCTCGAATCTATGAGGACTCACCAAGTCTTCATCTTCAACTCTTAAAAACCTATCAAGTAGCCATGACATATCACCATCTCCAAATCCCTACACTTTAGTCAAAAAGCGAAAGAAAGGGGTTAGCACAATTAAGTACTAAGTATGGAGACCATGCAAGAAAATATGCACAACGGACATTTACAAGAAATGTATGCTTTCATGTCCTTTGATAAAACCTTTCCTTTACAAGTATAAGAGACATAATACAAGTCAACATTAACATATTAGACCATAGCCAACCATACATATACTTAACATAAATCCATATACAACCCATGCTTAACTTTAGAAGGACACATGTCATTTCATTACCATAGGACCTCTACCTAATATAACCTTAAGACACACTTGAGTGAGACAAGAAGTGACCGCCCACACAATCCTCTTCAAGCACACTTAAGTGTTCCCCAAGATTACCTTAGATAAGGACTTTATAGGCAAAGTGCATAATCATACCCGATAGATAGCATATTAATGAGATGATATGTATAATGATGCTTACATAAAATAAATCATATTTAGTGGGGCATAGTACATGTGTGGTGAGTGACCATCAATATAGTATTTCCAAGGCCTACCACCCCCTTGGAGAGGCGAAAGAGGTACAAACCCCTCAATGTGGTTACCCGGGCCTACCACCCCCCGAGCTAGGGACCAAGGTACAAACCCCTCGATATGGTTATACGGGCCTACTACCCCCCGTACTAGGCAACCAAGGTACCAACCCCTCGATATGGTTATACGGGCCTACTACCCCCCGTACTAGGCAACCAAGGTACCAACCCCTCGATATGGTTATACGGGCCTACTACCCCCCGTACTAGGCAACCAAGGTACCAACCCCTCGATATGGTTATACGGGCCTACTACCCCCCGTACTAGGCAACCAAGGTACCAACCCCTCGATACGGTTATACGGGCCTACTACCCCCCGTACTAGGCAACCAAGGTACCAACCCCTCGATATGGTTATACGGGCCTACTACCCCCCGTACTAGGCAACCAAGGTACCAACCCCTCGATACGGTTATACGGGCCTACTACCCCCCGTACTAGGCAACCAAGGTACCAACCCCTCGATATGGTTATACGGGCCTACTACCCCCCGTACTAGGCAACCAAGGTACCAACCCCTCGATACGGTTATACGGGCCTACTACCCCCCGTACTAGGCAACCAAGGTACCAACCCCTCGATACGGTTATACGGGCCTACTACCCCCCGTACTAGGCTTGGTCGACTCACAACACTTATATAGAGAAAATCATATACATGTGTCCATTTCATCATCATTTCAATAATTATATAACTATTCGATTCATAGGACGTACATTGGACCTTCCATTTCCTAAGGATTCTATAAATGGGCATTTTATCAAACACATGATGGGCTATTGTTCATGTAAATGAAATCATGTACTTCAAGAGTACTAAGTCCAACCAATTTCGAAATACATATAAATCAGCCCACCAACAACATACATATATATATCAACCTTCATAATTTGATCATGGAAGCATGAAAACCATAAACATCACATAATAATTCCATTTCATGATAATATGCAAAATAGACCATAATAGGATCATCACAAGATCACATAAACTCATTCACATCATACCTTCACATATAGCTTCACATAAAACTCATTCACATCATACCTTCACATATAACTCATTCACATCATACCTTCACATATAGCTTCATATAGGACTTTACATCTAGCCTCATATGTGTATAATAATACAACAATATAATAACATTCACATAATGCCCTTCATGGCCTCAATTCACAACAATACAACAAATAACCACCTCCACCAAAGGTGGATCAAGCCAATCAATAACAATATTATTAATACTAAGAGATCAAGCCATCTCACCACCCTTTTCAAAGGCCATAAGCCACAATACTCAATTCCATGCCAATTATACAATATTTATCAAGTTTGATCAACTTACCCTCTTTCCATGGCTATCTTCATCATCCTCATCTTCCAACAATTTAACAATACAATAACAATGATAATAACAACAATCAACTATACAAGCTAAGCTAAACAATATCCAATAACCAACATAAAGTCTAAATCCCAATTTATGACCATTCAAGGCTACTACCTCACATTATACCATTCAATAACAATTTCTAGCAACTCAACATAGCTAAGATCATATAAGAACAGCCCACATCAACCACTCAATAATCCTACATCAATTACTCAAAATCATTAAACTCACTTTAGGCTAAATTTAAAGAATTTGAGAAGACATGGGTTCACAAATATTTCTTTCTTAAAACCATAAATAATCATTAATAACAACATGAAACATCATTTAAAATTATTTAATGCAAGAACCCATGCTTAGAATTCGAAATAGGATTTTTGTGTATTTGAAAAACCTTGAAAATCTTTTGATTGGGCTCCTTGAAAGAAAGAATAATCAAGGATAAAGGATCCCCATACCTCTAAGTTGAAAACCCACGAAAATTGAAGAAAAAAGCCTCCAATTTGAAACCCTAGTTCTTCACCCTTCTTCTTCCTTGAACTTGAGAGAAATATTTGAGAGAGGGAATGATTTTGGAAATTCTTATTAAATGAAAGGAATTAAGTCATAAAAAGGTCTTATAGTTGCTAGGAAAAGAATAAAATAGCATAGGGTCAATTTTGGAAAAGGACTAAGCACCCATAAATTCTTGACTTAAAAATTGTGCCCATTCCCGTCTAAACTCGTCCTTTGGACAGTGCTTCACTATTTCAGGCATAACTTTTTACTCCAAGGTCGGAATTGGGCAAACTTGGTGGCGTTGGAAAGAGGACTCGAAGACCTTTCATAGGATAGGTAATGGCCCACCTAATTCATTTTGAGCTAAAAGATATGACCGTTTAAAGTTGACCCTTACAGCTCACTAGTTCAAATGACTAGTTTCCGGACGTCACGGTCATTTCTCATCATTTCATCAAGTTCTCAACTCCATACTCACATGTGAGGCTCTAGTTTCACTAGTTCATTTTTAGGGTCGTTACATTTAGGGTGTAGGGTTTCTTAGGTTTTTATGTTTAGGATTCAGGGTTTTAGGTTAGGGTTTATGGTTTAAGGCTAAGGGATATTTTAGGTTTAGAGTTTTAGGTTAAGGGCATTAGCTACGTTTTTAGGAATATGGGCTTTGAGTTATTTAAGATTTTATAGATTTACGGTTCAGGGTTTATGTTTTTTTTTTTTGTGTTTTTATGGTTTAGCATATATGATTTAGGGTTTAATAAGGTTAAGAGCTTAGAGTTTTTTTGGGTTTAGGGTTTTTTGGTTTTTAAGGGTTAAGTGTTTTTTAGCGTTTAGGGTTTTTTTTGTGTTTTTTAGATTTAGGGTTTAGGGAATTTAGGATTTAGGGTTTAAAGTTTAGTTTTTTATAGGCGTTTTAAATGGTTTTTACGGTTTATAGGATTTAGGGTTTCTTAAGATTTAGGGTTTCTTAGGGTTTTAGGTTTAGGATTTAGGGTTTAGGGCTTAGGGTTTTTTAGGTTTAGGGCTTTAGGTTATGGGTTTTTTCTTTAATTTTAGGGTTTAAGGTTTTATGTTTTTTAGGGTTTAGCATATACGATTTTGGGCTTTATAGGATTTAGAGCTTAGAGTTTATTAGGTTTAGAGGTTTTTTGGGTTTTTAGTGTTTTTAAGGGTTAAGTGTTTCTTAGGGTTTAGGTTTTAGCGCTTAGGATTTTTCGTGTTTTTTAGGTTTAGGGTTTACAGAATTTTAGGATTTAGGGTTTAGAGCTTAGTGTTTGTAGGGGTTTTAAATGGGTTTTAGTGTTTATTTTAGGGTTCATAGGAGCTAGGGTTTCTTAAGGTTTAAGGTTTATGGTTTCTCTGGGCTTTAGGTTTAGGATTTAGGGTTTTAGGTTATAGTGTTTAGGGTTTAGGGCTTAGGGTTTTTTTATATTTAGGGTTTTACCTAGGTTTTCATGGTTTAGGACTTTGGGTTTTTTAGGTTATGGTTTTTTACGGTTTTATATGTTTATGGTTTAGGGGTTAGGGTTTTAGCATATACGATTTGGGGTTTTATAAGTTTTAGAGCTTAGAGGTTTTTTAAGGGTTAAGAGTTTCTTAGGGTTTTTTAGAATTTAGGGTTTAGGGCTTAGACTTTTTTGTGTTTTTTAGGTTTAGGGTTTACAAATTTTTTGGATTCAAGGTTTAGAGCTTAGGGTTTTGTAGGGGTTTTATATGGTTTTTAGGGTTTGTTAAGGGATTATAGGATGTTGGGTGTCTAAAGGTTTATGGTTCAGGGTTTCTTTGGGTTTTAGGATTAGAATTTATGGTTTTAGGTTAGGATTTAGGGTTTATGGTTTAGGGCTTAGGGTTTTTTGAGGTTTCGGGATTTAGGATAAGGGTTTTATATATCTAGGTTTTTAGGGTTTCTTGAGTTAAGGTTTTTCAGGGTTTTATAGGTTTAGGGTTTTGGGCTATGGGTTTGTATGTTTATTTTTAGGATTTTGCATATACGATTTAGGGCTTGATAGGGTTTAGAGCCTATACTATTTTAGATTTTGGGTTTTTTTTTTTTTATAGTTTTTATGGTTTAAGTGTTTCTTTGGGTTTTAAAGGGTCTAAGGTTTATGGCTTATGGTTTTTTGTGGTTGTTTGGTTTAGGGTTATAGATTTTTTGGATTTAGGGTTGAGAGATTAGGGTTTTGTAGGGGTTTTAAATGGGTTTTAGGGTTTATTTTAGGGTTTATGCTATTTTGGGTTTCTTATGGTTTAAGGTTTAGGGTTTCTTTGGGTTTTAGGTTTAGGGTTTTAGGTTAACGACTTTATATAGGGTTTTAGGTTTAGGGCTTTGGGTTTTTTGCATTAATGTTTTTTTAGGGTTTTATTGATTTAGGGTTTAGGGCTAAGTGTTTTTTCCTGTGTATATTAGGGTTTAGCATATAGGATTTATGGCTTTATAAGGTTTAGAGCTTAGTGTATTTTAAGTTTATGGGTTTCTTGATTTTTAAGGCTTTTATGGATTAAGTATCTCTTGGGATTTTTTTAGGGTTTAGGCCCTACAATTTTTTTTATGTTATTTAGCTTTAGGGTTTACCTATTTTTAGAATTTGGGGTTTAGAGCTTAGGGTTTTGTAGGGGTTTTGAATAGTTTTTAGGGTTTATTTTAGAGTTTATATGGTTTAGGGTTTTGGGTTTCTTAGGGTTGTAGGTTTAGGATATATGATTTTAGGTTAGGGTTTAGGGCTTATGGTTATTTTAGGTTTGAGATTTTAGGTTAAGGGTTTTATCGAGGTTTTAGGGTTTAGGGCTTTGGGTTTTTTAGATTAATATTTTTTAGGATTTTATAGGGTTAGGGTTTAGGGATTAGGGATTTTTTGTGTTCTTTAAGGTTTAAAATATAAGATTTACTACTTTATAGAGTTTAGAGGTTAGAGTTTTTTTAGTGTAAGGGTTTTTGTGTTATTAAGGGTTAAGTGTTTTTAGGGTTTATTTTAGGGTGTATGGGATATAGAGTTTCTTAAAGTTTAGGATTTCGTAGGGTTTTAGGGTTAGGATTTACGGTTTTAGGTTAGGGTTTAGGGCTTGAGGCTTATGGTTTTTTAGGTTTAGGGTTTAGATTAAGGGTTTTATCTAGGTTTTTAGGGTTTAGGGCTTTCGGTTTTTTGGGTTAAGGGTTTTAGGGTTTTATAGGTTTAGGGCTTAGGGATTTTTTTTTTTATGTTTTTCAGGGTTTAGCATATACGATTTAGGGCTTTATAGGGTTTAGAACTTGGTGTTTTTTAGGTTTAGGGATTTTTGGATTCTTTTCGGATTTTTTTATTGTTTTTGACGGTTAAGTGTTTCTTAGGGTTTTTTAGGGTTTAAGGTTTAGGGCTTAGGACTTTTTTATTTGGGTTTTTTAGGAATGGGGTTTACATATTTTAAGGATTTGGGATTTAGAGCTTAGGGTATTGTTGGGTTTTAAAATGGTTTTAGGGCTTATTTTGGGGTTTATAGGATTTAGAGTTTCGTAATGTTTAGCGTTTATAGTTTCTTAGTGTTTTAGGTTTATGATTTAAGGTTTCAGGTTAGGGTTTACGGTTTAGGGCTTAGGGATTTTTTATGCTTAAGGTTTTAGTTAACGGTTTTATATAGGTTTTTAGGGTTTAGGTCTTTGGCTTATTTAGGTTAAAGTATTTTTTAGGGTTTTATAGGTTTAGAGTTTAGGGATTAGGGTCTTTTTGTGTTTCTTAGGGTTTAGCATATACAATTCAGGGCTTTACAGGGTTTAGAGCTTGGAATTTTTTTAGATTTAGGGGGTTTTGGGTTTTTTAGGGTGTGTAGGGGTTAAGTGTTTTTTAGGGATAATTGAATTTTGGGCTTCAATTTTTTATTTTTTTTTGTGTTTTATAGGTTTAGGATTTATGGATTTTTAGGATTTAGAGCTTAGGCTTATTTGTGATGATAACCCTGTGTTACACCATCATTATTGAGCTACTAGAAAGTAAATAAGCTATTGAATTCATTTTTTTAAGGTTGTATATCCTCGTGTACGAGTTGAAGATTTTGATACGCTAGTTGCTCTACGATTTGAACTAGTGAAGTCGCGTTGGACTGTTTTTGTGCTAAAGAACTGAGGTTTGTGTATAAACTTATACCTGTACTCTTTTTACCTGCTGGCATATTTGAAAGTTTACTTTCGTACCCTGGCTACCTCTTGTCACTTTGCATTGTCATGTTGGTATCCTTTAAGACGTTATTAACGCTTGTGTAACTCGCCCACTTTTACGGATTGTTTAATCACTTGGCACTCTTGTTGGGACCTTGTCCTTCTTGTGGTTGTTACTTTGTCACTCTTGGCATGCCTTTTGATTCGGATCATTTACCATCTTGACTCTGGATTTTTAGTCCGTCTTAAGAATGTAAGTTGTGTATTTTAAGTACGAACTAGAAAGCCAATTTTAATATGGTTCTTGGTTCTCTTTATTATTGGGTTTTGACCCTTCTTGATACCTGCTTGTGCTTGGTGTGACAACATAATGTATATATTGGCGAGCCTTGCTGTTGAATCTCTTGGAAAACTGTACTATGAGCATTCTTGACATTTGGATCTTTAAATATCAAACCTGATACTCTTTATATATTTTTTACTTCATTTATTTATTCTGTTCAATTATGCTGCCCTTTACTTGAGAATGATAACTTGGAGAATTTGAGGGCTCCGAACCTACAGTTTTTACACCACTAAGTTATATGCTTAGCGATAGTTTTTTCTATCGTAGGAAATGTTCGATAGGATGCTTGAAGTTGGCCATTGAACGTGGAGATTTTGAAAGCTTTAAGGAAGATCACATTTGCATATAGGCATATATATTTTGTATAAACCTTTCAACTTGTACATGATCTATGTTTTGTATATTTACATGAGAATTTGAGGGCTGATTTGGTCATGTCACCATCGGTTGTAATATAAGTATCGTTATACGTTTTTATCTTTTCGGTGTGTTTAAACACAAGTCTTGTAATATACTAAATTTACTATTTATTTCGAATGTTTGTGTGAAGCATGAGAAGGCTGATTTCGGTACTCGAAAGCTTGTAATATTCTTGTTACTTCATCCTTGAGTGTGAGGATAATATATATACATGAAAAGCTCATCGGTTATTTGCTTAAATTACTTTTCGGAGGTCATTATGAATCTAATCCCTCTACTAGATTATAATCAGTATTCCGTCGTTAATCGCTTTTGAATCTCGCAAGTATAAGTTAGGTCTCTTTAAAAAGGGTCACTACAAGTGTTGGTATCAGAGCCTAGGTTTGTGGTTTTAGGAATTTTGATTTGAATTACTTGTTCACTTTCGAAAAAGGTACTATTTGTATTATTTGGTCAATTACATGGTTTTTAATGTTTTTTTATTGAATGTAGAGTGCATATGCATCAAGTACATATCCCTAATGCAATGTGATCTTTCCTTTTGGAGGAATTAAGTCATGGCCACTTCTTCTGACCGACCTATGGAAGCTGTTCGTGAAGGTTCGGGTACCTCTATTTCCCAACCTCATGCACTGGAAGGGATTGGAGAACATATCTCGAATCAGTATGTTCCCCACACTAGTGGTTCTGAAGTGGGAAACCATCAGGGTGTAAGAGCTGGTCCACATCCTCACATGAGTCATGGTACTCAAACCATGAATCCTCATTTTTAACAAATGGCTGAATTCTTCCACCACATGGCTGAATCGATGCATGACCCCCATAGGATTAACTTTGAGAAAATGAGGAAAATGGGTGAAGTGGAGTTTGAAGGCATTGTTGATCCCACTGATGCTGAACAATGACTTGATCGCATGGAGAGGGTATTTGAGCAGTTAGAGTATTAAGATGTTGAAAAATTTAAGTATGCTATTTCACTATTACAAATGGATACTTACAATTGGTGGGTAAGTGTTCTGAATGCCAAGGTAAAACCTCCTGTTCTTACTTGGGATGATTTTCTTAAGGAATTTCGTATGAAGTATGTCCCACCTGCTTATTGTGATGCAAAGAAAAATGAGTTTTTGAATCTAAGGCAACGAGGCTTGTCTATTGCTGAATACGAACAAAAGTTTCTAAGGATCTCTCTTTATGCTAGTGGTATTATTAAAGAGGAAAGCAACAAGTGTAGGAAGTTTGAAGACGATTTAAATGATTCCATTAAGAAGAATGTGGTGATCCTGTAACATGAGAAACTTTGTAAGTTAGTGTCTGCTACTTTTACTTGGAAACGACTTGATAAAGAAGAAGCTAGTAGAAATGAAAACAGATTCCGAAAGCCTAGACCAGATTTTGGGGCTCTATCCAAAAAGGGAAGGTTTGATAATTTTAAGGCTGGTAGTGATAATAGGCCACCTCAACAAAGTTAAAATAGATCAGAATTTTCTACAGCTAGCACTCCAAATTATGGCCAAGGCAAGCCTCGCGTTCCCACTTGTCTACAATGTGGAAAGAATCATTATGGTACTTGCAGGAAAGCTTCTGGTGCATGTTTCAATTGTGGGAGCTTTGATTATAAAGTGAAGGATTGTCCCAATCCTCATAATGCTCCATCGTTGAGAACTGAAGTCTCAGTTCATAAGCCTTCTGTCAATCCTCCTCAAACTAATAGAGGTGCAAGACCTAAAAACACCCAGGCAGCAGGTACAAGTGCAGCTAATCAAGCTAGTGGGCAAAGGGCTACTGCACGTACTTATGCTATGAGGTAGAGGGATGATCAAGATGGACACGACCTGGTTGTCGGTAAATTTCACTTATTTGGCTTATTTGTGTTTACATTATTTGATCCTGGTTCTACACATTCCTATATTTGTTCATCACTTGTTCTTTCTGAAAATGTGAAATCTGTGAGACTTAATTACGATGTGCTGGTTGAAAGTCCTTTGGGTTATCAAGTTGTTTGTAATCAAATTTACCAAGATTGTCCCTTCGTGATTTAAAACCCAGTCTTCCCTGTTGATTTAATTGAAATGCCCTTCAAGGATTTTGATGTTATTATCGGGATGGATTGGCTTTATAAATATCATGCGGTGGTAGATTGTAGGTCTAAGCTTGTGACTTTTAAAGATCCTACATTTTTACACATCATTGTACAAGGTGAAAGATCAGTGACATCTAGTTTTATTTCTGCCGCCTTGGCAAGAAAGTTGATGCATCAAGGTTGTGGGGCATACCTTGCTCACATAGTTGATACACAGTTGAAGAGTCCTTGTATCAAGGACATAATTGTTGTATGTGATTATCCAGAAGTATTTCCAGAAAACCTTTCGGGATTGCCCCCAAAAAGAGAGGTTGAATTTCCAATCGAGCTTATTCCTGGATCTACTCCTAATTCGATCACCCCTTATATAATGGCTCCAGTAGAGTTAAGAGAATTGAAAGCTCAATTGCAAGAACTACTTGAGAAAGGTTTTATTCGACCTAGTGTTTCTCCTTGGCGAGCCCCTGTTTTATTTGTAAAGAAGAAAGATGGCACTCTTAGGCTTTGTATTGACTACAGACAATTGAACAGAATAACAATCAATAATAGATATCCACTACCACGAATTGATGATTTTTTTGACCAACTTAAAGGTGCTAAAGTATTCTCAAAAATTGATTTAAGGTCTGGATATCACCAACTGCGTGTTAGAGAGAAAGATATTCCTAAAACTCCTTTTAGAACTCGATATGGTCATTATGAATTTTTGGTGATGCCATTCGGCATGAAAAATGCTCCTGCGGTATCCATGGATCTAATGAATTGGGTATTCAAGCCTTATCTTGATCAGTTTGTGGTTGTCTTTATAGATGATATTTTAATATTTTCCAGAAGTAATGAAGACCATGATAAACACCTCCGCATTATTTTGAAAATTTTGAAGGAGAAAGAATTTTATGCTAAACTTTCCAAGTGTGAATTTTGGCTTGATGAAGTAGCTTTTTTGGGACATGTTGTATCAATTGAAGGTGTGAAGGTGGATCATAGTAAAATACACGCAGTTGTTGAATGGAGACCTCCCAAAAGTCCGACTGAGGTAAGAACATTCTTAGGCTTAGCAAGAAGTTTCTTGGGCTTAGCAGGATACTAAGAAGATTTGTGAAAGGCTTTTTCATTATCGCCTCTCATTTGACTAAGCTCTTGCAGAAGGAAGTAAAGTTTATTTGGGATGACAAATGTCAAGAGAGCTTTGAAACTCTCAAATCCTTGTTGACTCAAGCGCCTATACTTACTCTACCAATTGAAGGGAAAAAGTATGTAGAATACATTGATGCTTCTCACAATGGTCTCGGATGCATTTTGATGCAACAAGGGAAGGTAATTTCTTATGCCTCTCAGAAATTAAAAGCTCCTGAATTAAATTATCCTACTCATGATCTTGAACTTGCTGCTATAGTGTTTGCTTTAAAAATATGCCGGCATTATTTATATGGAGAGGAATGTCATATCTTCACTGATCACAAGAGCTTAAAGTACTTGGGTACTCAAAAGGAGCTAAACCTTCGACAATGTAGATGTCTTGAACTCATCAAGGATTATGACTGCATGATTGATTATCATCCAGGTAAAGCCAATGTGGTTGCAGATGCCTTAAGTCGGAAATACTTCGCAAGCATTTCTTTGAGTCCTTTACCCGTGCTTCTTGAGTTAAGAGCCATAAATGTTTGTTTTACACTTGACTCAAATGGTTCAGCTATTGCTAATTTACAAGTAAAGTCAATATTACTTGAACAGGTGAAAGAAGCACAAATGTTAGATGAGAAACTTGTAAAATTGACCAGAGAAGTTCAAAGTGGGGAAAAACTTTATTTTACATTTACGGAGGATGGTGGCTTATTTTATCAAAACATGTTATGTGTCCCTAATGATGACAAAATGAGGAGAGAAATATTGAATGAAACACATATTTCACCATATGCAATGCATCCTAGAGGTACAAAGATGTACCAGATTATCAAGAAAAATTATTGGTGGAATGGTATGAAGAGAGACATTGCGGAGTTCGTCTCAAAATGTTTGGTTTGTCAACAAGTAAAGGCAGAACATCAAATCCCAGTGGGTTTACTACAACCCTTGTCGATGCGGGAATGAAAATGGGAGTGAATAAATATGGACTTTGTGTCTGGACTTCCTCGCACTCAGAGAAATCATGATGCAATATGGGTGATTGTGGACAGGTTAACCAAGAGTGCTCACTTCTTAGCAATCGGGATAGATTACTCACTTGAGTGTTTAGACGAGTTGTATATTAATGAGATTGTAAGACTACATGGGATCCTTGTGTCTATTGTATCAGTCCGAGACCCAAGGTTTACATCTTGATTTTGGGGTAGCTTGCAGGAAGCTTTGGGTACTAAGTTGAGGTTTAGCACTTCGTTCCATCCTCAAATAGATGGCCAGTCGGAAAGAGTGATACAAATTTTGGAGGATATGCTTCGATCTTGCATTATGGAGTTTGAGGGTAGTTGGGAAAAATACATAGCTTTGATAGAATTTTCTTACAATAATAGTTACCAATCGAGTATTTGAATGCCTACCTAAGAAGCCTTGGACCCCTCTTTGTTGGAGTGAAGTTGGGGAAAGAAAGCTTGTTGGTCCTGAAATTGTGCAACAAACAGAGGACAAGGTAAAAATTATCAAAGATGGTCTAAGCATTTCTTCGGATAGACAAAAGTCGTACGCTAATCTTAAAAGGCGTGACATTGAATATCAAGTTGGAGATAAAGTATTCTTAAAGGTTTTTCCATGGAAAAAGATTATGAGATTTGGTCAAAAAGGAAAACATAGTCCCTGATTTATCGGACCTTATGAGATACTTGAAAGGGTTGGACCAGTTGCATATAAATTGGCTTTGCCACCTGAGTTAGACAAGATCCACAATGGATTCCACGTTTCTATGCTTAGAATATATCGTTCTGATCCACCTTATGTTCTTCCAGTTGAATCTATTGAGGTTAATCCTGACTTGACGTATAATGAAGAACCTACCCTAGTTCAAGCTCGAGAAATAAAGCAACTTAGGAACAACATATCCCTTTAGTAAAGGTACTTTGGAGGAACCATTCTGGAAAAGAAGCTACCTGGGAAAGAGAAGAAGACATGAGAACCCAATATCCGCGCTTGTTCCGGGACTAGTTTAAGGTAAATTTCAGGACGAAATTTCTTTAAGGAGAAGAGAGTTTTAACACCCCTATATGCTTAAACAAATAGTCGCATGTCGTTACATCATCTCGTAATTACTAGAATATGTTTTATTCTCATTTTTTGAACTCGAAATGTTGTGATTTGCAAACTTGCTTGGCATAAATTGTTGTCGTAAATTAAGGTATTGTATGGAGGTATTTGTGTAATTATCTAATCAAACATACTTATACATTGGAAGTGTGGGTATAAAGTACATAAATATAGTTATATATGTATGCTTTTTGGGCAGCCATCTATTTGTTTGGGCAGCCCCTTTTGGTGGCATCTGACCATGTGACAAGGATAACTTTTGTAGCTATATATTTTTACACCTCCTTTGATTGAATTTGTTTTCCCTCAAGTCTAAGAACATTATAACATTAGATAAACAGTTATTCTTCAAAATCAAGAGAAAAACTAAGTCCTTTTGGCTGGAATCCGACATACACACACTTCCTTTTGGTAAGTGATGAAATCTGCCTTTGAGCTGGGTAGTGTTTGGTATTTTATGCATATCTCATTCAAAGGAACTTAGTTTACAGTGAATAAATATGTTTTGGAAAGCTAATTCGTTGAAATACAACTCTTGTGCTTATGTAAAATTCTAATTTAACTGTTATGGATACGAAATAAGGGATGCAATATATGACAAGTTCTTTCCAGATTCTGGAATTAGATATCCTATACGTTCAACTGTTAGTGTTTTGATTATCTCTCTTTCCACAAAGCGAATTTTTCGGTGATTCTTGATTATTTGCAAGCTTAAGAGATGTAGCTACATATTTTATGAAGGATATAAATTCCATTTTTGCCGTATTCTGTTTCAAATCTAAGTTGCGACATGTAGTGCATTGATTGGGCAGAATATCTGTTTTGGGAATATAGTCGTATTTGTACAGGCTAGGCTTACTTGTGATGATAACCCTGTGTTAATCAATCATTATTGAGCTACTAGAAAGTAAATAAGTTATTGAATTCATTTTTTAAGGTTGTATATCCTCGTGTACGAGTTTAAGATTTTGATACGCTGGTTGGTCTACGATTTGAACTCGTTAAGTCATGTTGGACTGTTTTTGTGCTAAAGAACAGAAGTTTGTGTATAAACATATACTTGTACTCTTTTTACCTGCTGGTATATATGAAAGTTTACTTCGGTACCTTGGCTACCTCTTGTCACTTTGCATTGTTGTGTTGGTATCCTTTAAGACGTTAAAGACGCTTGTGTAACTCGCCCAGTTGTACGGATTGTTTGATCACTTGGCACTCTTGTTGGGACCTTTTCCTTCTTGTGGCTGTGACTTTGTCACTCTTGGCATGCCTCTTGATTAGGATCATTTACCATCTTGACTCTAGATTTTTAGTCCATTTTAAGAATGGAAGTTGTCCATTTTAAGTACGAACTAGAAAGCCATTTTTAATATGGTTCTTGGTTCTCTTTATTTTTGGGTTTTGACCCTTCTTGATACCTGCTTGTGCTTGGTGTGACAACATGATGTATATATTGGGCGAGCCTTGTTATTGAATATCTAGGAAAACGGTGCTATGAGCGTTCTTGACATTTGGATCTTTAATTATCGAACTTGATACTCTTTATATATTGTTTACTTGATTTATTTATTCTGTTCAATTATGCTGCCCTTTACTTGAGAATGAAAACTTGGCGAATTTGAGGGCTCCGAACCTATAGTTTTTACACCACTAAGCTATATGCTTAGCGATAGTTGTTTCTATCGTAGGGAATGTTCGAGAGGATGCTTGAGGTTGGCCATTGAACATGGAGATTTTGAAAGCTTTAAGGAAGATCACATTTGCATATAGGCATATATATTTTGTATAAACCTTTCAACTTGTACATGATCTATGTTTTGTATATTTACATGAGAATTTGAGGGCTGATTTGGTCATGTCACCATCGGCTGTAATATAAGTATCGTTATACGTTTTTATCTTTTCGGGGTGTGTAAACTCAAGTCTTGTAATATCTAAATTTACTATTTGTTTTGAATGTTTTTGTGAAGCATGAGTAGGCTGATTTTGGTACTCGGAAGGTTGTAATATTCTTGTTACTTCATCCTTGAGTGTGAGGATAATATATATACATGAAAAGCTCGTCGGTTATTTGTTTAAATTACTTTTCGGAGTTCATTTTGAATCTAATCCCTCTACTATATTATAATCAGTATTCCCTCGTTAATCGCTTTTGAATGTCGCAAGTATAAGTTAGGTCTCTTTAAAAGGGGTCGCTACATTTATAGATTCAGAAAATAGTGTTGTGGCGGATCGTTCGGTGAGATTAGTCGCGATCTCCAAATGACTCGGCGATTCACCCTTCTTCTGGTTCATCGCCTTTTGTGCTTTGCCTTCAGCATCTCTGCATTCTGGACCATTGGGCGGTATATCTCTACTTCACGGAACCATTCGGTGACACTCCGACTTCTCCTTTCATCGCCTTTTGATCCACTTCCTTCAGGGCTTCGCGTACTGGAACAAAGGGTCGAGTGTGTCCCTTTGTTGATTCGCCAAGTATGCTTGGTGATGCTCAGGCTTCAGTTTCTTCGTTCGTTTCAGCCTCTTAGTTCCGTTTTGTGCCGAAGTGTCCATGCTTCCACTAAAATTTCAAATACCTGAAACTTAAGTGTTTTCATCAGATATTGAGATAATATAAGCATTTGAGGACACTATTTCTATTAAAATAATGCCCTAAATGAGTCCAATTTGTGGACTCATCAACACCCCCAACTTAAAATTTTGCTTGTCCCTAACTAAAACTCAAGTTCAGCAGTTCAAATAGGATGTCTAAAATTGTGCTACACAAGACTCAATCATGAATGTACACAACATGTTCCAATAGGATGACGATACTTTATCGTAATTTTGTTGATGGCTCAACAATCAATACACGTGCACCATGTTCCATCTTTCTTTGGAACCAATAAAACTGGCACGACACATGGACTCATGCTCTCCTTCACATAACCTTTGTTGAGGAGCTCCTCAACTTGACTTTGTAGCTTCTTGGTGTCTTCCAAATTGCTTCGATAAGCCGTCTTGTTTGGCAATTGTGATCCCGGCACGAAATCAATTTGGTTCTCAATTATCCTAAGAGGGGGCAATCTACTTGGAAGCTTCTTAGGGAAGACATCCTCATAGTCCTGCAAAATAAAGGAAATAGAATTGGGAAGAGAAAAATGAGATTGGTTAGTTTGTAGCACATGATCCCTATGTGTGATAAGGATCAAAGAACTTTCGGACTCAATTTCCTCCCTTATCTCCTTGTAACTAGCCAACAATATTTGGGCCTTTCCTTTTTCAACTTCCTTCTCTCCTCCTCTTCTTGGCTCTCGGCCTCCACATGTTCCTCTTCACACTTCTTCTTCTCCCTCGACTCACTCATCGTTTGATATACATTATTGACTTGAGAAGGGGACATAGGATGAAGAACATACTTATGATCATTCAACACAAGTGAATACTTGTTGGTTCTCCCATCATGTTTGGTTGAGCGATCATGTTGCCAAGGCCTACCGAGTAGCACATGACAATCTTGTATTGGGACTACATCACATAGAACCTCATCTTGATACATCCCAATTTTGAACTTGATCATCACTTGTTGATGCACCCTCAATTCTCCACACTCACTCAACCATTGAAGTTTGTAAGGCATAGAATGCTTAGTGGTAGGAAGTTTCAAGAATTCCACTAACGCCATACTAGCAACATTTGCACAACTCCCACTATCAATGATTAAAGAACGCACACTATCCTTGATGAAGCATTTGAAGTGAAATAGATTCTCTCTTTGGCTAGGATCATCCAAAGCTTTACTATTCATGGCTCGCCTCACCACATATAGAGGAACGACACTCTATCCTTCTTTGACACAAAGGTCTTGTTCCTCGTCTTCCCCATCTTCAAACTCATCCTATTCTTGAGGATCTTCATCACAATCACCTGCTGGCTCTTCCTCAACACTAAGATATATCTCCCCCCCCTTGCATTAGAGCATTCAATTGATTGGGACATTCTCGCATTATATGACCCCATATCATGCATTTATGACATTGAATACCTTTAGTAAACTTGGTTGGGTCAGCAATACCTTTGTCTCTTAATGGGTACTTTGGAGTGTTTCCTTCGAAGGGCTTCTTCTCATAAGGTTTCTTGACATCCGAACTCTTATTCAAACCCGATGATGTTTGAGCTCCCCCTTTGTTCTTGCTCCAAGAATTGGAAGATGAAGTCTTATACTTAGACACTTTCTCCTCCTTGAACTCCATCTCTATCTCATGGGATTCCTCAAAGACGTCATTCAAAGTAACAAACCTACGAATCATCATCTTAGAAGAAATCTTTTTGTTTAATCCTACCTTAAAGCGAATCATGGCATGCTCTTCAATCTCTTGATATTCTAGCTTCATGACTATGTTTTGGAACTCATCATGATAGGCTTCAACCCTTCTACTTCCTTGCCTCAAGTTGTACAATTTGGCATGTAACCCTTGGTGGTATCTTTCCAACACATACTTTGCTCTCATCAATCTTTTCAATTCGGGCCATGGTGGAGGATGTCCTTCTTGTACAACTAAGTGATACCTCTTCATGTACTCCCTCCATGTGACAGCATACCCTTCGAATTAAGCGATAGCATAGCAACTACTTTTGTCCTCCGCCAAATCATCAACATTGAAAATCCGGTCACATTGCGACTCCCATTCTAAGTAAGCATCGTGATTGAATTCCCCTTTGAATGTTGGAAGAGTCGTTTTGATAGAGTTGATGCCAACATCATGGCCTCCATGGCTACCTTGGTCATTGTGGTAGTAACCCCTTTGATGACCTCCTTGATAGCGGTTACCATGTCCTTCTCTAGCTTCTTGACCAACTTCATGATTGACATTGACTTCCCATTGATCTCCGCCTTGAGGGTGGTTTCCATGTTGTCTCCTATCAAATGGCATTGGACCCAATCTAACTCTTGGTCCACCTTGCAAGACTTGACCACTTGTTCGATTTCTTGGTGACTCATTCCATGGCGCTTCTTCACCTTCATAACCTCCTTGATCTTGATCATTCCTCACCTCATTCACGGGATTTGGTTGTGGTTGTGGTCTTTGGTAGGGAATATTTTGGTTAGGTGGTGTTTGGTAAGGATGGGTTTGACTTTGTGGAGCTTCTTGACTAAGAGGAAAATGGAATAGTCGATTGGAAATTTGGCTCTTTGAACCCAATTGATTGAAAGTTAGGTGCAAAGCTTGATAGAGGGTTCCAGGTATGAGAGTAGGAGAATGAGTGTGATCATGCCCACTTGTAGAAGAACGAAAAGTAGCTTGTGGTGTGGACTCATTGGAGTTGACTCTACCTTCCACAATGGCTAACCTACCATGGATCCTTGATATATCACCTCTCACATTGTTCAATACCTCCAATAAGGTTGCCAAAGTAATTTCTCCGATAGGTGCTTGAGCTTCTCCTCCTGTCTCCATTGTACCTGACATTAAAAATAACCTATAAAATAGCACACAATGGTAGCGTTAATAAATTGAACTCATAATCGCTAGTGTTTACACACCTTTGATTGCCTCTCAAATTGGCAAGGCTAATGTTGACAGTTATTCGTACTCAGTTGGTTACTAGGTATCAATTTCTGCTCTTAGTTAGAATATATTCATATTTTAAGAAGAACGAATGACTCAAATGAAAACAAACGGACTTGAATCAAGAATTAACTACGAAGTAAAATGAGAAAAACACAAAAAGAAAAAGGCACAAACAAAGAAGTGAATTCAATAACCAATAGTCAACAAGTAGAGTATTTACGAGTTGAAAATCGGTTTAGGATTCTTGAGAATGTTTGAGAATCAAAAGAAAAGAAACTAAGAATTTAAAACTTGAGATTAGGAGTAACTTGAGTTTCTGATCGCCGAATGACCTGTTTTCTTCGCTAAAAGTGAAGTCCAGCTAGCCAACTTGAAGAAAGACTTGCCAAACTCTATGAATGGAAAAGGCAACTCGGTGATATGGGTGGTAGTTCGACGATGCGCCAAATGTACTCGGGGACCAAAGCTGATCTCGCTGAAAATTCCAATAGCTCCATCAATTTGGCAGCCAATTCGGCGACCAACCTGCCCAACGGGCGAGGCGCCGAATGGTTAGGCGATGCCCGCTTTAGCTCGCCTAATGGACCTTTGCAGCTCCTTCAAAATTTTGAAATTTGAACTCCTATGGTCCCCCCTGCTCTTGTCCTTTAGTACCTATCCCTTTTAGTAAATTCCCTTTCTCTTTCTTCCCTTTTTGAATCAAACTCTTGCTTTTTCAAATATTCCCTTCCTTGAAGATATGAATGTTCTTCAAGAACTTCAAGAACAAGATGAACCCAAAATTTAACGCTTAAAATTTTTATCTCGGAATTTCACGAAAATTTAGGTGAAGGCTCTCCTTGATATGGAGAACAACACCCAATACTTTTTAACCTTCAATCCCAAACCAAAACCTTAAGATTTCAAAACCCATTTTCATCTTCTTCAAGCTTCTTCAAGTCTTCAATGGTGAAATCTTCAACAAGGCACAAAACTCCTTCCAATCTCAGCCCAAGACTCCAATAGAGTTGGAGAACACTATTCCAACCTTAGAAACTCAAACAAGACTCAAATTAACAAGACCCATTTTAGCAAAATTCACAAAAAAAAAATGAAATGAACAATTTTTTTTTTGTAACAAAACCCCAAGACCAAATTCGTAGCAACAAAGCTAGACTCGGCTCTAATACCAAATGATGTAATTCCTATAAAGGAATCACACTAAAGTGCGGAAATTAAAGATAGATAGATAGACACAAATAGAGGAAACAAAAAGCAATAAAAGGGTATATTAAACCCAATGACCTCGATCCGTTAATCCTACAATAAGCACCTAACTCTTATGAAGACCTCAAGGGAATCGATATCCCAAGCAACCAACGTTTCTAACAAAAGGCAACAAAAGCTTAACCAAGCTCTCAACACTCAAACATGAGTTTTCAGTTTTCAACATTCAAAATAATCTAAGTCTAAAATGAACCCAAACTAGCTATTTATAGTTTTAGGATTAAAGGGCCCAAAAGTGTGTCGAAGTGCCAAAGGGTGAGCTGGGTCGGGTCGCTGACTGGACTGGGCGATACGTCGACCTGGTTGGCGAGTATTCCTACATGGTTGATGTTTAACGTAATCAATGACATCTTATAGTTCGGGTGTCTCCAATCTTGCAACAGTATAGTAACCCAACCAAGGGTTGGGGTCGTGTCCCAAAGGAGTGGGCGTGACATTTAGTGGTTAAGGGCAAAAGTGCTAAAGCTAATCATAGCTAAAGACTTTGGCGAATGAAAACATAACAAATTAAAAAGGGTGACGCAAGCGTCAAGTATCAACTAGGGGTTTGTATGCAAGAAACAACTAAAGCAGTGAAATTAAGGAAAAATACAAGTATGGAGACAGGATTCTTCGGATGTGATAGGAATACGGGATAGACTAAATCATTGGGTACATGCTTTTGATAGTAAATTTACTGAGTATTTGTGACTAGGCTAGACTTTAAGGGGGATAAGCTCTCTCTCGAGCAACTTACCCCGTTTCAAATGCGTTCCTCTCAGACACCCACTTGCTGCATGAAGAACAACCTCCGCCTTAACCTACTCATTGTCTCAAGCAGAGTGTATGGACATGGGACTAGGGTTCACTCTCTCGAACTGAACCTCATGTCAATCCACTCACACTGGCCATCAATTTAGTGGTCTTAGTTTTACGACCTCTCTCTTGAGCAAGCCAAAAACACATACATGAGATTATATTTGCAACTACAACCTCATTAAGTTCAACCACAACCACTAAACGAAATCACATTTAAACTATGAATAGACTATCAGTAAGCAAGACCCAACAACTAATCTAACCCATATTCACAAAATCCCACCCCAAGAATTGGGGTTTTAGCTACGCATGTAAAAAAGATAAAGATGTATACCAATATCATTTTCCATCAATGGGTATGCAAGATTATGTCTTACAACAAGCCAAAGGTGAAGAATCCAAGAGACCAAGTCCAACTCCTTGAATTTGAAACCCTTTGAAAACTCCAAGTTCTTCAAAATCCTCTCCAAAGCATAGAGAGAATATCTCCAAAACTCTATCTCAAACTTAATAATCTAAAAACTAGATAAAACAAGGTAAAATTCGCTCCTAAAAATAAAAACCAAACTAGTATTTATAGTTTTTAGAAAATGTGCTCCAAAGGATCTTTCGGCGATGTTAGTGGGAAGTGGCGATGCATTCATCGATCCGCCCTTTGATCTAGTTCGTCGCCTTTCATCAGTTGCCTTCATCATCTTTGTGTCCTGCGTAATTGGGTGATGTAGCACTGCTTCGCGGAGTCGCTCGGCGATACGCCGACTGCTCATTTTCACCACCGATTTGCTCCTTTACTTCAGGGCTCAGCACACTGGAACAAAAGGTGAGTATGCGATCTATTGGTAATTCGCCGAATGGGTTCGGTGATTTACAAATCTTCATTTCTTTGTTCTTTTAGCTTCTTTTGCTTCTTTTTGCTCGATAGTGTCCATGCTTTCCCTCAAACTGTAAATACTTGAAACTTAAAAGTTTTCATCAGATATCGAGATAAAACATGAATTTGAGGACCCTAATTTCATCAAATCATAGCTCTAAATGAGTCCAAATCGTGGACTCATCAACACCCCCAACTTAAGCATTTGCTTGTCCTCAAGCAAATTCAAGTTTAGCCATTCAGAAATGGTGTCTCGAATAGTACTACACAAGACTAGATCATGAATGCGCACAACAAGACTCAATTTAATTATTCAAAGATCAATTGTGTACTCAAAGATTCAAGTAGTGACTCACCAATACCAAAGAATCTCATGCTCACAATACTTGCTTCAAATGCAAGTTCAGACTCAACTAGAGTGTGCGAATGCCCTCACAGAAAGAATGATTCCATATTCGCACATAATGATGTAATCATTTAAAGTTCAGGAATCACATGCAACGCTCACACTCACAAAGATGAAAACAATGCATGCTTTCACCCATAGGTTTGCCCGTATTTTCCAATCAACATTTCTTTTAGCTCACTTAAGATCAAAAAGGTCTTTTCAAGGCTTGTAATGGGGCTGAGTGCAATGGTATGGTCATTTAGGCTCAGTGACTTTCATCCTTATGAAATGTGGTGCTCACAACACTTCCTTTCCTTTTCCTTCATCATTCTCTTTCGTGCTCATAAGTCATCCTATTATTCACTTTCACGTAGTGTGTTAGAAACCTCCTTTGTTTCGTGCTTTTATTCCACAACTTTCTTTTTCATTCTTTTCTTTTTCTCTTTCTCTCTTTTTTAACATAAAGGTTTTCCATTTTTCAGAACACCATGTGTTAAGGGAGACTTTCCTTGTACATATTGACTTTCCATTTTCCTTTCATCACACCCCCAATCAATAGATTCCTTTTCGGGAGCGATTCATCCTTCCCAAACGCAGCATACAACTCTCCGTTGTACTGTGCTCTCCAAGTGTGCTTGTTCCCCCCTTTTAGCCTAAGTTGGCTATTCAACTAACCACAAATCACGAGGATTATGGGTAATGGACAAATAAGGGTCATGTTTTAGTCAAGTTTCTTTCAAAGAAAGGTAAGGCTCAAGGGGTGTTCAATAGAGGTTCACACATGCTCACAAGGTAGGCCACAAAAGAGGTATATGTAAAATTGGCTCGCACTCTGTAAAGTTGCCTAAGATCATATCAAGAGATAGCCTTACTTTGTCGATTGGACCAAGGGGGGAAATTCTAGGATTTATTATGCATGTTTCAAAGTAAGCTTAGCACACTAGGCATCGACACTAAAGTCAAACAAGACTCCACACTTTCGCTAGTATGCAACAGTCATTACAACAGACTTGATTCAATATTAGGCTAGTCAAAATGAGATGCAAAGAGTTCACATATTGTCTATGCAACTTCATTTGGCCTTATCGTAGCTGCGCATTCATGTTCTTTTGATTGAGAGTACTATTCAAGTCATCGGTATTGATCAAAACCGAGACTCAAATTTTGCACAAGAACAACCACATTCACACACAAGAGGTGGTAAAAAATTTTGGACGGGCTAAAATCATTTTGCAATATCATAAATAAAAGAAGCCATAAGCTCAATCATCCATAGACACAGATAAAACACCATTTTAAAACAGCACAACCCAAATATATACACAAAACACAACTATTAACACAAAAGGTGTGGGCCTCACCCCTCCACAATTGAAAAGTGTATGTCCTAAAATGAAACTAAAAGTACCCAAAAGTAAAAATATAATAAGACAGAGAGAGGTAAAGAATGGTCTTGTCTATGCAGTCGCTCTCTCTGTCGGGGTCTCGGTGGCTGGTGTAGTAGTCTGTATATGGGCATCAGTGCCCGTAGTAGCCTCAAATGGAATAGCAATGCCAGATCCACTAGAAGCTGTTGTGGACGTCTCAGTTGGCAATATCTGGATCATCGGCTGCACAACTGCCTCTATAAGATCTAGCAAGTCTCTGAATATTCCCTCATCGCTGATCTCCTCAGCATGTACTGATATCAATTCCTCATCGATCTCTGCATATGACTTTGCATATATTGTGCCATTCCCCTGCACATCTCAGGTGGTAGCCAAAGGAATCCTCGAGGTCTTAGGAGCATCCCTGTCCTCAGCAGTCTCTAGTAGTGAAGTGAAGTCAATAGACTTAAGATAGTCTACGTCCTTCCTCAAACTCGCAATCTTGGCTTTTAAAGCCGTCACCTCAGAGGCCTCCTCATGTCTGCTCTCACAAGAAATGACCCTTACTGTTAAGGCATTAACAGAATTCTGAAGGGAGGTAAGTGCTGCTAGTATGGAACTGTCAATCATCCCCGGGATGGATCTCTCCAATCGGGTAGCTCTTACATCAACTGAATAAGCCAACTGCCCTATCTTAAGGATCATGGCCTGAGTAATCCTGGAAGGCTAGGAGGATGAGAAGGAGGAAGAATGAGCGCGTATAGATGAGGTCTTAGAGGCCGGAGTGCCTCTGCTGGTAATGAGTCAATATTGACCTCTGGAGAAGTGTCTGTTGGAGGTGCTCTCCTTCTGTCAACCTCCTCTTGAGTGAACTCGGCCTCAATATGTCAGATGTCCGTGGAGGATGAAGGAATGACCTCTATATCATTCATAGGATCCTGGGGTACTCCGGCATGCCGACATAACTCAGTGATCAAAACTGAGAATGGAAGAGAGCTAAGTCTCTGCTTGGCTCTCATGGCTATCTCCTGCGAAGTAAGCAGTCCTAGGTCGATCCGCTTCCTAGCCGTGATATAACCATGGAAAGATGCCTTAGGATTGCGTAGAATAGACTAGTTCTGGAATAACATGATAGTGTTGCTGATGAAGCCAAACTAGAACCTGGAGGCGATGTTCATGTCCCTCTTCTCAATGGGAGGTCCCGCATCCATCCACCTCGGGGTGGTGTCAGAAATCATCGGAGCCAACCAACCCTTCAAATCATCTACGGACTGAACAATAGGCAGCCCTTCATAAGGAAGCACAGAGTGAAGCGGTCTACCCAGTACATCATTAATATGCTTGGTGTGGCACTCAACCTCCTTGCCTCTAACCATGACCGACTTCACCGGTCTAAACTCACTGGCCTTCTTCTTGTTCTTAGGCACCAACTCCTCATAAACACTATAAAACTCTCTTACCCATGAGCGTAGGTAGGGGCCTTCGGGCCGTGTGAACTGCTTGAACTCATGGTAGCGGAGGGTGTCCAAAACATCTGGGTATTTGCCTTCCAGACCATCCGTAGATAGCAGCTTCTCTTCTATCATAGTCCGGACTCCTTCACCTTTTAGTCTGGTCAGAAATCTAGGTGGATGAGCAATAGGCAGTGCAGGAGTTACTGAGGGTACCTGAGCTGGCACTGATTCAGTATTAGGTGGGGTAACAGTTAAGACAGCTCCGGTGGGCGTAGGCTGAGATTTGGCCTGGAGCGCATCCTTTCGGTTAATTAGAGGTTGTTCATCCTCTGGTTCAGAGAAATCTGGCTCAATAGTTGTTTTTTTTCTAGCTATATGTTTTTTCCTCTTGCCTTTGTCTCCCGGTGGGAGATTTTGCTTTCGTTTCTGTGGAAGATGTGATCCTCCTTCATTTATCGTAATGCCATTTGCCTTTTTCTATTATGTCTCTGTTAGATTTGTGTGTACCATATTTGCAAAAGATCGAGAAGAAACTCAAATGCAAGCGCAGAAAAGTTATTGCAGACAGACTCGCCGATCCAGTCGCCAAACCTCTTTGGCGAGCTAAGTCGTGCTCGCAGAAGGGTTTGGCTAAACAATTAAGACAAGTCAGCGATATGGAGGACCCTTCGGTGAATCACCGACAACTTTTGGCGAACAAGCTTAGTCTGCCAAAAGTTACAGTGCACAAGAGTTCCAGGGATGCAGATAAAATGCGATAACGAGTACTTTTAGCGAGTTGCCGAGTTCCTTTGGTAAACTCAGGCCTCTTGCCGAAAGTTACCAACTCAAATCACAAAGTTGACACAAAATTAAAAAGCGAGATGAGGAAAATAGGCGAACCGCCGAGTGGTTCGGCGAGCTCGACCCAGCCCACCGAATGATCCAACGTGCCCATTTTCAATTCACCTTATCGAATTCAACCCCACAACACCCTAAAATAAAATCAAAGCATGCACTAATGAAATTCAACCAAGACCCATACTACCCATCACCCCAGGATACTCATATTTTTCTTGGTTTTGCCAAAATTTGCCATTTGATGATAGTTTCTTTTAAAAGTGGTGTCACCCGCTCTATTATTGAGCAATTTTTGAAATTTTGCACAAAAGTTGTCTACTCAGACTTCACCCAATCAATTTAACCACACGAAACCACAATCCAACTCATTAAAAAGTACAAAAAGCCATGGGCATTTGACAATCAAACATTACATGCAAGATTTTCAAGTTAAAATAGGCATGTAAACATTAGAATCCTAGCAGAGAAACCCAGCACACATCAATACGATACTATTATTGCAAAAGAGTTCAAAATTTACAACAATAAACTCAGGGATTTAGGACTAACCTTTAATGTCGATTGAAATGCGATAGAAAATCTAGGCGGCAAAGTATTCTAACTCCGAGCACAAATTAACAAACTAAAATGCTAGTAAAGGGCTAGAGTAAAGAAATAGTACCTTAGTGTGAATTTAAGAGGTTTAAGAGCGAGGGAAAGTGAAGAATTTCAAATTTGAAGTCTCTTGGCCATTATAAACCATCCAGTTCATGCCTGTTCGATACTCTCCTTCATCTATTCCAACATTTGATCTTGTTCGGTGATTTTTTGGAGAATGATTTGGAGTGTGTCCTCGACTTGATTGTTCTCTCTATCTCTAGACTGCTTCCTCTCATGAGGAGGTATGTACCTCCCTTGACTCTTGCACTGGTTTTCCACTTCTGTTATTTTGGTGGCCAACTCGTTCATCTGAGTTAGCAGTGCGGGTAATGCGAAGTCTCTCTTGACTTCTTGCTTTATTTCAGCCAAGTTGCCACCCTTTTCCCCAGCCATTTTTAGGGTACCTACCTACATCAACAAATTCAAAGGAAAACAAAACTAAAAATAATGTTAGTAAACTACGTCTACCAAAAGCAAAATTCATCTTAAACCAAAGACATTCACGTAACACCACTCCCCGGCAGCAGTGCAATTTTGATATTTAACGTTATCAACGACATGTCTTACAGTTCGGGTGTCTACGATCATGCAATAGTATAGTAACCCAACCAAGGGTTGGGGTCATGTCCTAAGGGAGTAGGTGTGATAATTAGTGGTTAAGGGCAAAATTGCTCAAGCTAATCATAGCTAAAGACTTAGGCGAATGAAAACATAACAGATAAAAAATGATGATGCAAACGTCAAGTATCAACTAGGAGTTTGTAAGCAAGAAAAACTAAAAGAGTGAAAATAAGGAAAAATACAAGTGTGGAGACAGGATTCTTGGTTTGTGATAGGAATATGGGATAGACTAAATAATTGGGTACATGATTTTGATTGTAAATTCATTGAGTATTTGGGAATAGGCAAGACTTTAAAGGGTATAAGCTCTCTCTCGAGCAACTTACCCCATTTCAAATGTGTTCCTCTCGGACACCCACTTGCTGCATGAAGAACCGCCTCCGTCTTAACCCACTCACTCTCTTGAGCAGAGTGTATGGACATGGGACTAGGGTTCACTATCTCGAGTTGAACCTCACATCGACCTACTCACACTGGCAATCAATTTAGTGATCTTAGTTTTACGACCTCTCTCTCTCGCAAGCCGAAAACACATATATGAATTTATATTTGCAACTAAAACCTCACTAACTTCATCCACAACCACTAAACGAAATCACATTTAAACTACGAATAGACTATCAGCAAGCAAGACCCAACAACTAATCTAACCCATATTCACAAAATCACACCCTAAGAATTGGGGTTTTAGCTACGCATGTAAAAGAGATAAAGATGTATACCAATATCAGTTTCCATCAATGGGTATGCAATATTAATCCTTACAGCAAGCCAAAAGTGAAGAATCTTAGAGACCCAAGTCCAATTCCTTGAATTTGAAACCCTTTTAAAACTCTAAATTCTTCAAAACCCTCTCCAAAACATAGAGAGAATATCTCCAAAGCTCTACCTCAAACTTAATAACCTAAAAACTAGATAAAATAAGGTAAAATTCTCTCTTAAGAATAAAAACTGAACTAGTATTTACAGTTTTCAGAAAATATGCTCCGAAGATTCTTTCGGTGACGTTAGGGAGAATCACCGATGCATTCGGTGGTCCGCCCTTTGATCTACTTCGTCGCCTTTCATCAGTTGCCTTCAACATCTTTGTGTCTTGGGTAATTGGGCGACGTAGAACTGCTTCGCGGAGTCGCTCGACAATACGTCAACTACTACTTTTCACAACCGATTTGCTCATTTCCTTCAGGGCTCACCACACTGGAACAAAAGGCGAATATCCGATCTATTGGTGATTCTCCTAATGGGTTTGGCGATTCGCAGATCTTCATTTCTCTGTTCTTTTAGCTTCTTTTGCTCCTTTTTGCTCGATAGTGTCCATGCTTTCCCTCAAACATCAAATACCTGAAACTTAAAAGTTTTCATCATATAGCGAGATAAAATATGCATTTGAGGACACTAATTTCATCAAAATATAGCCCTAAATGATTCCAAATCATGGACTCATCAACGGTCTTCATCCATGGCCACGTTCTGGAACTTTAGGCGAGTTGGGTCCATCGCCTAGTCTCTTGGGCGATACGTCAAATGGGTCCTGCTAGCCAAAAGGACCCCTTGCAATCTTTAAGGTCTGAAATCCCTTGTTTTCCATCAATACCATCTCGAGGACCTCCATCATCATGAATAAGCCTTGCATCCTTTGAAGGTCTTGAACTTGGCTCCTAGTAAATGGCCTTGATGTAATTCGTATTACATCACCATTCATCCAAAATAGAAGGGCAATTTAATTATGCGCTACGAATTTTCTGATGTGGTTTTCTTGTTCGTGATTCGTACTTTGGTCTTTGAACTTTTGTTTACATTTAAGTCAAACTCCCTGTTAAGATAGCTTTTAAATATTATTTTACTCATTTTATGTGAGAAAATTTGTTGTTTAGACTATTTTTTTTCATTTTATATAAACTGATTTATACCAATTTAGTTCAGAAAGTTGGTAAAACTAGATTTTTATATATATCTAACAACAGAATAACTGTCTATCAAACACATTGGTTATGTACATGGGATCATGCGCAAATGCACCTTGCTTCACCAGCTCATTTGTAACCCTGCTCTGCTTGCAACAAAATCCAATATAATTATGTCTACAAATTTCAAAATGATAAATGCGCTAGTTGAAATCAAAGAGCATCAAGAATCAGATAACCATTTATCGCATTAATCAAGTCAAATGTGATATTTAATGAGGAATATTTTTCCATACTTATAGGATATTGCAAACACATTAATTTGACTCACTCAGTCCTCAGCCTCATTCAACATAGGATGCATAGGAGGTGATACCTATGATAAAAATTCCTACACTTCCCTCAGAGCTAATTATCAAAATATTCTTATGGTTTCCTGTTATGTCATTGATGTGTTTTAGGTTGTTTACTACGTTTTTATAAATTCCTTGTGTCTTATTCAAATTTAATGTATGTTCTTCATCGACGCTCTATGACTCACTATAGTGGAATAAAAATTCCTATGAGGAAAATTGAAGATCTATATGATATATATATCTAAATGAAGATGGAAATGCCTCTAGATAGAAGTTTGATTGTCACGGTCAATACTTCAAGGGACCTTGTGTTAGTGGTTTGTGCTACATTTGGAAGCACTACAAGGAGCCTGCTAGACTTTTTAATTCCGTTAGAAGAAAAATGGTATACTTTCCTGTTGAAAAACTTTTATCACTCAGTTAAATCTATCTGTTACAATTTGCTAGGCTATGAATCGGTAGAAAAGAAGTATAAAGTTATGATCCATGTTAAGAATTTACGTGGGCGTGTACGAAATTTTATTTTTACTTTAAGCATATACAAATCATGGAAAATTAAAAGCATCAATGAAGTCTTTTTTTCAATGACAATGACAAGAAAGAAAGCTATAATAATATTTCAGTAATTATTTCTTGAAGAATTGTACAGTAATTACTGAAATATTCTTATGGCTTCCTGTCTTGTCATTGTCATTGAAGAAAATATCATTGATGCTTTTAATTTTAATCCATGATTTGTTAATGCTTAAAGTGAAAATAAAATTTCGTATATGCCCATATGAATTCTTATCATGCATCAAAACATTATACTTATTTTCTACCGATTCATAACCTAGCGAATAGTAATATAAAGAGTTAACTAAGTGAAAAAAATTTGAAAGGGAAGTAATACCATTTTCTGGTAGTGGGATTGAAAACACTAACAAATTACATGTAAGCTTCCAAATGCAGTACAAATCATTAACACAAGGTCCATTGAAGTATTGACCGTGAGAATTAAAATTCCATCTAGAGGCATTTCCATATTAATTTAGATCTACAACGTATAGATCTACAAATTTTCCCACAAGACATTTTGTTCCACCATAACGAGTCATAGAATGTCGGTGATGAACATAAGTGAAATCTCTATCAAACATAGGGACATTATAAAATTTAGAAACAAACCTAAAGAGCACCAATGACATAACATAAAGCCATAAAAATATTTCAATAATTAGTTCTTGGGGAAGTGTAGGAATTCTTGTCAGTTGTAGCATTTTTGTATCCTATGTAGAACGAGGCTGAAAACTCAGTGAGTCAAAAACGTTTTTGCAAGCTTCTATAAGTAGGGTAAAGTTGTCCGTATTAAATGTCATATTTGACTTCATTATTTATGTTATTAAAAAGTGGCTTGTCTTTAATTAGTGCTTCTTTTGATTTAGAAGAAGAGGCTTAGTTGATGACTCTTCCAGATCCTGACTTTCATAATTTTTACACAGATTAAATTGAATAATATTTTGATGAGAATAAAGTCTGGGTTGACTATTATGCTTGATTATGGCATGTCATCTATTACGCTCTAGTTAACAAGATGATATCTAAAAATCCATTTACATGATAGAAATTCATCTGGTTGATCTCTAAAAAAAGTTCGGAACTCAGACCAAGTAATTTTGTTAGTTCTGGATTATTTAAGGTCAATGAAGATTTCATGATAGGCAAGAATGTAATAAAAAAAAAGCCCAATCAAGTTTCCCACAAGGTCACATGGGTGAAAGGAGCTAATGGTGTTATCCATTTTTTTCCTAGAAAAGGGGATGTTTTAGCTCGGTACATGCATTGGTCTCCTTAAAGAATGCCTAACTTCGAATAATATGTTATAAAATTGTGATTCAGTGAAAGGCTTGGCGACTACAGTGGGAAGGAAGGTGTCACAACTCATCCATTAGTAAAGGTAGTTAGCTACACATTGGTATTCTGTCCACATATTAACCCGAATTTTTTTCATAATCCAAGGTAAGAGATATTTTGCTTCTCTCATCAGATCCCTTCGTCTTTTCTCACTAGTTAAGAAGCACCAAAGTCTCCCACTAGTTATTTGGAGTGGTCTCCTGCAGCCCTGCCTTTAGAACTCACAGAGGCGTAAGGAATTGTGAAAGATACTTAAAACATAGAATAAACATATGGTGAAAGCAAAGAGTCTGACAAGTCCTATATGTTTAAAAACAATAATTTGACAAAGGGTCAAAGGGTGAAGAGATTCCTTTGGATTCCATGAGCGCTATCAAACAACCCATAGTAACATATCAAAAAAGAGGACGGTAAAAGCTGAAGTAAGTACCATTGAAGCTTAGAGAGAAACAAGCTCAGTAACTGCCGAGGGCCTCTACACTCTGATCAAGTAATTTTTGTTCCTTTAGTAGTTTTAGATTTCCCCTATACCCCCTTTTTAAATGTCTACTGATATGGTAGTGTAGATAACAAAGACAATTATTCCAGTACACAAGTGAAAGTTTGTCCTTGTTTACTTTTCCTGAAATATATTAAGAAACTGCCATACTGTTTAAATGAACTAGAATCATTAGGGTAGTAAATTTAGCATCATATGTTTGCACTTTGCACTATGAGGTCTGAATCTAAATGGTTCAGATATTAGACCATTAAGTGTATTTGTTTTCATTAAGATTAATGAACTTAATGGATCTGAATAGATATTAATCATTAAGTGTATTTGTTTTCATTAAGATTTAAAAATATTTTATTATCTTTTTCTTAATAATCTATTTCGATAGTATAACCCCAGACATATCAAGACTTCCTATAATCACCCCAACCTGGAAATTACTAGATAAATGTATGAATTACGAGTTGCATTAGAGCCCACCGTGTTGGTCTATACCACCCCAAAAAAATCTATGCTTAAACCTGAATTAGGAGATCATGTGGATTACATAGGTTCATGGGGAATCATCATAGAAACATGAGATCAACTCAATTCATACATCATTGATCATAAATGAATCAATTAGATCAACAATTAGGAGAACCCGTAGCTTAGAAGAAAACCCTAACTCAATTGGGGAATTCTAACTTTGAAAATAGGAGAATTTTGGGAACTCCATGAATGGAAGGAATCTATGGATGAAAACTACCATACATCAATACCAATTGCTTAACTTCAATGGAGGAATTGGAGAATTGACGTGCAAACCCTAGCTTGGACCCTTCTTCTTTAAGTTTTCTAGAGAGAGAAATATTTGGGAGGAAGACTTGTTCTTTTTTTGTAAATTTGAGAAAATGATTTTCAATTGGGGAATCTATCTATTTATAATAGGAGAGAAAAATGCCTACGTGTCAGCACCACTAAATTTGTAGATATATTATATAATAAATAACAATTTTAAAATAATTTTTTATTTGTTATTTTATTTTTTTAAAAATAAAATTTAGAAATTAGAAAAGACACAGAAAATAACATACCACAATAAGTTGTTTTTAAAAACTATGTAAGTGATTTTAAATAACTTTTAAAACTTTTTTTAAAGACTATGATGTTGGTGAATTGATTAGTTTTTTTGATGATGTAACTTAAATTTTTTTTGGATATCAAAGTGAAATAAAACTCACTTCTGTATATATTTTTTTTCATATAATGTGCTTTTATAAAACGAAATTACTCATTTTCCAATAGAAATTGACTTCTCACCCTATTCTAGATACATTTTGAATGGACTAGAAATTGATGATGGTGTCCCCTAGATATTCGGCTTGCTTTTCTATTCATTTTGTTATTATCTAATAAATTATATGATAAAATTATCAATGTGGATCCTGATTTGTGGAACCACAATTATTATAAACAAAACTAAATATTTAAATCGAGTAATATCGTAATATTTTTAATAATAAATATTACAATATTGTATTTGAAAGAAATAAGTGTATTCACACAATTAATTATTTTAAACTTTTTGGGATCTTTAAAATTTATGTAATATTGTTATATTTTTTTAATTTTGAATTAAGGAAAGACAAGTAGTGATTCCTAAAATATAGGTTACAGATTAAAATTGGATAACTAACTTTTTAAAATAAAATTAATTATTTAAAACATAAAAAAATTAAAAAAATTAAACAATTAAAAATATTAAATAAGCTATTTCAAACATTAAAAAAATAATTAGCCATTTGGATTATTTACAACTATCTAAAATAAAAATAAAAACAAAAAAACAACTACTAAATCACGTATATACCTCAAATATTGTTTCTTTTTAATTTATTTAAAATTAAATTTGTAAAAACTAACAATCTCAACAATATGTTAGAATTTCCTCTATATTCGGTTACTTCTTTCCCCTCTCTCTCGCTCTCTCTCTCTCTCTCTCTCTCTCTCTCTCTCTATATATATATATATATATATATATAGTTAAGATTACTTTTACCTTAAATCAATTTTCTATTATATTTTTAGTTTGTTACACAAATTTAATACATAAAAAAATATTTTGTAAAATCTTTTAGTTTTGAATGAAAATATATATATATATATATATATATATAT
>NC_064288.1:33535867-33537787 GCF_019186545.1 Solanum stenotomum
ATATATAGAAAATGTATCAACATGCCATTTAATTTTATGATATCACCTATTTCATATGGAATGTTAAAATTAATAAGTTATTAACATACTTTTTTTATTCAAACGACATGAAAAGACTAAAATACAAACACGTAAAAATATTTGAAATATTTGATATTTGATCTAAATAAGTTAATCATAAACTTAAGAGTATTCTTAGAAATATTTCAACATAATATATTATAAAATTAAAAGTCTTGTTGATAAAGTTATAGATATAATATTTTGATACGATAAAATAGATTTTGTACTAATAATATTAATTTATGTGCGCAAATAATTAAGTTAATGATTTATATTATTATTATTATTAATTTTATTATAAATTAAATATATTATTAAGTGCATAATACATTTTATTAGTTATTTTTAATTTTTAATTATTATATTTTAAATTATTCGCGCAACGCGCGAGCACGTATACTAGTTTTAGAGTTAAAACACTTATATAGGGGTTTTGGTGAAGGGTAAAACGACATAGTATTAGGCAAGACTAATCAAGAAAAGACCCAACTGCCCCTAAGAAATAATTGTCGCACCATGACGACACTTCAGACTGACAGACCATGGTTTGACCGACAATCCGTCCTGCACGTCCGTGAATTGGCGTCAGAAAGTGGAAATTGTAACACCCCTCAAAATGAAATAGGATAATTAGAGCTTCACATTCGTGTTAGTAGTTGATAAACCTGTATAAATGTTTGAAAATAGGTTTATAGGTCTGTTTAGTTGAGTTTGAAGTCAAACGTCAAGGGACGTTCAAGACGTTCGAAAACTAGTCTTTTACGTGTTAGTGTGTTTTAATATGTTGTTCATATTTTTATGTGTTGTTTGGAGTCTAAAATCAGTGGAGGTGACTCTAGTGTCTTAATATATGTTCATAGGGTCAAAATGTTCGAGTACGATGCCCCGGGACCACCCTAAGGGTCCCCAAGGAGGACCCCAATCCTTGGCCAAACAAGATGCCAAGGCAGCTTGCAAAATGTGCATGAAGGGAGCATATCTGCGTCACAGACTAACTCCACCATGGGCCAAATTGTTGGTCCGTGTCGCAGACGTGTCGCGGACTCTTCTGTCTCGAAATTTAATTTTCAGAAACTTGTGGGAACACCTCCGCATCGCGGACTTGTTTCCCGATGAAAACTGCGAAAATAAAACTCAAGTTTGACTTGTTTAAAAGGTCCAACTAAGTGAGGGGTAGTTTGGGTACTTTCAGGAATTATTATAAACGGTTATTCTACCTATTTTAGGGTATTTTAAGTGGTTAAAACCTCAAAACCTAGAATTAGAGCTCATTATCTAAATTGAACCTTCCCTCTCAAATAAATTCTCTCTAGAACTCCATGGAAGACATTGATGAAGCTTCAAGCTAGGGGATGGGTTCCTACTGATTTCTCCTTCAATTCCTAAGGAAATTAATCATAAAGGTATGAGGATTTTATCTTTTATTCTCCTTTCAATCAAAGAGCCAAATCAAAGTGATTTCAATATTTTTCAAAAACACTAAAAACCCCAATTTCAATTCTAAGCTTGGTTTCTTGCATGAAAGTATTTCAAATGATGATTTATGTTAATATTGATGGTTTTAAGATCAAAAACTCCATGAACCCTTGCAAATCTTGAAATCCTAATTTTGGGTCTAAAGTGGGTCTATTGATTATGAGCTAATAATGTGATATTAATGTGTAGATTATTATGGGCTATTGATTTATGTATTGTTCTATATTGAATTATGAGTAATTGATGGTCAATTGTGTTATATAGGATGTTGGCCTTGAATGGGCAATTGTGACCTAAGGCTTATGATGATGATGAAGTTGTGAATAGATTATTGATTCTAGTATTTTATATATATATATATATATATATATATATATTTAT
>NC_064288.1:33537810-33573546 GCF_019186545.1 Solanum stenotomum
TATATATATATGTAGTAGATGTTAGAGTTGTGAGGTTTGATCCCTTTGAAAGTGGGGAGGTGCTTACTTTATAAGCATGTTGTGATCATGGCCTTGTAGGCAAAGTTGGACGATTGTTGTTTTTGAGTAATGTTGATTATGTGAAGGTAATGTGATATGATGTGAATTTGTGTATGGTCTAAGAGCATGAAAGGTGACCTTGTGTAAGAGACTTTATGTGTTATGCTTGGTTGTTGTCTTCTTTGAATGACTTATAATGAAGGTGAGGCTAGGATAGACTATGTTTACCTACTCTCACACCTAGTGAAGAATGAATGAAAAGAATGAAAGAATGTGTGAATGAATGAAAGAATGGGAGTTAATGCTAATGAATGAACGTTGGGTCTATTGTAAGGATAGTCTCATAAAGTACTCTTTTAAATGAATGGGGTTCCTAAATGAAAGGTTTTCGATTTTCTCATCTTTGAATCCAGGATCTTCCTAAATGAATGAATGAGAGTTAGGATGGGTATTCCTTCGTAAGTTGAGATGAGAATACTTAGTAGAAATCTTTATCCCTAAATGAATGAATGTTGGGCTAGGATGGGCACTCCTTCGTGAGTTGAGATGAAAGTACTTAGTAGCAATCCTTATCCCTAAATGAATGAATGAAATGAATGTCCTAACTCCGTGGGGGAGTAATGTCTAGCACCGAGAGGATATGAAGATGGGTGGATACTCCTTCGTTAGTTGAGATGTGAGTATTTAGTAGTAGCCCTTAAGATGGGTGCTCCTTCGTGAGTTGAGATGAGAGTACTTAGAAGCAATCCTTCTATCCCTTAACTATGTGCCCACATTGGACTAGCTAGTGGTCTCTACCACGTAAAGGCTAAAAGAATGACCCTACCTTAGGCAAGTAGGGATCCCTCATCCGGTAAGGGTATTACCGGGATTCCATGTCAAGCTCCATGGTCTATGTCGGTTAAGGCTCTTCCCCCACATTAATGAATGAATGAGTCTCTTTTGGCTAATTAATGAAAGTGTTGGTCCTTGAGCATGCTAATGTGAATGTAAGTGCTTATGTTGAATTGAATGTATGTGATGATCTTATGTCATTAGTGAATGAAGTTGTCTAAATACATTAGGTTGAAAGAATGATTTATGTTGAGATGTGAATGGAGCTTGTCTTGTGTAGCCTTAAGTATCACTTGGGTGTGGTATGGAGAGGTAGTATGGGCTACCTCACCATGTCTTACTTTGGTGAGTCTTGGGATGACATTTGAGGAGTGTTCTAGTTTTATGAAGTGACTTGTTGGGTTATCTGCTTATATGTCTTATGTGATTAATTTGTGAAGGTTGAGGTATGCATGGTAAGTGCACTTTGTGTGACTTTAAGGTGGTGCCTTAGTGTGGGTGATGGTATGGGACGTTGCCCATACATTGCACAAAGGTATTGCTTAAGGGTTACTTAAGGTGGAGGTCTAAGGCAAGAAGGTAAAGGTAAATGGTTTATGTATGTTTATGAGGTATTGTGAAGCAAATGACTTTGTATTGTTGGTTGTGACTTGTAAGGTGCCTATTATGTTGATGTTCATGAGATTTTATCAAAATGGCATGAAAGCATAACTTCCTCACAAATATCCTTTTTAGCATGTTTTGCATATTCTCATACTTAGTACGTGTGTTGTACTAATCCCTTTCTTCTATTTTACTACAAGTGTAGGTTGTGGTAACTAGGAGGAGATTGTGCTGTGGAGTTGCTTGGATTGCTTCACTCTCCCAAGTCTTTGGTATGTCCTCAAGATTCGAGGACTATGTTTAGAAGTTTCTTAGTCATTGTAATAGACACTTAAGTTTCATTTCATTTGTAAAGGGGCCGTGTCCCTTAGTATGTTTTAAGTTCTTGTCTAAGATTGGCTAAAGAGACTTAGTAGTTCCGCTTGCGTATTGATGTTTTCAAATGTTGATGGCTCTTGAAGTCTTATGGTTCTATTGAATAAAAGTTTTAAATTCTTAGTGATTTTCTTATGATCAATGTGATGAATGAATGCTAAGTCCTGTATAAGACCTTCGAGAGGTCGAATACGCATGTAACAGCTAGGGGGTGCTCTCGGGTCGTTACTTTTCCATGACCCATGGACCTCAATCCACGGACCATGGACCCAAAAAAGGTCTGTTGGTCCAGGCCGTGGTTTGTGGTCCTCGTAGCCTTGTTTGGTGGCCAATCCATGGATAAGACCCACGGTTCGTGGCTCAGTCCACGAGCCGTGGCTTGCCTTCGTAGAATGGCACCAAAAAATTCCAAAAACTCTCTATTTCGCCCTTTATCGAATCCGAGGTCTTACAACACCATACAAGTAATGCCTCCAAATATTTAGGGCAAACAAAACCGCTGCTAGTTCAAGGTCATGGGTAGGATAGTTCTTCTTATGAATCTTAAGTTGCCTTGAAGCATAGAAAATAACTTTCCTATTTTGCGTAAGGACATGCCCAAACCAAATCCTTGAGACATCAGAATAAACAACAAAACCATTTGTCCCTTTCGGTAATGTAAACACTAGAGTGGAAGTACGTCTATCTTTCAATTCTTGAAAACTCTTTTCACACGTTTCGGACCATATGAACTTAACCTTCATTTTAGTCAATGTCGTTAATGGAGAAGCAATCAAAGAGAACAACCCAACAAACCTTTTATTGTAATCAGATAACCCAAGAAACTTCTAATATTCGGAAGGGGTTAGAGGTATAGGCCAACCTTGGGAGAGGATACTTATTCTTAATGGTAACCTTGTTCGATTGCTAGTAGTCAATACACACACAAAGCGAACCATCCTTCTTTCTAACAAACAAAACTGCAGCACCACATAGAGAGATACTTGGTCGGATGAAACCCTTATCCAACAAATCTTTCAATTGTTCCTTTTATTCCTTATGTTATGTCGAAGCCATATGATAAGGAGGAATAGAAATAGGTTGCGCATCTGGGAAAAGGTCAATACCGAAGTCTATTTCCCTTTCGAATGGAATACTGGGCAAATAATAAGGAAACACTTTCGCAAACTCATTTACAACGGGGACCGACTCAAGAGTGGGGGTCTTAGAATCTATATCCCTCACCTTAACTAGATGCTAAATGCAACCCTTCGAAATCATCTATCTAGCTCTAAGACAAGAGATAAACTGGCCTTTAGGCATAAAATTTCTCCCTTTCAACTCGAGGATAGGTTCATTTGCAAACTGAAACTTGACTTCACGGGTTCTACAATTAATAGAAGCATTATTAAAGTGTGCCAGACAAGGGAATCCTTATTTTATTTTTTTTCCAAGAGGAGAACAATGGTAATAATTGGAAAAGGAAAATTTAAATCACCAATTATACTAACAATCATGAATAAGTGAGTAAAATCAATTAGTGCAATTCAAAGATAGCAAACGAAAGTGCAATCAACAATAGTAAAATAAGCTCTTTCAACAACGATTAAGTTAAGTAATCGAAATGAAGACAATCAGTAATTTCGCACCCAATATTACCAAATTTAGTCAAGAAATCTGCAGCCATGACAATGCTAGAAATACAAGAGAATATTTTCACACGACATACTCAAAGTAAATGATGCCATCAAAGTATGAATCGACTAAGCAAGAAGGAGCAACCAGTGACTATATTCAACCAAGTATCAAAACATAGTTCATAAAATTTGAAAACCCCAACTAATATTTCAATTTTAAGACTAAATTGACTTCTACATAATCTCAGCATGCATAGAACATCCATATCAGAAAATCAAAGTCACATTGCAAATAAGAATAAGAATGAAATTGCTAAAAGAGAAGATACTATTCTGAAAGAAAATGTACCCGGACGGATCTGTAAAGACCGTCTTTAGAAAATCGAATCCTTAAACTTTGCTACCGACCCAAGCCTCTTCCGGGTATGGTTTCGTTGTTAGCTGCTGGTCGTGCTTTTGTTGCTATCTTCCTCACCCTCACCGGAGAAGAGAGGAGCGGAGGTTGTACTCGCTAGTGGCTCACCCTCACCGACAACTGCTGGAGGATAAAAGGAGAATGTAAAAGAAAAGAGAGGGAGGCAGCGGAAGGAGAAGAGGATGACCGATGACTGGTGGTTCTCGGCTGCTCGCTGGTTGCTGGATGTTATCGTTCGCAGCTGCTGGCCGGAGCTTGCTGCTAGCTACTTCTCTCGCCGGCTGCTGGAGGTTTCACGACAACTTGTTGTTGTTTGCCATGCAGAGATGGGAAGGAGAGGAATAGAGGCGGAGAGGAGAGAAATGTCTCCTCTTGTTCTCGCCAGAGATGGCAAACAACGAGAAGAGAGAGGAGGAGCGGCGGGTCGAGGAGAGGAGGAGGAAGAATGAAATGATTTTAGGGTTTTCATCTTTTGGTAGTTAAAATAGGAAAGAGATGAGGGATTATATCTTGACCATTGGATCAGTTTAGATGAGCGGCTATAGGATTTAATCTAGGATTTAATTTAAAGGATGGACAGTTGGGATTTGTTGGAAATAGAATTCTTGAATTTGATATGAAATTGGTTAGATTTGGAATGACTAAATTTGAAATAAAATTGGCTAGAATTGAGATGAAAAGGTGGTTACAATTGAAACGAAATTGAATAGGATAGGCTACGAATTAATTAAATTGGAATAGAATAGGATAAGATTTAAATGACTTAAGGGAAGATCAAGGAAATGCTATCCGATTAATAAAATACTACATATTTAAATATTTTCATATAAATTACACACATCTAAATTTTAAATACATTTAAGTAAAGTAATTATTTCGAGTTTAACTATTGATAAATATAATAATAATAAAAATAAAAATAATTTAATTAATGATTACAACGAGTTTTTATATATTATGCATAATAAAATATATAAATTTTTTTAGACAAAATCGATTAAAATTGTAAACTCGAAATATGTTTTAAAAATATGTATTTAATCGAATAGCATTTCCAAAAGTGTTATAGGTCGATCGAAATTGGATGTCAACAACATGCATGTAACCAATCCATACCAAGGATAACATCAAAATCTAGCATATCAAGCTCTACAAGGTAAATATGAGTGACTCTATGTCACGACCCAGACCGTCCTGATTGGCACCCACACAAACCCTCCGGTGGGAGAACCACTACTATAACCCAAACCAAGCAACTAAACCAAAAACCAAGGCATTGAAGTTACGGAAGCAAGTTAAATAGCTAAAAACTGAAGTTCCCATAAACTTCAACAAATATCTAACAACTAACAATGCGGAAGAAATTAACCTAGAACCTGAAAGTCAATGTACCAAAAACATCTAAAGTTCAGCAAGTCTAAACAAGAAGGGATACAACTCAAACTTATGAACTAATCAGCTAACTAGAACATAGTCTAAGTCCGAAAATGGTGGACATAGACGAAAGAGAACCCATGGCAGCCCGGAAGAATTGACTCACCCTTGAATTCGAATGATCACTGATCTCCTAAGCGAGGTATGTCAGTAGCCGCTTGAAGATGCCCTGTACTCAACAAAAATAAGAGCAAGTGTAGTATCAGTACACAACCACAGTGTACTGGTAGGATCACACAACTATCCCACTAAGTGCAACATACATAAGTCATCACAACAATATAATCACATGCATATATCGAACATATACAATATTATGAACATTTACTAACAACGAACAACTTAACATTTCTCAATATACACAATTAGAGAAAATCATTGGTCCTCTCATGGAACCCAAACCCAAATAGTTAGCATATCGGAATGTGGTACCCGATCCAATAATTATGTCGGAACGTGGTAACTGGTCCCATAGTTATGCCGGAACGTGGCAACCTATCCAAGTTAGTTATGTCGGAACGTGGTAACCGATCCACTCAACACACCATAATCACAATCACAAGTATATCCTCAAGATAATACAATTAAGTCATGATTTCATGGTAACCATCATTTATCTATCTCATTTACAACAAGTGTGATCAATAATGCAATAGTCATATACATACATGTATCATAATGAACCAAGAACAAACATACATCAGACAATCATAGAATCACAATAATCACCTACCTCGAAACAAGCTTGAAACCCTAAGATACTTGATCTTGCTCATTCCAAATTCGATCCGCTTGTTCTTGGTCTACAAACAATTAATATAATATGGGAATCAACAAACAACCACTAATTACCCGAATTACTAACAATTTTATGAACCCTAGATCAAACCCATGATTTCAATTATCCAAATTAGGGTTGTTTCCACCATAGAATCTATAACAAAACCCTCCCCCATAAATATTCACCCATTCTATTTCATTCTACGGATCGAAAAACTGATACGGGGAGTAAAAAGCTTACCTTTAGCCTCAAGAATGGTGAAAAATGAGTAGGAGTTGCTTGGGGTTCGTTCCTTAGCTCTAAAAATTGAAAAGTGCTAAAAAAGGTCGTTTAAAGGTTTATTTACGACTTTAAGTCGCGTCGAACCCGCCATAGCGACCCTCATCCTGCTTTAGTGTCCCCGCCAGAGAGGCCAAAACCCCCGCCAAAGCGGCTTGCACGAACCAGTGAGCTATTTAAAGAATTCCAAAATCCCCATTTCACAACACACCTCTACCCAACGATGTTCAAGGAATACCATTTACGCTAAGTTCGATTCCGAGAGTTCTACTCGCCTGAATTCAATTCCGTAAAGTCATATGGATTCCTTAACGAGTTATCTATCCACCCATTTAATCATAATCATAAATAAATCAACTGATTATTACCATATTTCCTTACACCGTAATGACTCCAATTTCATCCAAATCTAGACAAGATTGGGAGAATTTAAATACTACGAAAAAGTTTTTCGACCCAAATTTTTTCCCCGTTGGCTTCTTTATAACGATGGAACCCGGTCATTACTCTATGGGATAAGGAGACGAGAAACTTTCTATAGGACCCTCTTAGCCACAATAGAAACACCAACAAGAGTAGAGACAGAAAAATGATCTAACAAAGCATCCTAAAGAATATCAAACCTCATAGCCACCTATGGTGTCGCAAAAGACAAGGTAGAACCAGGGTCAAGTAAAGCACAAACATTAAGTTGGAATACTTTTAACCTACCGATAACCACACCAGGAGAACCCTTGATGAGTCAGGGATTTTGACTCAGTTAAGTCTTAATATCTAAAGTTTTACTATCCTCAATGCCTATTCTATGATCTAAACTGATGTTTAAATGCTAATTTTGTAGCAATGAAGTCAAAAGATCAAGGCAAGGACATTACCAGCAAAAATGAGTGAAATACTGAAGAAAATAAAGTCTGATGCTTGCCAAAGCCACTCGGCGAGTCACCGAGTGTCTCTTCAGCTCGCCAAAAGTTCCATCACGCCAGCCCATGAACAAAGCTAACTTGGTGATAGAAAGGATAATTTGGTGAAGCATCAATTGGATCCACGATGGATGTTTTGATTGTCTAAAGTCACAAAAGGGAAGACAAGAAGGTGATGGAAAGGAGCACTCGGCGAGTCGCCGGCTTAGTTGGCAAAGCTCAACTTACTCTTTCGAGTGGCTCCAAAATTTAAAATATGGAAGAGTATAAATGCGATTTTAAAAAGAGAGTTCCAGTGTTCTAAAGATTTAGAGAGTTCCGATAATGTCTATTTTTGGGTTTTTGATCCCTAATACTGTTTTTTGAGTTTTTCAGTAGAGATTTAGGGTTTATTTAATATTGAATTCAATTCAAACATTTTGAAGACTTGTGACTTTTTACCCCAACTGATGGAAAACATAGTTGGTAACTATTTCTTGCTCTTTATTATGTATGGCTAAAACCCCATTCTTGGGAGTGTGATTATGTGATTGAATGCATCAATTAGCTTATGGGTCTTAGTATTTACTGATTTGATTTTTAATTTGAAGTAGGTTCAATTAATAGTTGAGTTTTAATTGATGAATTGTAATTGCATATACAATTCTAGCTTAACATTATAAGCTTGTTTGAGAAAGTGGTTTTAGAGTTAAAACTATTAATTGATGATTGTAGTTATTGGGTTATTGTATACTTAGCTTGAGAAAGTGGGTCTAAATTCAATCCTACCAATTTAGCTTGAAAGAGTAGATTAATTGAGGTATTGGGCTTTTAATTTGTGTTATGCTTGTCGAGGTTCGAGAGAACTCGCTTGATTCGTAATAGTTGATTAAGAAATGTCTATTACACCTAAAGCGTAGCCTACCCACACATATTCAACAACTTTTAGTAAATAATAATCACCCATATAGTGAAATTGGCGTTCAATCGATCACACTCCTCCCAAGGATCCCTCTCTACTTGATTACCCCGTGTGTTCGTAGTTGTTAATTGTCCACTCTAATCCCTCTAATTGACATTAATTGTCAAACCCCTGTCATTTACCTTAATTGCTTTGAAAGTTTCAACTTCTACAAGCAATTAAAACACTCCTTTCACTTCGTAATCGAATTATCTACTGTATCTCTCCATGCGGGTTCTACCCCAACTCTTCGTTGGGTTTATATTTGTTTTCGACCGCCTACACAGAATCGAATGAAGTGTAGTTGAGTGTTATCAACCCTCTTCTTCACCACTAGTCTGAAGTGCATATAATAAGTTTTGCTTTGTGGCACTAGAACCCACACCACTAGACGGAGCTTGTTTACTTTCTCTCTCTTTAGCGACAAGCATTAGGCAATCCCTCATCTTATTACCACTCTTTCCACAACCAAAGCAACCATTCGTGCCAGCTAAGCATTTACCCTTATGCTTTCTTCCACACCTAACACAAGTAGGCAATGAAAATCCTCTACCATTTCCTCCTTGAGGCTTAGGGTTAGACACCTTATCTTTGTTGAACTTAGGAGAAGCATTGGATAAACCATGGCCGGTAAACCTTTGTCAGAACTTAGGAATACCATGTCCACTGGACTTCGCGTGTGAGAATTTACCATCACCGGTCTTAGCCCTTTTTTCCTCTTTAGACCCTTCCTTAAGTTTCTCCTCTTCGATTTGTTTGCCATGAACCATAAGATGAGAAATGTCTATTTCATAGATAAGCATAACGGTACGACATTCCTTAACCACCATCTCGGACACACCCGTAACGAACTTACTCATCCTTGCCCTAGGATTGGCAACCATAGTTGGAGCATATCGAGATAATTGTGTGAACTTCTAAGCATATTTCTTCACATTCATATTTCATTGACAAAGGTTGATGAATTCAGACAACTTTTCCTCTTTCATCTCAACGGGAAAAAATCTATCAAGGAAAGCAACATTGAACTTTTCCCAATCCATAGGACCCGCATCAGTTGTTCTCCCTTCTTTCCATTGGTTGAACAATATTTGAGCAACACTCTTAAGTTGATAATCGGCCAATTTTGCTTTTTCCTCCGGTGTCACTCCCATTAGCATCAACACCTTGTAAATGTTATCGATGACTACTTGAGGGACCTTCTCAAACTTAGATCCATAAAACTATGGAGGATTCATTCAAGTGAAGTCGCTCACTCTAGATGCCATCGTATCTACATTTGAGTTCTCGGGAGCCACAACCTCCCTGCTGGCTTGAGTTGTCATGGCTTGAGCGAAAGCAACCCTAAACTCCGGATTGGTCATTTTCTCGGCCAAAGGGTCCACCGGAACTTGAGGAACTTGAGGAGGAGCCTCTTGATTGATATTATCTCCCACATTCCTTCTAAAATATGCCCTTCAAGTGGCCATATCCTATAGAGCATCAGAGAGGTATTATGAGAGAGACATTATAGAGTTAAACTCTATAGCACGACTTTAGAGTAATGAGAAAAGTGGAGTTTGCTAAACATGTTGTTGCCTCTTATTCATAAATGTGGCGCGCTTCACACTCATGAACAAGATTCTACTCGACGTGGCTTATGACACTTCCTAGGACCTTTATGAGCCTTGTGCTTTGATTACCAAGTTTGTCACGACCCAAAGTAGCTCCTAGGAGTAACATGGCATATAAGACCCCGAGAGGCCTCATACTAGCCACTTACCATTCATCATACAAGATAATAGAATTAAATGATTCAAATGACAGTTTCAATATATAAAAGTTTTATTGAGTAAAGTGGAAGTGTACACATTGTCTCAAAGTCATCTAGTACATATGATTGATCGGGACGCAGCCCGTAAATCAAGTACGAAAACTGAAAGTAAAGACATAAGGGAAACCAAAGATCGGTCCTCGGACTGTGAGGACTCACCAATCTTCAATTTTCATATATGAGATCCCTAGCCATGGAAGTGTGAATCTATAAGGTCGGATCCTAATTTGGGAGAAATGTTGGGAAGATTATGCGTTAGTACAAAACATGTACCAAGTATGATGGCCAAACACAAAACATTTGAAAACATACTTAAAAGAGGTATCTTCATGGGATACAATAACCAAACTAAACACATGATACATAAAGGGTTTAGAAGACATGAGTCATAAAACATGGTCAATGCAAACAATATCATCTTAGAACACGTGTGAGATACTTCTTGAAGTTACCTTAGTTCATTATTGTGGGAGATTTATCTTTTACAGACATATAAGACCATGTGAGCTATCAACACGGAATTCGGTATTTGCCCCACACCAAAAAGGGGGTGTCCTACTTGCTAAGGTAAGACCTTGAACTTCTAGCTTATGTGGATCCACAAGCTAATGTCTATCAACACATATGCCTTTACTCTCAACAAAATCTACATCATATCTCATCAATCTCATAAGAGCATACATAAATCCATAATTACCTCTCATAGTTCAAAACCCTTTTTCAATCATCAATATCTAGAAAACATGGGTTAGACAAGGGTTCATGAGAATTGATCATAAAATCATGTAATCATCTCAATTCATGTTTGATCCATCATAAAACAATCAAATAAATCAATATTTAAAGGAACCCATGACATGGAAGAAAACCCTAACTCAATTGGGAAATTCTAACTTTTTAAATTGGAGAATTTGGGATCTCTATGGAGGAAAGGGATCCGTGGATGAAAACTATCATACCTCAATGCCAAGAGCTTGTCTTCAATGGTGGAATTGAATGTTTGATTTGAAACCCTAGGTTGACTCCTTTTTCTTCAAGCTTTCTAGAGCGAGAAATATTTTGGAGAAAAAGACTTGTCCTTATTTTAGGAAATTGAGAGAATGATTTCAATTAAGGAAATTTGGGTTTGAAAACACTTATATAGGCTTCTTTGGAATGGGAAAATGACATAGTGTTAGGATAGAATAATTAGAAAAAGAATAAAAAGCCCTTGACTTAAGCTGACTCAACCACGAGATGGTGGCCTTCATAAGCAGTCAAGGACCTTACGAGCCGTTGTGGCAGCCATGGTCCTTGACCAGTGGGCTAGGAAGAGTGCCCCCTACTTCCTTGACCCTTCACAACCACCTTAATGGGTCGTTTTCCTCTTCACGACCCATCTAGGGGTTCGTGGGAGGAGGCTAACTTTATGGGGTAGGATGTGCCTCCACCACATGGGCGTCATAACAATCCGTCTGCCTCTCCACATGCCATTAATTCCCTCGTTGGAGGGGTCCCTGTCCAACATATCCTCGAAGACTTGCAGCGGGTCAGCACACGAACCCTGGTACCCTTCATAACCTGTCTAGGGCTCCATGAAGGATCCATGGTCCAGGTGTTGACGTGTGAGTTCTTTCCCATTACCCATTTTTAGGCCTTTCTCTAATCCGAGGCGTTACTTGTCACGGGTGTGGCATTAGAGCTTTATTAATTACATATGGTTTTTTTCATACAACCATGTTGATTTTTTAGTTCAAACATTACTTTTGTTGGACAAGTATCATAGAGACACCTTTTGGGCTTTCGTTGAAAGGTATGTTGAGGCTATTATTTCTCTTCAGGCATGATGCTAATGGTCTAAGATTGTTATGGCCGGTGTATTATCATTATTTTTCTTATATCTTTATCCTATTGAGCTGGCTACGACCATATGATGTAATCTCTATCGGCGACACTCTACTCCTTGTTTTGTGGCCTAGAAAAGCATGTTATGATTGTGTTTTGATTAATTATGATTATTTGTCATTGTTGTTATGTTTAATCGTCTAGCTGATACCTATGAGCTTGTTTTAATCTCATCTTATATTGACATTGTAGGTTTCTTGGGCGTACAAATTGACTCATATAGCGAGCCTACGGGCCAGATAGACAAAGCCTTTGGGACGGTAGCTCGAGCCTTCGGGCCCGATAGACCGATACTTTAGGCCCACTAGACCGAGCCTACAGGCTAGGTAGATTTTTTTTTTTGATTTAAAAGTGAGGCATGTAAGCCTCTTTTATTAAAACACAAGTAAATGCAGCAAAGCAAAGCAAACAAAATTGTGAAAAAAACAAAAAACAAAATTACATTAGGTAACCAAGGAATATGGAAAGTCATCTTCTCCAAGATTTCACATGAAGAGCTCCGACCAACAACCGCCGGAGAGGTCGAAATCAACTTCCCAATGTCGTATCTCCTCCATTTCACCTGCTACCAGCTTTCTCCAAGGTAAGTCTGTAATGTTTTACTCATCTTGAGCTAAATTAGTTTGCAGATCCAGAGAACTTCAAGTTTTTCGCCAATCTGGAGATCAGAATCTATGGAGATCACTCCTCAATCTTAGAAAAGAACCTCTTGGGTGTCATTTTTAATTTTTGTGCTGCAGTAAAATGCTTTAGGTAAAACTTGATAAGCATTAAATTAGAGTTCTTTTTCTCTAGTCTAATCTTTTATGGGTTGAATCCCATAAAGATATTAATACCACCATCTAAATTTTAGACCTTTGAATCAGACAACTAACTCATTTTTGCTTATATGATTTATGTGCCTGCAAAACCTTTTGGAGAAATTGGATATGTTGAGGATACAAATAGGAGCTATCAACAATCGAATACACCACTAACAAATTTCTAGTCCTGGTTTTGTACCACTTTAGACACCTCTATGCTCTCACCAGGTGCATGATACTGTTAACCAATGGAAATAGCTTCACACTTTAAAAGTTTTCTATAATTATGCTTCAATTGTGAACTCATGTGCCTCTTATCAGATACTTGTATAACTGACTATTATTTGATATTTGTGACTTGTGAGAATCTAATAAGAACTCAGAAACTTGTTACATTTGTCAAAATTTATTGTTGGGACTTCCTGAAAAGAATTGAACTCATAAGTACCTGCATAAACAAAAACTAGGTTAGCAAAAAAATCAGCAAGAGTATTTCCCTCCCCGAAGGAGTGTTGTACTCTTACTAAAATAGTATTTCTGATTCTATTAATGGAGTTGACCTCCATTGTCACACCTTGGGGTGAATCCCACTCTCCATTAAGAATATTAACCATCAACAAAGAATCAGTCTCAATAATTATCTAATGAAAATGTTTATCTAAACAGTATAGCAGACCCTTTCTAATAGCAATTGCCTCAGCCACCAAGTTAGAAGAATCAGTCAACTTCACACCCTTAGCCCCTACTAGATTACCATTATGATCTCTCACACAGAAAGAAGCTGAACTAGGACAAGGATTACCCTTTGAATCCCCATCAGTGTTACATTTTAACCATCCAGCAGGAGGAGGAGACCATCGGACAATTGTGTGACAGAAACTTGGCCTATAGTTATCAAGTTGAACAAACTGAGGCCAAGTTTGTGGACTATTCATAACCTAATTAAACTTAATTTGACAAACTTATGAATGTGAGAATTAATTTCCGAGATGATCTTGCCTCTAGAGTAAGAGCCTCCATGTAATACTTTGTTTCTCCTCTTCTAGAGAACCCATAATATGGGAATCGAAATGGCCTGATACACCTCTTTTAGTCTCTCATTCCCATGAGTATCCCACCATTTTTTTAAAGTATGCTTCACCTGTATTAGAGGGCCTATGATCCCTGCTGCCCGAGTGTAGTACCTCCACACACTAGAGGCCAATTCACCTTGTAAGAAAAGGTATTCAATAGTTTCTCTAGCAGGATCTGAGCAACAAGTACAACATTGAGAAATATTAGGATTCCAAGTAGCCATGCCTGTTATGATAGGAACATTAGCAGTCCAAACTCTCCAAACAAAGAAACTGATCTTGAAAGGTAAGCCTTTCACCCAAATATGTTTAGAAGCATCTTCATGTGCAACCGTGTTTCTTATAATTTCCCAGGTACTCTTCACAGTAAATTTACGAGAACTAGTTTGTAGCCACCAAGGTTTATCCACTTGATTAGATTGCCTCACATGAACCATATAAAGCCTCACAGTTTCAACGACATCAGGAGGTAAAAGATCATTCATAGTGTCATAATCCCAACCATTTTCACTCAAAAAAGTATCAATGTCCGTCAAGGGACGACGACTTTATACTTCTGATTGTTGAAGAAATAATGGACCAAGCTTGGTCCAATCATCATACAAATAACTAGATGTACCTTCTTTAGGTTCCCACCATAGCTTCTTTTCTACTATCTCTCTCATACTGAGCATGTGTTTCCATACCTGAGAACCACCGTTCCACTGCACAAGAGTTGGAATTTGTGTTTTGCATTATTTGTTCCAAAAGAAATTGGACCACAAAGATCATTGAGTCCTGAATCTCAACCAAAGGTTTCATACATGGCATGTGAAACATCAAATAATGACCTGAACCCTAAACCTCGTTCTATCTTTGGGAGTCATACATTATCCCAAGAAGCCCAATGCTTGCTCTTGCTAGAGTCCTTATTTCCCAAAAATAATTAGGCAAAGATATCATGACGTTCCCTAATGACACATTTAAGGGGTACTATTACACATAAAACATGTATAGGGATCCTTTGAAGAACATTGTTAATCAGCACCTCCTTACCTCTATAGGATAACATATTACCTTTCCAAGATTGTGCCTACGGGCAGGGTAAGCTTTACCTAAAGGGAAGAAAATATGTATTGTACACAGAGCCTTAGATTTGTGTTGATTCATGGCATATGTACATTCAGACGGTTCAGATCAGATTGTTATTGGGATACAAGTAGGGAGGCTAATAAGGGTTTTTAGCGACTATTTGTGCCTATTAGAACTATAGGGATTGTGTGTTGTTTGTAGTTGTCAGGCGTATGGCGGCCAGGTCATGTTATAGCTTGTTATGTGCTTATGATTTATTGTTATAGGGAGATAAGGTATTATTCTTCTGTTTCAGCCTTGCCCTTTTAATTCAACACTTATAATCTAGTTTTAGCTTTCAGTTTACTACATGCTTATTACATTATTTTTTACTGACGTCCCTTATCTAGGGGCTCTACATTTATGCATGCAGGTCTTGAGTGACGACTAGACAAACCTGTCGAGTAAGACAACCGCCGATCCAGAAGAATGGTTCACTCCTTGTTCTAGGGTTTCTATGGTCCCAAAGGTTTGCTTGTTTTGCTTTCTAAAGACTTTTTGTAGGCAGGGGACCTTTCCTAATCAAATATTGTATTCGTAGAGACTTGCAAACTAGTATGTTGGATTTTATGGTCATGTTATTGGCCATAATGGCCTTTCCTTCTTGTTGGTTGATTGTTGATAGTTGCTTGACATATTGTTTAATCATACCTATTTTTAACTTCTGTATATAGATCATGGTGCCTTTGACGGTCCATAAAGCGTTTATACCTCCTAGATACCATGGTGGCCTTGACGACCGAAACAAGCTTATGTGCTAGGTTGTTATTGTTTTATATAAACTGTTGGGAGTAGGTATTTCTTTGTAGAGTTGTTGATAGGGGCCTTGCCGATTGAGGGCTTATTTTCAAGCCAAGATATACTAGTTTGTTGAATTGACTATGTGTGGCTGCCATACACCATTAGCAAGTGCTTTAGAATGGTCGGCTTAGGCCTATGTTTTGGAATCTAGTGGCAGTTATGCCCCTCGAGTTTAGTTTGTGACATATACGCAATCATTTTAGGCAAGGTCGTGCTCAATTAGAAATTCTCCCTTCCTTTTAGGTGATCAACAATGTATAGTTTGCACTTATTTTGCATTATTGGCCATTCTTTCAAACATCAATCCTTTCCTTGTCCATTTGCCTTCATAGCTGTAAGTCATCAACATTTATCAGAAAAGGAAAAAATTAGGCATTAAAGACACTAATTATTAAGCTAAATAGACCTCAAATGAGTGCAAATCTACCACTCATTAGAGAGGTGCAACTAATGTCACTGAATGCATTTGGTGAATTTTCGAAGGATCTTTAGCTCATTGATGATGACTAAACAATTGTTAAACCTAATGATCAATTCGGCAGACCTGATGTAGTTTGCCTACTCTGATTGAGTGAATCATTGATTTGGTCCCTGATCACCGAAGTTGACAATAACATTTTTGAAAACTTTTTGCTCAAAAGGCGAACATGAAGATGTCTACCTAATGTTTTGGTGCATCACTGAGCTTTTTCTTCCATTGGCCTTCTGCATCCTTTTTCCACTCTTCGACTTTATTTCATCCTACACTCAGAATACCCATTATTGAAAGTAATAAAATATACTTGGGTTGCCTCCCAGGAAGCTTCATATTTAACATTGTGGCACGACATAGTTTTTAATAACTTGTCATTTTTGGGATTTGGGTTGGTGTCACTGGGTAGCGTCCCTTTTTGCCTTAAGTTTAGATAGGTGGAGAGCTGACACATTTGGGTTTCCATCTGATTTATTCATACTGAATGGGAAGTGGAGAAGTCATTTTTCAAATGCTTCAACACTTTGTCAGACCCTTAAACCTTGTTGAAGATTATTGATATATCATTGATTCAATTTCCCTCTGGTTGAACTGGTTCCTTTAGTTTCAGGTAATCATGAGATGGACCATACCTGCCTTTTTTAGCTTCTCTATCTCTCCAATTTCAATCTCAATCTCTCCAATTTCTCAAACCAAAATGTCGATCCTTCTTCCAACCTTGGTTCCCACCCGATCTTCAGTAGTTAGGATAAGAACCTCTGCAATTGATTTCCCAAGTAATTCACCTCTTTGTTGTACAATGCCTAAAACATTGCATATACTAGGAAGTTCCCACTACTTGTTCATACTGCATTTATGATTTTCAATCAACCTCCTTTTACATGTTTGGATAAGAAGTCAAGTTTGGTCATCATTTTAGTAATGTTTTCATCGCCCTCATGATCCTTTACCATTTGTTCCTTAATCATGCCCCATTAATGAGAGGATATTTCATCATCTCTAATATGCCATGCTTGGTTTACTTTAGTTATATTATCTAGCAACTATGTTGGGACATCGAATAATTGTGGCAACAACTCACCTTGAATTTGTTGATCAACAAAACTGTTGTTGACTTATTCAAGGCTACAATAAAAGTATTGCAGCAGCTAATTGTCTGAAAAACTGGGTTGGAAATTTTAGAAGAAATTTTTGAACCACAACCATTTAAAATAAAGAAGTTCACCTCCCAAATCTTTTAAAGTTATGAAAGTTTTCCCTAAGCTTTATATTATTGAGGGAGGAAAGAAACTCTCTAGAAAAGCTACAGTTACTTCCTCCTAAGAAGTGATAGAATTATTCGTCAACCCAGTCAAAAATCTAGTAGCTTCCCCTGTCAAGGAGAATGGGAATAATATCAGCTGAATAGATTCTTGCGAGATGTTCTTGAAGACGAATGTACCACAAATATCTACAACATTTCAAAGGTGTTCATGAGGATCCACATGAGCTAAATGGCCAAACAATCCTCTCATTTGGAGCAGTTGTAGCATTGTTCCAATTACATAGAACATCGCCTTCCATGTTGGAGGTGGTAACTGGATAGCTCCATTGGTTGCAATGACATTTATGTGAACGTCATTCAAGTCACCCGTCTGATCATTTTTCCTATAGTGACTAGCGTCGTTACTACCATTATCACTCATGTTTATACCTAAGAATAGGCAACAAATCACACAAGACAACAATCTACTACCACTCAAAAAGTTTACCGACAAATTTCACTAATTGAATTCTAAGCCCAAATTACCCTAAGAATAATTAGAAGAGTAAGTGGTCTTTGTGAATAAAAATACCCAACAAAGGGTTAGAGTTGAATCTCAGAAGGAATGTTTTAATGATAAGAAGTCAACTAGGAAATTAAGAATATTGACCTACTGATTGTAGTACTTTAGGGAAAGTGGGTTGAGGATTCCACCAAATATACTAAAATAGTTTGAAATACTTAGTGTCACAAATAAACTAAAATTCATAAATTCAACCAATAAAGAAGTAATCTAGTGGTGCAGGTATATGCATCGATGTCACATAGAGGTAGTTGTGTTGTTTAATAGTGTTGACTAATTATGGATAGGCTGGGTCATCTTTAATGACACTAATATTTTTTTGATCTCATAGTACCAATTCATAGAATCTCTTTTTGGTCTCATCAATGTGAATAAAAAATCAACCCATTACCTAACGAAAAAACTCTTTCGAGCAGATTTGGGCAAGCAAATCTTAAATTGCATGAATTAAAGTAATTACCCACTCCAATTGATCTCTTTCGAGCATCAGTCAGATATCCAGAATAACATTAAGTTTGCAATCTTAACCCTATTCTAATTAGCCTAAATTCATGAATGTACAACAATAAAACAGAGAAAACACAATATTCACTATATTTAATCAATAACCAACCCCATAACTACCCTCCTAGAATTGGGGTTTTAACCACATATCATAAAAAGTAGAGAAATGATACCTATCATGATAGCAACCATAGATGTGATAAAATAAACAAATTATAATCAACACTCACTTTGATTTCAACTTCCCATTGGTAATTTCATGAATGAAGTTTAAAACCCCAAAACTAAAGATGTTTTTCAGAAGGTAAGGAGTCTCATACAAAACTCTCAATGAAAAAAGCTACAAAAAATCTCTAATTACAAAAACATTCTTCCAAAATGTCTCTATTTTCTCTCTCCTTTGGGCTACTTATAGATTCCAAAAATTTACCCAACAATCATTGGGTGAGAAACTCAACTACAATAGTCAGGCTCGCCAGACAAGATTGGTAGATCAATGTTTGTTTCTTAGCCTGCCTTTCTTTTTCTTTGTGCTTTGGGTGTTTCAATCTCTTTTGGCAAACTTGATCCGTTCTGCCTTTCACATTCGAGGGATTAGGAATTACAACTTTTATTCGCCTTTTAAGCCTTCATTTTTCATCAAAGTCATGTCACCTTTGGCGATGGTCACCTGTTTCCTGCTTCAACTTCAGTGCGGTCGCCATTTCACTTTTTAGAATGCCAACATTCCTTGAAAATCTTATATTGTGAGTATTGTCACATTGGGTGAGGTTAGGTCACTTGGGCGATCCATTTTTTGGTTAAGCGACTACCAGTGTGGAGTTTATACTTCTTTCAATGTTTTTGGCCATTAATTCATTTGTTTATCCTTGCCTTATCCTTTGGCCTTCATAGAACGTAATTAGGTATTGATAACACTACTTATTGAACTAAAAATGCTCAGATGAGTGGAAATCTGCAACCCATCACTATCTCCCTTATTGTGGTCCACCTCATATGTCTGGCATAAATAACAAATCAATAAGGGATAAGAGAGACTTCTTTTAACTTCCAAGACCACCTCATGATTGTCTTGTACCATGGTTTGCCCAACATTAATATGGATTTCCCTCCATGATAGCTCAAATAAAAAGTGCCCAACAAACAGAAACATCGCTCTCATTCCTTGAAGGAATCACTCTTTTACAAATGATTGAAAGCCAAGTCTTGGCTTCAGTAGTGAACTTTGAGGAGTCAATCTAGCGGTTGTTCTCAATCCATTAAGGCCTATGGCCACCATGAAAGTGTGTAACAAACCAATAATTACATGCGTCCCTTTCCCTTGCCTTATGAACATCACATCGAGAAGGCCATAATAAGCATTGATCCTTGTGCGGTCAAAATGTACTTGTTTTACCCAGAGTGTGATTAACAAGTGATTAGAGAAGTTAGTTTGGGTGGCGTTAACATTGAATTCTCGAACCACTATATTGTAAGCTGATGTTTACTTAATCAAGACACAACTTCCAATGCAAGTGTCTACGATCGTACAATAGTAAAGTAACCCAACCAAGGGTTGGGGTCGAGTCCCAAGGGAGTGGGCTTGAGAATTAATAGAAAAATAAAATTTAGTTCTAATTAGTCATAGCTAAAAACATTATCGAATGTAAACATGTTAAATCTAAGGGGTAACACAAGCGTCAATTATCAATGGGGGTTTGTGACAAATAAGCAAGAACAGGAAAAATGCAAAGTGTACTAATTAAGGAGACGGGATACTTGGGATGTGATAGGAATACGGGATAAAATAAACTATTGGGTACATGCCTTTGATAATAAATCCGTTGACTATTTGTGACTAGGATAGACTATAAATTCTCTCTCGAGTAGCTTACCCCTAGTCAAATGGGTTCCTCTCGGACACCCACTTGTCGCATGAAGAACAGCCTCTGCCTTAGCCCACTCATTCTCTCGAGCTGAGTGTGTGGGAGAAGGACTAGGGTTCACTCTCTTGAGTTGAACCTCATGTTGACCCACTCCCACCGACCATCAATTTAGTAGTCTTAGTTTTATGACCGCTCTCTCAAGCAAGCCGAAAACCCAAAGGTGAAATCATACTTGCAACTACAATTTCATTAAGTTCCACCACAACTACTAAATGAAATCACATTTACACAACAAATAAACCATCAACAAGCAAGACCCAATAGATAATCTAACCCATATTCACGAAATCACACCCCAAGAATTGGGGTTTTAGCTAGACATGTAAAAGAGATAGAAATTTATACCAAAATGAGTTTGCATTCAAATGGGTATGAAGATTTAAGCCTCAAAACAAGCAAAGAATGAAGAATCCACAAGACCCAAGTCCAAATTCTTGGAGTTGAAACCCTTTGAATCTTCAAATTCTTCAAAACCCCCTCCAAACTTAGAACTCAAAAGTCTATGTTAAAAATTCTATCTTAAAAATTTGATATAAAGCTACAACTCTCAACGAGTATTTATAGTTTTCAAAAATATATGCTGCAGCGGATCATTCGGCGTCGTTATTCGAGATGGCCGATCAACTCGGCGATCCGCCCTTTGGTAGGTTTCATTGCCGTCTTGCGTTACCTTCTACATCGTCGTGTTTTGGATCATTGGGCGACATAGTACAACTTTGCGGAACTGCTTGGTGATACGCCGACTGCTCCTTTTCACTGCCGATTTGATCCCTTCTTTCAGGGCTCAGCACACTGGAACAAAAGGTGAGGATAAGACCTTTTAGCAACTCGCCGAATGGGTTCGGCGATTCTCAGATCTTCATTTCTTCATTCTTTCAGCTGCTTTTGTTCCTTTTTGCCAAGTAGTGTCAATGCTTTTCCTCAAACTCCAAATACCTGAATCTTAAGGGTTTTCATCAGATATTGAGATAAAATATGCATTTGAGGACACTAATTCTAACAAAATATAGCCCTAAATGAGTCCAATTTGTGGACTCATCATAAGCCCTAATAGGCTCATCCGCAAAACACATCCACCCGCTAACCTCAAAAATTCCCATAGAAGTTTGGCATGTGCTCTGGAAGTTTTTTTTCAAAAGAAGACCCCTCTCATTTGTCATATTTTTTTGAGGAAACGGTTATGCAATTGGTGGCACGTGGAAGACACAAAATGATCTTGATAATAAATCTGATGCCCAATGACATTTTCTTCCAATTGTGTTTCAACTTTGTTGACGTTGTCGACCATTATTTAAAAATAGGGTACCTATACAAGATGCAAATATGTCAAACAAGTGCGAAGGTACTTAAAGCAACTTACTAGCAAGAAGCAATGGTACAACTGTTGCGCGAACGTCGTTGCTTAGGCCAAAGAAATGAACCAAAAAGGAATCGGGGAAATAGGCGCGAAACTAGTGTTTTTGGCAGATTTCACTACCATGCAGCAGATTTATCGTGAATGTGGAATTTTGCATCACAATCGCGACTTTCCATCTTTCATCTCTTCATAATCCAGGGATTTCAGATTTTAATACATTGCGATTGCGGCATTAGACATCGCGATCATGGGGAGTATTTCAGCCCAGAAAATAATTTTCACTTTCGCATTTCATCAAACTGGTTGTGAGCAAGTTGTTCTAATTCCTTTTCCCACGATTCTAAGCCTCTATTTAACCTCTTTTCAGTTAAGTCCTAATCTACAACAACAACAACAACAAAAAACACAAATAAAAAATGAAACACAATTCATGAGCACAATTTAGGGGAGAATAAACCCTTCTGAAAAGAACTTACCAATTTCAAATATTGATCAAGAAAGGGACGAAAGATCATACCTTGAGGGAAAATGTCAATTGAAAGGAGATGTTCGTTCAGCAAGTTATCGTATCAACTAGGGATTTTTTAGTTTTAGAGGTAGTTTTAAGATTGGGAGTAAATGCTTAGGCGACTTTATGTGTTTTCTAATTGTTTCCCATTTAAATTTAGTTGAGTCATCGTGGTTGTGACATGCTCCTCGCAATCATGAAATCATATTTAGCTTACCTATTCCAAACAAAAACCTAGGCTCACAATTATGACCATCAGGATTCAATACATTGCAATCACTACTAGAGGCTCTCATGATTTCAATAAGTAACTTGATGCCAAACCTACTAAAGATACTCTCAATTTGGACGATGGCATGGTCAAATGGGTGATCCGCGCAATCCTTATTGGTGCACCTAAGTGTCTGTAACACCCCGTAACTAGAAAGAAGTTAAAAAGTTGAAATAGTCATTTTTGGAAAGAATATAGAAATCTGGAAAATTTGTTGAGTATGTTAAGTTGGATTTTCGGTCAACTTCAAACGACCATAACTTCTAGATCAATATGAATTAGGTGTGTTTCTAGATAATGTAGAAAGATCACAGAATAATCTTTCCAACTACGCCTAGTTTGCGCGATTTCGAGTTTGTATGAGTGAGATATGCCCATTTGAAGTTGGGCTGTTCAAATAAGGAAAGTCTAATCCGGATTTTTGAAGGGAATTATGGTCCTTTCCTTACCCAATTATTTTATTTCGTTTTTGGGAAATTAATTGGGGTCAAATCAGATTTTAGTCAGTTTAGAAAAGTTGAAGTTCACGCTAGGGCTTTGAGAAAAGAGAAAAAAGGAGAAAGGAGAAGAAACTTCAAGATTCATCGTCTTCGTAAGGAATCGCTTGTGGATTTCGCCAAGGATTCAATCCTACGAGGTATGTGAGTTCACACAACGTTGGATTCGTTCACCCACCCGCCAAACATGTTTAATTCAGCATCAATATGTCCTAAAAGTTGAAAATTTGAATGTTCTTGATGTGTGTTCTTGAATTTACTTTCGTTCTTGAATTTGGGATGAGGTTGAGGAGTTCTTGAGAGTTTAAGGTCAATTTTAGAGTTGTTTTTTTATTAGACTCATGAGTACATATGCTGGTTATTTGAATCTAAAGAGAATTGGAGAAAAATAATCAAATTTAGGTGATTTGGGGTTAGAAAACGAAGAAGGAACAAGTCGGCAGAATCTACGTACCAGGTCCGTATCGCGGACCTGTTCCTCAGAATTGACAATATGTTCTTCGCATCACAGAGCTGTCACAGACGGTTCTTCCGCAAAAATTTATTTCGTGACCAAATAATAAAATGCATCTCCGCGTCGCGGACCTGCTTTCAGGCAGTGATTTCTTGATCTTTTCTCATGTTTAGCTATCTAAAACACTCCTAAACATCATGAGATCTTTCCTATCACAAATCTCAATCCTTGAATCCATAATTCAATTCAAGGATCAGTTAAGCGTCAAGTCAAGAGAAGTTAAGAGCCAAGTCAAGAGAAGTTCATAGAGTCTTCCAAAAGTGTTTTAGAAATGATTTAACTTTGTTTAAGACTTGAGTTTTGAGTTCAGTAAAGAGTAAAGTTGAAGTTCATTTCTTCAAAAGTATATGGGGAGTATGTACTCCCAAAGAGTTTAAAATGTTTTCACATTTAAACAAGTAGGGAAACTTTGATTTCCCAAAAGCTTTTGAGTTAGTTTTCAGAAAAGAGTAAATGTTTTCACAATTAAGCAAGAAGGGAAACTTTGATTTTCCAAGATAGCATTTGAGCTAAGTTTTGAGAAATTGTCTCAAACAACAGAAAGAAGTATGTTTTTAAATATAAGAGTTAGTATTATATTTTGGGAGTAGTATTGAGCACCGATATGAGGTAGAGTTCAGACAACTCACTGCCCCTATAAACCATATACCCATCATGGGTAGAAAAGGGTCATACTTTTTAGATGATTCCTTTAGTGTTTTTTAGCATAAACTAGTGGATCCACTTAGTAGTTCAGGTTCTATACCCTCGGCAAGGTAAAGGACGGCCATGGCAGCGTGAGGCAAAACGTTGTATCATCACAATAGTTCTTAGGTGATGGTTGTTGGTTAGAGAAACTCCCACAGAAGTAATTGTATTCTTATATATACACTTTATTTGTATTTTTTTTAAAATACATCTTAGAGATATATGTATATTTACATACACACAGAGTTGACATCATGTTTTAAACAACTCTTCTTTATATTAAACTTGTTTTAAACTGTGTTATATTGAAATGAGTTCAGTTATGTTGAGTTGAGTTGAGCCAGGAATGTTCTTTAGTTCCTTTCAAGATTATGACTTGTTTTAGAATTCCCCTCGCATACTCGTACATTTAATGTACTAATGCCATTTGGCCTGCATCTTCTTATGATGCAGACATAGGTAACCAGGATCAGCATCCAGTGCATCGTTGATCCAGTTGAGCACTAAGAGTCTTGTGCTGAGCCTCCTTGCTTTCCAGAGAATCCCTTTTATTGCTTTCAGTTTATTATTAGTTCATTAGGATGTCATGAGTCTTGTCCCGACGTCCATCTCAGTTGTTTTAGAGGCTTCATAGACAGTCAGATGTTAGTTCTTTAGTCTTTTCATTGTCATTATCTTATGTTGAGAATTGAGGTTGCCTTAATGGCCAGTTAAATGTTCCTTTAAACAATTCCAATTTATTGCATCAATTTATCTTTATTGAGTTATGTCTTTCACTGAGTAAGTAAGTCAGGCCAAGGGTTATGTTGGGGCCAGCAATGGTTCTCGAGTGCCAGTCCCCGCCAAGGTGTAGGTTCGGGGTGTGACAGCGTCCAAAAAATTTTCAACGCCCATTATAAAGGTGCTTTAACCCCAAACATTGATTCCAATCAATTTTATCCATCCAACTTGTTCAAACAACAATCACAAACTTTGGAACTATGAAGGTTATTCAAAAAAATTCTCAGCTATTCTAAAAATCAAACACTCAAAATTAAACTACTAATAAAATTTATTTGGAGACCGATGATTTGCCGTTAATTAGGCGCACAATTTAATGTCACGACGTGATGACATGTACATCACCCTTTGTGTTTCCATTTCGAGGCAATGAACCTTGTCCCAAACTTTAGGTTAATTTCACTCCAAAGAGCATAAAGAAAGGAAGTGAGCATCAAGAATATCACTCGTTCTCTCCATTTTGAAAACTTGAATTACTTGTTCAACTTCACATCATTCTTTCATGGAGGAGCATTGAGAAAGAGTGAAATTATTACTAGGAAATTCGAGCATCGAGAATCGATCATCATAATCTTTGGCCTTCAAGTGTGTTGCACTCTCACTTTCAAATGACTAGAATTGTCAGATATGATCTTTTTGGATTTTTCATCAAATTCTAGTATATTTATTTCATTGATTTTGGTATCTTGAAATTTTATTGGCTTGGCTCGGTTGCATAAACCCAAGATTCCATCTATGTCTATTTTAACCCCTTCTTCTTGACACTCAAACTCTACTTCACCTTTGTTGGCCATTTGACAAGGAGTATCACCTACGACAATTCTTATTTTAATATCAACCTCCAAAGTATCAATTCCATACCCTAGTCGGATCATCTCAAAAGACCGATTTAGGTGGCAATTGTGAAACTCATCCCACAATTGGGAAGTTAGATGTAGGAGCTTCTCACTATTTTCAAGCCTTGGCCAAGATCATGAGCCAAGACTCAGACACCACACACATTTCTTCCAACGCTATCAACATAGGGCTTAAAAGTCCCAAGAATTTCTTTATCACAAGAAGCCATAGAAACAAAACAAAACAAAGTAAAGACAAATGTTCACAATCTAGATAGAAACAAGTAAACTCTAAATCCTAAATCAATTTAATGCGCCTAATTATTCCCCAGCAGCAGTGCTATTTTTGATAACACCAAAATTACCCTCAATAAAAATTTAAAGAGTAAGAACTCATCGCTAATAACAAAACCCAACTAATAGTCGAGGTGAAATCCCACATAGAATATTTTTTTGCTAATTGGAAAGACAAAGGGTGTGTTTGGTAGGAAGGAAAATGTTTTCCATGGAAAATGTTTTCTTGGAAAAAAAAGTAGATTTCTAACTTATTTTCTCCTGTTTGGTTGGTGAGTAGAAACTATTTTCTAAAATGTATTTTTTAATGTTTGGTTGGTGATATCTTTTATTTTTTGCTTGAGACTAAAAAAATATTCTTTAAGAAAATAATTTATGATCCGAAAATCAACCTCGATAATTATTCAAGGACCCGATCCTGACACCCAAACTAGGACAAGACCTCGATAAACATTCCAAAATCCGACCATGAGATTTGACCTAAGACCAGACCCATGAAATTTTTTACAAATATTTTTTTTTAAATAATTGTCGGGTTCGCTGATAAGTGCAAACTGACACTTCAAATAAGAAGTGTAAACGGTAGAAGTCAATTTACAGAACTCAACTACAGTTGAGGTCGATCCCACAGAGAATTTCTTTACAGATAAGGTTTCACTATCACGTTTATTCGAATGTTGTTATTATCTCCTAGACAAATAACAAATGAAAGTTAATTGGGTATGGTTGAATTATTATAATTACCAAAACTTGTAGTCAAAATCTAGGCTCAAGACAAACAAACTATTTCGTTGTAATATTGATTCAATTAATTAAGAGAAACCAGGATTGTGTTCACCACAACATTAGTTCTAGTGTTCTCCCGTAATATGAGTGTCAAGTAAATCAATGTTTACAGAATCCTTGCGAGTTAAATGTTTCTAACGCTTCTCAGCCTAATCAGATAATGATCACTCATGTTCTCTCGACCTTAAAGTGCTACTAACATTGAACCTCGCTTGAAATGATATGGTGTTAAAGATCTTTTCTCTCGAACTCAAACTTTAACTCCAATTTGTTATTTTGATTCATCTCTTTTCCAAACTGGTATTTTTCTCTCGAACAAATACCAGATACAGGCTCGTCTAATGCATGCACTCACTAGACTAAAATGATGTTGAAAGCTAAAAACTACATGTTGTACACACAGATTGCCTTTTACTCATTTTACGAAATCACACCTAGAATATCGTCATAGATCCCACAACCCCAATCGTGCTATTTAACCACTCATGCTTCCACATAAACAAAAAGTAATTAGGGATGAAAACATATTGAGAAAGACTTATTAAAATAATTAGCAAATCAACAACCACTTTGATAATCTGATAGTCAAAATCTAAATTTCCAACTGATAACAATAATCAAAAATCTAATTATCGGAAGCTAAAAGTAATACTGTGTTCTTAGTCGTAAAACGTAAGATAATGAATAATCATCCAAAAACGACCTAAAGTAATTCAAAATAGAATGTTTAAAATGAGTCCTAGTCGAACTAGGACTGAAATGTCGAATGGCTTAACGGCCACTTCTACGGTTCGTAGAGGGCTTGACGGGTCGTGAAGCCCTCTGTGATCTTCCCATCAGCTTTCCCAAAGGTTGGGTCATCAATGGAAAATGTACCACGAGAGCTACCACGGTCCGTAGTGAGGACCACGGCCTACGAAGTCGCATGTGGTCTTCACTTGGATTTCAACCTTCTTTCACTTCTCCCTTGATGTCACAGTGGTCCAGCTTCACGGCAGGTACCACGGTCTGTGGTGAGGACTACGGCCCATAGAACCCTCTGTGGTCTTCACTTGGCTATTTCTGCTCTTCATCTTCTCAAGGCCCAACACTGCCTTACTTTCACGAGCTCCACTACAGACCGTAATGGAGTTCACGGTCCGTGAAATTGGCCGTGAACTTCACTTGGTTGACATCAGTTTTGCTTCTTTTTCCGCTTTTCTATACAACCCAGATTTTGCCTACACATTTAACAAACCCAACAAATAACCCAAAATTTTACTTAATTCCAGTATTAGTTCATAGTTACTAAGCATCAAATGTGCCACTATTTCGTGGCACATCAACACCCTCAACTTCGAACCATTACTTGTCCTCAAGTGATGAGAAAAACAACTACAATCAACCCTCAATTAAATTCCAGATTTATCACACTACGCAACAACTATTTCAAGTACAATTGTATCTCAAACCTCTGAATCTAACATGTAAGGATCAATACATGACATCTCATTAATCATAGTTAATTATGCTTATACCTGCAAATTATCAGCTGACACAATCTAGGCTTTTGGCTCACTGGTCGAATCTTCCTTTTCCCTTTTTCTTTCTGTTCGGATTGCAATCACCCTCAACTTAGGCTTTTGGCCTGAGTTGTGATATCGTACCTTCATAGAACCAAGGATATGATATATGTTGGGTAAGAACAAGGACTGATTTAAGGCTCAAATTGAGTTCAAGTGATAAGCCTTTCATTTGGTTCTTTTATTTTTGGCTTTTGACTAGATTAACAAAAATGGCCTACTGATCCCTTCCTATCTGGTTATTCTCATATTCAAGCAAGACTACTTAGGCATGTTCTAGTTTCTGCTCCTAGTGTTAGACCGCAATCAAAACTTACACACACACTACATATGATTGAATTTTTTTAGTTTCTTGGTTCACCAATTATATTGTCAGATTAGCCATGTTTAACATATCAGTATCTAAGATGTCATCTAAAGATACTAACAGTCAAACTCAGATTCAGGTTCTCAATTTTCACAGAGTAGTTGTTGCACATCACAACACATAAAATACCCAAAACAGTAATACATAGAGACAACCTCTATTTTTCTAACAGTTATGGCAGGTTGCTCACCACCCCCTCCCCAAATAAAAAGGACTTTGCCCTCAAAGTCGATACAGAACAATATAACACACAGGCTATGCGGAGGGGTTATACCTACGACACTCTAAGCGCCGACCGTCGGATCAGCATTGGCACACTTAACAATGGGTGCACTCTCAGAACTCGAGACATGATCATTTTGGTCCTCATTAGTTGGAGCAGGTGCTCCACCAACTAAGGCTGCATCTTGTTGTTGCTCTTCAAGGGCTTCCTTTTCCTGAGCTTCCCTCTTTGATGCTCTACGAGCTCTCTTTTCTTGCCTTCTTGCCTCTCTGGTTGGGCAGTAGGGGTCTCCTCATCAAGTTCTCCAGCTTTGTGTTTTCTCTTGCCAAATTTACTTGTGGCGGGTTCCCCCCAATGATCATCAATTGATTGAGTTGTGGGTGCCTGATTTAACATTTGCATGAACGACTCTGGCATGACCGGAGTGGGCACATGTACTGGCTTTTTAGCCAACTTAGCAATATGAGTGCGCATCTCAGCTAACTGGGCTCTGAACTCTTTAGTATCTGCTGAACCAGCAGCCTGGAATCGATCCTGAACAAGGTTATCCAAACAATCCATTATGTCCTTTAAGACCGATAACTCCATCCTCATCTCATCTTTGATCTCTTTTTTCATAACTAACACCTGCGTCTCTATCAGCTGAGGCATCCAGAGCATAATCTAGTCTACCAATGTCCTGGTCTGGCGCTGATCTGTAACAAATTTCTCAAGAAACAGCATAGGGATACAGACAAAGGTACCTAGAACCTGGGAGGCCAAAGTTGGAGGTGGTGGTGCCTCTGTGGAAGGCTATGATGATTCTCCTTGCGTTGGACCTTTATCTAGATTTGGGATAGCAATTTGGACATGTGGAACAACAACTAAAGTACTCACAGCGGCAGACTTCGCGCCAAAGATATGGTTTGCGACATCCTTGTTTTAGAAACCTGGGTTAGTCTGAATGTCTCACCCCATCTGTCAACCAGGCTGTTTGGAGGAATGTTCGCTCCTCGACATAATTTCCCTATTAGACACGGAAAAGGAAGTGCAGCTCTCTCATTTAGCACCCTGTCTCTCATCTCCCGCATCGACCGAGCAACTAACCATAAGACAGGCTACCAATGAGGCCAAGGAAGATGGCAAAGTGTTATCATTAGTTGTCGGTCGCATTTGTGCTCCGATGACAGCCTACCAAACCTTGTCTCGAAATTACAGTGAAGCTTCAGTGATGAGTATTGGAGTTGTGGTGACCCAAACTTCATTTTCCCTATCTATGGCAATCTGCTTCGCAATCCAGCGGAAAACCCTTTCTGGAGAAGTCTGATCTTCCATCGTAGCATCATTGGTGACCTCATGATGTTTGCCCTCGAAAAGGCCAATTGAAGCTAGTGCTGAGTATTCTGGGCCGTACAATATTCTGTTAATCGAAACCTCAGAAATATCTATTGATTTTCCCCTAATTATGATTGAGTTGAGTGGACCCCAGGTAATAGCCATGTCTTTATGTCCACGTTTCATGGTCTCTGTATCAGCAACAAAATTCATCAATGTAGCTACATAAGAGTAATAAAATTATCTAGTCAGGTGGCTAGAGTATTCGCCAAGTGCATTGTCCATCCAGTCGAACTGATGAAGCTGAAATATCTGATAGATGTCCGCAAATGCTTTGATATCAGCTACCACCACCCTAGTCTCAGGCATGATTGCTCGATTCTTGAAGCCTCCAATTTTGTTCACAATGCCATTGTCGAAGAACTCTTTAGACCGATTGACAGTTCACATGGAGCGATAACAGGTAATCAGCTGTGGTCTCATTGCAGGGTTAGGTTCCTGAGCATTCACATATATCATCATGGTATCTTCATCGGTGATTTCCTCCTCATCTTCTCTATTAGTTGCTTCCTCTTGTACTCCAGTTTCAGCTTCTGTATTAGCCACAGATGGAAAGGTATTTGTGTCATCCTGAGAATCGCTTTCAGATTCAGCACTACCCCCCAAGTCATTTGCAGATTAGCTGCGAGCAGTAACATCATATTGACTTCCCAAGTTTTCCCCGTTATCAAAACTGCTACCTCCATCTTCAACCTGAGGAGGAGAGTCTTGAAGAATAACTCTTCTAGCCAGTGATCTAGTAGCCTGAGGCGAGTGATCTTCAGGTGTGACATTTATTTGCACGTCAGACCCACTCGCTTGGAGTCGTCATGACCCTCTAATTGCAAAGCCGTGACAGAGGCAGGTTTGTTAGCATTCTTTCTTCTGCGACCCATTGTACCTCAGAAATAGAGAGCTCATTAGTAATCAACACAATCAAATGACGCACTATCGGGTACTCAGACTTCCCCTGTGTAATATCATTGTGCCGCCTTGCCTTAAAAACGTCGTCACCTAATCTATCATCGAGAAGGGCCACGGAACTAACAACGAACAAAAATTGAAAAAATAAAAACTTTAAAATTGTACAACTCAAGTAGACTGGACAAGAACTTTTATGGCCCGTGGTATGCACCACGGACCGTGAAATAACTCGTGGGGTTAGGACAGAGTCAGTGTGCAAGATGGACTGTGGAACATTTTACCAAGGGGTGTTCACGTACATCTCCACAGCCCGTGGAGTGCACCACGGATCGTGACATTGCCCGTGAACTTTGTTTGATGGATGAGTTGATGCAAGTGTGGTCCACGACAGGTCTCACGGCCCGTGGTCTCTTCCACGGTCCGTGAAACCGGTCGTGGTCTTACACTTGACCAACAGTTCACACACCTTCGTTCTAATACCAAATTCTAGCAATTAACCCCCATTTTAACACAAATGCACAACCTTCCTTTATCTTAATCATCATCTCAATTCCTAATTAACATAATCACTATCCTAGAATTCACAACCTACTCGGACAATCAAGAATCCAACATAATCACTATCCTAGAATTAACTTGACTAAAGAACTTACTTGCAGAGTAGAAACACACTTTTCGATCCAAATAGGGGAAGCAACAGCGTAGACGGGACTCGTGGGGAGATTGTAGAATTAGGGCATAGAATTTGGTGAAGAAGTTGGGATCGATTAGTTGTGGGAAGTACCTTTAATGCTTAAGGACTGTTATGGGAGGGAAAAGCGAGAAAAAATTAAAATCTGACCCTTATTTTGCTTGGAATCAATTATACACTTCATGATTTTTAAATAAACTATGCGCAGGTCGGGTTGGATTTGGGAGGACTAGGTCGTAGACCACGGACTGTGAAAGTGCCCGTTAAGGGCCCAATAGTCCGTGAGACCGTCTGTGGATCGTACATGGAATGAAAAACTTACCTGGGGCTGACGACGAACTGTGAAGATGTCCATGACAAGCACCACAGTCCCTGAAAAGTCCCGTGATGTTGACTTGGATACTTGGTATTCATACCTGTGGTTCACGGGAGGCTAGAAGGTTTGTACAAGCGCTGACAGATCGTAAACCCTTCCCTGAACCCTTTTCATGCAATTTCTAGTAGCCCCCTCATGTTTGTCCCCAAGTTGACTGACCGTGAAAGTGCCCGTGAAGGACACCACGATCCGTGAGATTTAGTCTGCACCAGTTTCTGCAATTTTTCACCTAAGCTTTCCAGCACACATTAGCACACAATGACTCTATAAAAACAAAGAAAAATAAGGAGAAAGGGAAAAATACCTAATAAAATTATATCTTGGGTTGCCTCCCAAGCAGCGCACAATTTAACCTCACAGCGCGATGCAGGTTACTGGATTACTCATACTTCATCAAGTTTGCATTCCTCGACAATCTTCACATCATCAGGGAAACCCAAATATGCCTTGATTCTCTGGCCATTAGCTTTGAACCTCTCACCTTAATCATTCTCCTGTTCAATAGCATCGGATTGAAGCACCTGTGTGACCTTAAAAGGTCCAGACCATTTAGACCTCAGTTTTCCTGGAAACAGACACAGTCTAGAGTTGAAGAGTAACACCAAATCACCAGGAGTGAAGCTTATTTTCTCAATATTCTTGTCATGATATAGCTTCATCCTCTCCTTATATAGTGCAGAACTCTCATAGGCCCTCAGACGGAACTCATCCATCTCATTGATCTGATCCAGCCTCAAGTTTGCGGTTTCGCCACAATTTAGGTTCAGCTTCTTCAACGCCCAGAGTACTCTATGCTCAAGCTCAACTGGCAAATGACATGCCTTTCCAAACACCAACTGATATGGAGACATACCAATAAATGTCTTGATACTGTCTGATATGCTCATAAAGCATCATCTAAACTTCCGTGCCCAATCTGTCATGTTGGTATTCACTGTCTTCGCCTATTAGAGACCTCCACTTGGCCACTGGTCTATGGGTGATAAGGTGTTGCCACCTTGTGTTGGTTTACCCCATACTTGTTCAGAAGTGCACTAAAAACCTTGTTGCAGAAATAAGAACCACCATCACTGATAATGGCTCTACGTGTTCCAAACCTTGAGAAGATGTTCTTTTCAAGGAACCCAACAACACTCTTTCCATCATTCTCAGGTAATGCAACAACTTCAACCCATTTGGACACATAGTCCACTGCCACCAGTATATATTTCTTCCCATATGAATTCACAAAGGGGCCCATGAAGTCAATACCCCACACATCAAACAATTCCACCTCCAGAATTGGTGTCATGGGTAACTCATGGCGCCAAGAGATGGCTCCTTGCCGCTGGCACACATCACAGCTCCTTACTATGTCCACTGCATCTTGATGAATTGTGGGCCAATAGTACCCACACAGAAATATCTTATGGGCTGTTCAAGCACAACCATGCTGACCACCAACTGGAGATGAGTGACAGGCCTCCAAAATGTGCAACATTTCAGCTTCCGGAACACATCGCCTAATTATATTGTCAGCACACATCCTGTATAGATATGGTTAATCCCAAAAGTACTTGCCTACATCATGTACAAACCTTTTCCTTTGCTGATATGTCAGCCCCTCAGGCATCAAATCACTAACCAGAAAATTAGCATAGTCAGCAAACCACGGAATTAGGTCAAGAGTAGCAGTTAATACCTCATCATCCAGGAATGTGTCATCTATCTCGAGCTCAAGTTCTTCCTTCTTTGCAGCTTGTAACCTAGACATGTGTTCAACTACATGGTTCTCACAACCTCTTCTGTCCTTCACTTCGAAGTCAAACTCTTGGAGAAGCAATACCCATCGGATCAGCCTAGGATTTGCATCTTTCTTTGCCATGAGATATCTCAAAGAAACATGGTCTGTGTGAACTATCACCTTAGTGCCCAACAGGTAAGCTCTGAACTTTTCAAACACATACACTACAACCAATACTTACTGCTAAGTGACTATGTAGTTTCGTTGTGCCCCATTTAGCAACTTACTATCATAGTAAATCAGATGGAACATCTTATTGCGCTTTTTTCCCAACACTACTCCTAGCGCAGTCCCGCTAGTATCACACATCACCTTAAATGGTTCTGCCCAGTCTGGGCCAATAATCACTGGTGCTGAAATCAACTTTTCTTTTAGGCACTCAAAGCGTTGAGACATGCCTCATCAAAGACAAATTTAACCTCCTTCTCCAAAAGCTTGCACATAGGGTGTGCTATTTTGGAGAAGTCCCTGATGAAACGCCTATAGAATTCGGCATGTCCTAGGAAGCTTCGAAGACCCTTCACACAGATCGGCGGAGGTAAATTTTCAATCACTTCAATCTTGGACTTGTCGACCTCGATCCCTTTCTGTGATACCCTGTGTCCAAGAACTATGCCCTCTTTCACCATGAAATGGCACTTCTCCCAATTCAGCAACAGCTTGGCCTCTTCACATCTCTGTAAAGCCCTGCTAAGATTCAACAAACAATCATCGAAAGTATCACCTACTATAGATAAATCATCCATAAATACCTTTAAAGTGTCATCCACCATGTCAGAGAAGATGGACATCATAAACCTTTGAAATGTTGCTGGTGCATTACATAGTCCAAATGGCATGCGTTTAAATGCAAAGATACCATAAGGACATGTGAAGGTGTCACGACCCAAGCCTAGGGCCTAGACGTGACCGGCGAATGGGGAACCCGAAGGAACCCCAAACAAGCCTCGTAGCGTATCATTACACATCCTTGGTCGCGGAAGCAATTAAAATGACCATAAGCAATAAGCATAATCAAAGGGGGAAATCGGGACTAAGGGAGCAAGAGAAAAAAAAGAAGAAGAAATGATACTTAAATACCATAGATGAGTCAAGCTCAAGCATAATACACAACTTGTCCAACACCACCTCTAAACATGAATACTTAGCGGGGGCCAAGATAAACTACCGGGCTCACCCTCATAGTCAAAATATAACTAAAAAGAAAAGTCTTATACATAGCAAAAGATCATGAGCAACGTCCCCGGAATGGAGGACTCACCAATAACCTTGATAGGAAATCGTATTAGCCACGCGGAGGAGGATGGTCAAGCGGTGCTCCGGTCCCTACATGGTGACATCATGTAGGCATAGAGTATGCATTAGTACGTTTGAATGTACTAAGTATATGGGATGCAATGCAATGCTACAATAGATGGACATCATAGGAAAAATGCATAATCATACCCGATAGATAGCA
>NC_064288.1:33574559-33575659 GCF_019186545.1 Solanum stenotomum
TTAAAGTTGACCCTGAAAATCACATTTTTTGCGATTTTCGAATTTTGATACGGTTGTTCTAAAATTCGGGTTAGACCCATTCCCCACTCAATTTGACCCCCTGAATAAGAATATGAAGTCGAATTTCTGAAAGCATGCACGGATTTTGAGATATATGGAAATTACAATTATAGGTGTTTCCGAAGCACATTTTCGGGCATTTTTGGGGTCGTTTCAATATCTCCCCCTTGGGAACATTCGTCCCCGAATGTTAAAGAAACGTACATGAGGGACACAAACATGGCAATATCAGCCCACATAAGGATGCAACAATGCACTTACATCTTATTTCAAAAACCTCAACATAGTTGTAAAACCACAATGAACTTGTCAATTTAAACATTAATGTATGCAATGACATGGGAGCCGAACTTAAGACCTGAGATTTTATAAAGGGCTAAGATCAATACCTTAAGCTTGAGTGGAGTGAAAAAGATAAGGATATCGCCTTTGCATGTCCGCTTCGGCCTCCCAAGTAGCACTTTCAACTTGTTGATTTCTCCAAAGGACTTTAACGGAAGCCACCTCTTTGTTTCTCAACCTCTTCACTTGCCTATCTAAAATATGGATCGGAACCTCTTCATAGGTCAAATTATCTTCAACAACACCCACAACATCAAGAGACACAATGGCATTCGGATCACCCACACACTTCCCCAACATAGACACATGAAATACCGGATGAACCAAATTCATTTCGCTAGGCAATTCCTACTCATAAGCTACCTTGCCAATTCTCCTCATCACCTTATAAGGACCCACGTATCTTGGGCTCAACTTGCCCTTCTTACCAAAACGAACCACACCCTTCATGGGTGGCACCTTCAAATAGACCCAATCACCAACTCGGAATTCAAGAGCCCTTCTCCTCACATCGGCATAGGACTTTTGGCGACATTGGGCCGTCTTCAACCTTTCTCTAATCATCCTAACCTTCTCAAGAGCCTTCATAACTAGATCTGGTCCTAACAAGGCCACCTCACCAACCTCAAACCACCCAACCGGTGATCTACAACGCCTCCCATAGAGAGCCTCAAAAGGAGCCATACCGATGCTAGAAT
>NC_064288.1:33903418-34202516 GCF_019186545.1 Solanum stenotomum
AAGTTATCATGACTTAAAGGTTACTATTGCTATAATAAATTTTAACCCGCGGCAAAATTTAATAATCATCTACAAAATTTTACTATAGAAAAGATTTATGGCTATATTTAACAATTGTCACAATTCTTTATAACTTGAAGCAAAATATTTTATTTTGCTACAATATTTTGTTTCAAATAATTTATTGTGGCTAAAAGGTTACTATTGCTACAATAACTTTTATTGCGTAGCAAAAATATATGATCAGCTATAAACTTTTACCGTAGCAATAAAATTGTAGCCATTTAGGTAATTATTGCCACAATTATTAATAATTAGAGCTAAAATGAAGAATTAGCTTCGTTAATTTGATTTTTATGGCTGAGAAATTTTACGAACTTAGCCTTCTTTTGAGTCAGTGTTGTCAATGGAGAGGCAATCGAAGAAAACCCCTAAAAAACCTTCTGTAGTAACCAGCTAAACCCAAGAAACTTCTAATATTCGAATGGGACAGAGGTCTAGGCAAACTCTTGACCGCATCCGTCTACTTAGGATCTACCTCAATACCCTTACTTGAAATAATACGACCAAGAAAAGCTACTGACCTTAGCCAAAACTCACATTTGCTAAACTTTGCAAAGAGTTGTTAGTCCTTGAGAATTTACAACACAATCCTCAAATGATTGATGTGTTCATCCTCACTTCTCAAATAAATCAATATATCATCAATGAATACAATCACGAACATGTCAAGATATTGTCTACACACCCTATACATCAAATCCATAAAAGCGGCTGGAGCATTTGTCAAACCAAAAGACATCACCAAAAACTCAAAATGACCATATTGGGTTCTAAAAGCCATTTTCGGAACATCATTTTTCTTCACCCTCAATTGGTGATAACCCGACCACATGTCAATCTTAGAGAAGTAACTCCTTGAAGTTGGTCAAAAAAATCATCTATCCTTGGGAGAGGATACTTAATCTTAATGGTAACCTTGTTCAACTATCGATAGTCTATACACATACGAAGAGAACCACCCTTCTTTCTAACAAACAAGATCGAAGCACCCGATGGAGAGATACTTGGTCGGATGAACCCTTATCCAACAAATCTTTCAATTGTTTTTTCAACTCCTTTAGTTTTGTCGGAGTCATTCGGTAATGGGGAATATAAATAGGTTGCGTATTTGGGAAAAGGTCAATACTGAAGTCTATTTTCCTTTCGGGAGGAATACCGAGTAAATCATCTAGGAATAATTCTGGAAACTCATTAACAACGGGACCGACTGAAGAGTAGGGGTTTTAGAATCCACATATATGCAACCCTTAGCAATCATCTTTCTAGCTTTAAGACAAGAGACAAACTTACCCTTAGGCATAGAATTTCCCCCTTTCCACTCTAGGACATGCTCATTTGGGAACTGAAACTTGACTAGATGAGTTCTACAATCAATAGAAGCATAACAAGAATGCAACCAATCCATACCAAAGATAACATCAAAATCAAGGATATCAAGCACTACCAATTCAACAAAAGTAACTCTATGGGACAAGGAGACGGGACACTTTCTGTAGACCCTCTTAGCCACAATAGAATCACTAACAGCAGTAGAGACAGAAAAAAGATCTAACAATACATCTGGAAGAATATCAAACCTCATAGCCACATATGGCGTCACAAAAGACAAGGTAGCACCAAGATCAAGTAAAGCATAAACATCAAGTTGGAAGACTTTGAACATACCGGTAACCAAATCGGGAGAACCCTCTTGCTTACCACAAGTCATAAGTGCATATAATCAATTTTGCTTGGGAGCATTGGAATTTTAACCACTAGGAGGAGCTTGCTTGCCCTCTCTTCCTTTAATCATAAGCATTAGGAAATCCCTCATCTTATGACTACTTTTACCACAACCGAAACAGCCATCTGTGCCGGCTAGGCACTTACCCTCGTTTTTCTTTCCTCACATAGCACAAGTAGAAATAGCCAATGAAGATCCACTACCATTCCCTCGTTGAGGCTTAGGGTTAGACACCCTCTCTTTATTGAACCTAGGAGGAGAATTGGAGGAAAGGAAAACCTTTGTCGAAATCTAGTACGACCATGTCCATTGGACCTTGCATGAGAGAAATTACCATCACCGATTTTAGCCTTCTTTGTCTCCCTAGACTTTTCCTTAAGTTTCTCCTCTTCGATCTGTTGAGAATGAACCATGAGACGAGAAATGTCCATGTCATTAACAAGCATGGCGGTATGACATTCTTTAACCACCATTTCAGACACATCAGAAACGAATTTACTCATCCTTGCCCTAGGATTGACAACCATTGTAGGAGAATATTTTGACAGTGTGAACTTCAAAGCATATTACTTCACACTCATACTTCCTTGACGAAGATTGATGAACTCAAGCACCTTTGCCTCCCTCATCTCAAGGGGAAATAACTTATCAAGGAAAGCAACCTTAAACATCTCCCGATCGAGAGGACCCGCATCTTCTGGTCTCCCTTCTTTCCCTTGGTTGTACCATATTTGAGCAATACCCTTAAGTTGATAAGTGACCAACTCCGCCTTTTCCACTGGCGTCACTCCTATGATCATCAACACCTTGTAAATCTCATCAATGAACTCTTGAGGATCTTCCTCAACCTTAGACCCATGAAACTCCGGAGGATTCATCCAATTGAAGTCCCTCACTCTAGATGTCGTTGTACCCACATTAGGGTTCACGAGAACCACAATATCCCTATTGGCTTGGGACAACACTTGAAAAGTAACCCTAAACTCCGCATTAGTCACTTGCTCGGCCAAAAGGTTGACCAGAGCTTGAGGATCTTGAGGATGAGCTTCTTGTTCCACATTCTCGCTCACATTCCTTCTAGCATAAGCTCTTCAAGTAGCCGTATCCTGTAAAGAATTGGATAAGGATTAGGAGAGAGACTTTATAGAGTTAAACTCTATCGCACAACTTTAGAGTAATGAAGAAGTGGAGTTTCCTAAACATCTTGTTGCCTTTCATTCATAAATGTGTCGCACTTCACACTCATGAATTGGCCCCTACTTGACGTGGCTTATGAGACATCCTAGGACATTTCTAAACCTTGTGCTCTGATTATCAAGTTTGTCACGACCCAAGGTACCCCCTAGGCATAACATGGCTTATAGGACCCCGAGAGGCCCCATACAATCCACTTAGCATTCATAACATAAGACATAAAATGAATAAGATATAAAGAAGAACATTTCAAGTCACAAAAAGTTTTATAAAAGTAAAGCGGAAATCTAGTACATAAGAATGAAATTGGCCTAGCCATACATCATGTCCAAAACTAAAAGTAAGAAAGAAAACAAGAAACCATGAAAATCCATCCTTGAAGCATGAAGACTCACCAAAGCTCAAACTCTCTCAAATCAACCTCTAGCCACAAAACTAAAAACCCTGACTAACGGACCCTATATTTGGGGAAATATAGGCAAGAGTATGCGTTAGTATAAAATATGTACCAAGTATGATAGCCATGCATAAAAACATTTAACTCATGCTAAAAGGGGACATTTCCATGACATGCAATAACCAAGCTAAAACATGATATAAAATGGGTTAGAAGACATAATTCATAAAACATGGTCAATGCAAGCTAATATCTTTAAAACCTTTTAACACATATGAGATACTTCTTGAAATAACCTTAGTTCATTATTATTGTGGGAAGTAGCCTTAACCGACATAGAGACCATGTGAGCTATAACATGGTCCCCCGGTGTCTCCCACACCGAAAATGGTTGTCCTACTTGCCAAGGTAAGGACCATGAACTTCTAGCTATTGTGGATCCACTAGCTAATGTCTATCTAGACAATTATCCTGTGGGGGCACATAGGTAAGCGATAAGGAGATTGCTTGTAGAAACCCGTCCTCTACTAACAGGAGAGTTTTCATCTCAATATCCTCCCGGTGCTAAGCATAAATTCCACAGAATAGTCATTTTCCTTACTTGTTCTTATTATCCATGGAAGGGCACGTCATGTTGCCAATCCAAGCTAGATCATGAGTCATCCATCATTCAATAACCAATCCAAGCTAGGTTTCATTCATATAACTCCTTATTTTCTGATTCATTTTGGTGAGAAGACCTTTCAACCTTAGAATCCTTACTATATGAGAAAACCTTTCACAATCATACTTTCATGTGTATATGAGAAATACTTTCAACAAAAAAACAACAACAACATCAACATTGATACTTCACTCTCAAATCATCCTTAAAACATTTACATAAATTTCTTAAGAACATGCTTAATTTCATAAACTCTTCATTCATAATCCAAAGCCCAAATCATATCATCATAATCTGGAAAACATGGGAATTACATGGTTTCATGGGGAATCATCATAAATCATGAGATTAGCTCAATTCATGCATAAAAGATCATAGGTCAATCAATTAAATTAATTATCAAGAGAACCCACAACATAGAAGAAAAACCCTAACTCAATTGGGGATTTCTATCTTTGAAAATAGCAGAATTTGGAAATTCCATGAATGGAAGGAATCTATGGATGAAAACTATCATACCTCAATACCAAACACTTGCCTTAAATGGTGGTATTGGAGACTTTCCTTGAAATCCTAGGTTGAACTCTTTTTCTTCAAGTTTCTAGAGAGAGAAATATTTTGGACAGGAAGAACTTGATCTTCTTTGGTAAATTTAAGAGAATGACTTGAATGAGTAAGTTTTAGAGTTAAAATCACTTATATAGGGGTCCTAGGTATGCGTAAAATGACATAGTATCATAATAAAATAATTACGAAAAGACCCAACTGACCTCGTCTTACATCTGAGCGAACCTCCAGATGGAGGCCCATACAAGTTGTCAAGGACATCACGGCTGTAGTGGCATCCGTGGTCCTTGACCAGTGGCTTGGGGGATTCTGCCTCCCCTTCATGGCCACCATCACAACCCATCTGGCTCTTCACGAGTTGTTTGGGTTGTTGTGAGAGGAGACTGCCTTAGGGAGGACACTGTCCACTCCTTCATGGGCACCACCACAAGCCGTTGTTCCCTTCACGGCCCGTGAGGTGCTCCGTGAAGGGTACCTTGGATCAGTGGAGGGATGGTGACCTCCCACTTGACTCTCTTTCTAGACTCCTTGATTTCGGGGTGTTATAGGGCGTATCAAATTTTGGCGCCGTTGCTGGGCAATAAGGCTTTTAGATTAGACTTATTTTGTTATCAAACTTTAGTCACATATTTCTTGATTTACATTTTTTTTCTACATGTCTTATTTCCAGTGTATGACAAGTACATGGAATCAAGGCAACTCCATGACTCCTTACGATCCTAAATTAAGATGAACTCTGAGAAGAATGGTTGGAAGAGGTATAAATATTGAGGTACAAAATGATTCAATCGGAGCGGGTCAATGGGATGTGTCTGGAGTGCAACCTTCTGGAGCTATGGAAGTGCCTAGTTATGTTCAAGGGAACCCTCGAGTTGAGAATGATGAAGGAGTGCAAAATCAGCCAACACCGGATGTGTATGAAAACTACAGGGTTGATTATAATGTTGTGGGATCGACTGGTGCTATAGTTGTTCCTCTACCTCCTTGACATACTTTTGTGGTGACCAGCAGCCTGATGTAATGCTTACATCTAGAGGATTGTTTGTTGGGTTACTTTCGGAGGATCCATATGCTCAGATGAACAAAGTGAAGAGTGTCTATAAGAGTAGTGTGGGACGACCAAATTTAGACATGGATGCGATCGACTTAAGAGTGTTTCCAGTTTTGTTGACATGTGATGTTACTGTATGGTTGCATGAGTTTCCATATAACTCAATCACGACATGCGATGGGTTACACAAGGTATTCATGGAGAAGTATTTCCGGTTGTCCAAGAAGTTGAATCTCAAGGATTAACTCAATAACTTTGTAGTTGTAACACCCCGGAAACTAGTAGGTGAAACTAGTTCCTTACGTGAGAGTGTTTGAGTTTGAGGTGTGGGTTAGAATCATAAAATGACTTCCCGTACTTAGAATGAATGTTATAGGGCTAGGGATTCAAGGTACGACCCCCCAAGGACCAACCACGGGTCCTTGAGGGGGACCTAAAACAGTCCCTAAAAGCTGCCCAAAACTGGGCCACCTACGGATAGGACTCACGCCCCGTAGGTGGACCCACACTCCATAGGTGGGGGTAGTGGGTCAAGGCCCCTTGTACCCTGCTTTGTTGAGCCCCATCCCTCCACCCACGAAGGACCAATACGGTTCGTAGACCCACCCACGGTCCGTGGGTCGGGGTCTCGTGGGTGAGGGCAGTTTTGGTCCTTAAGTTATTAAGTTGGGGGTTAAGGGTAGGGTCTAGGATTAATTAGTTATTATGTAGGGGATTTTTATTAGTTATTAGGCCACATATATATACCTAATAGACGCCTAAACAAAATGAATTAAATCATTCTTCCAAGACATCAAAACAAACCCAACTCCTCTCCAAATATTCTCTCTAGAGTTTCAAGGAAGAAGAAGAAGAAAGTGAAGTCTAGGGTTAAAGGAGCAGACTTTTCTTCTCAATTTCGTATAGATTCTTCATCTAGATATGGTAGATCTTCATCTATGGGAATACTTCACCCATAGAGCCTCTCCAAAACTAGATTTCAAAGCTTTCAAGTTCCCAAAAGTTAGAGTTTTACTCTAAGTCATGGAATCCTTTTCAAAAACGATTTGAATGATTTAATCATTTTATATTATGATCAAATTGATGAATTACTATTGTCTTCATGATGAATTAGCCAAGAATCCATGAATTCCTCTATTTTCCCAAATTGGATATCAAGTGTGGGTGTTGGTCGATACTAGTAGAATGTGATATAATTATGTATGTAGTAGTTGATCCAATTGAGTGGATGAGGGTTTATTATGATGAAATTGCATGATTTTAGTATGATTATACATGTATTATTGATTAACCTAAGATTCTAGGGTGAAATTGATATGGCCTTGTGTTATGCCATGAAAGAAGAAATTGAGGGCTTAGATGTGACCTTCTAAGATTGATGAACTCCTTTATGAATTGCCTTAGATTAGAACAACTAGATATGAATTTCTTAAAAGTAAAGATTTTAGACATGAATTAATTAGATTAGGGCTTATATGATGTATCATGGTTGAGTAGTATTGAGATTGAGTTTACATGATACTATACGATTATAATTGGTTAAGAATGAAGCATGTGGTTAGATTACCTTGAGAACTAGGTATAAATGATGACCATGTGAGGTATTGCTTGAGAGTAAGGCTTGTAGTATGAAAATGATTGCTAGGGCTTTAAGGGTTAACGGTAATATGAATGAGTTATGAACGTTAAGGCTTTAAAAGGGAAGCTATTATGTATGTTGAATTGTATATGACATTATTGTGGAATGACTTTACCCACATGACCTATATTATGAGTACATGAGATTGTGCATGTAGTAATTTAACTACTTTAATGATGATTATCCATGTCTAATATAATGAATGCTAGATATGTTGATTTGATGTGGTCTATGATCCTTGAATGCAAGATATGAGAATTATGTATGTTTGTAATATTATGTACATGCTTTATGAACGCTTTGAGAGTGAAGTGTCTATGATGATAATGTTGTTGTTGTGTCATTAAAAGGACAATCATATGAACACACTCCATGCATGAACATGATTATATTGTAACTATGGTGTTGTGAAAGGCTATGCTCATATACACCCTTACACATGTCTATGAATGAAATGTCCATGACCACGATAATCTTGTTGTGTTGATTGAAAGACTATTTCTCATGAACACACCATGATGTGAAAGGTGTACTCATATAATAATGATTCTAAGGTTGAAAGGCTATTCTCACCTCTTGAATCAATAAGCTATATCATGATATTGTATTGGATTGAGTGTTAAGACATTATTCCATAAATATAAACTTAAGTCAAGACTTAACATGAATTTAATGGGAATTATGCCTAGCACCGAGTGGATATGAATATGAGATGGAAGCTTTTACGCTAGCTGTCCAGCTTCCCAATGGGTTCCTTTTACGCCAGCAGTCCGGGTTCCCAATATAGTTTTCTCATGAGATGGAAACCTTCTACGCCAGAAGTACGGGTTTCTAGTAATAATATTCCTATCCCATAACTATGTGCCAACATAGGTCTTTAGCTAGTGGATCCACCTAAGCTAATAAACTTCAGTTCTACCTTAGGCAAGTAGGACACCTCTTTCGGTGTGGGGCAGTACACCCGATTCAATGTAGCTCACATGGTCTATGTCAGTTAAGGCTATTTCCCTCCATGAACATGAACTATGAACAAGAACATGAGTTATGTACTATGGTTCCTCAAGAGGTTCTACTTAGTGTGAGTAGGGGTATGAGACTTCATTCATGCATTGCACAAGTAGACTTTGAGAGAGGTCATGGTGTGTTTCTCTTCTGCTATGACGATTGATGAGTTAATGCATGCTTTATATGGATTGTTGCTAAGAGTGGCTTTCCTTGATATGAGTCATTGAACATGAATGTTTTCTTATCTATGAGTATTAACTATGGATGAGATCAAAGTATGACAAAAATGAGCATGGTGTCCTAATAGTGGTACTTAGTGTGGATAGGGTTATGAGATTTTATCTATGCATTGCACAAGTATAACTTAGGGTTACTTATGTGATGGTTCTACTATGATGAGATGATCTTGGTATTAAATTATGTGTGTGAACTATGTCTTATGATGATTAATGTTTATATTATGTCTATGGTTTGAGACTATGCTTATGATTATGTTGTTACCCTTTATGCTATGATGAACTATATATGAGTTGTCTTATGAGTTACTTTCTCCAACTATTTCAAAGATGATGTTCAAAATTTGCATATAACACGGTTTCAACTAAAATGTCCCTTTTAGCATGTTTTTAAGGATTTTTATGCATGGCTATCATACTGAGTGCATTTTTGTACTAACCCATATTTTCTACATTTTTCTATAAGTGTAGGGTCCGGTTGTTGAGGTGTGCTTCCTTCTTGATCAAAGCTTGGATAGACTACTCTCCACGCCTTTGGTGAGTCCTTATCGTTCGGGGATGAAAGTTGTTCATTTCTAGTTTCCTTCCTATGTTCTATTTTGAGAGTATGTTGTAAAGGGCTGTGACCCTATTTGATACTCAATTGTATTAGATAACTTATTGAGATAATGTCTAGAATTCCATTTGATTTTATGAAAGACTTCGATTGTAAAAGTTTTAAATTCTGCATCATTTTTATTTATCTTATGTCATGATATGTTAAGGGCTTGTATGATACCCTTCAGGGTTGAGTACGCCGTGTTACATCTAGGGGTTACCCCTGGGTTGTGACAAACTTGGTAATCAGAGCACAAAGTTACTAATGATTCTAGGATGATGTCTCATAAGCCACGTCTAGTAGAGTCTTGTTCATAGTGTGAAGCGTGCCACATTTATGAATGAGAGGCTACAATATGCTTAGGAAATTCCACTTCTTCAGTACTCTTAAGTTGTGCGCTAGAGTTTAACTTTACAGGGTATTTATTCTAATCCTTACCTGGTAGTCTACAGGACATGACTACTCAAGGAGCTTTCACCGGTGGATTTGAAGGAGACTATGTTGATCAAGGAGCTCCTCCCTAAGCTCCTAAGTTCCGGTTGACTTAATGACTAATGAGAAGATTAGGTATGGTTTTCAATTGTTGACTCAAGTCGCGATAGAAACTCCAGAATTCTATGGGTCAAAGATGGAGGAAGATCCTCAAGAATTGATAGATGAGATCTCTAAGGTGTTGAATTTTTTGGGAGAGACTCCAGTAGAAAAGGTGGAATTGGCCACTTATCAATTGAAGGGTGTTGCTCAACTTTGGTTTATCCAATGAAAGGAAGCAAGGCCGGTAGAAGCGGGTCCCATGGAATAGGAAAGTTTTAAGAATGGGTTTCTTGATAGGTTTTGTCCTTTAGAGATGAAAGAGGCTAAGATACTTGAGTTTATTAACCTTCGCCCAAGTAGGATGAGTGTTGAGGAGTATGCTCAGACGTTCACTAGGTTGTCAAGATATGCTCCATCCATAGTGGCCGACCTTAAGATGAAGATGAGTAAGTTCGTGTCGGGTGTGTCTGACTTGATAGCAAAGAAATGTAGTATGGTTATGGTTGTGAATGATATGAATATTGATTTTCTTGTGATTCATGCTCAACGGTTTGAAAAGAAGAAACTTGAAGAAAGGTCTAGAGCAACAAAGAGGTATAGGCTTGATGATGATAATTCCTCTTAAGAAAGGTTTTATTGACAAAGGTCTTCTAAGGTCCCCCCAAGGTTTAACCAAGAGAGAGTGTCTACCGCTTAATCTCAAGGAGTAAGTGGTAGTTGATCTTATGTGATTAATCCTACTTGTGCTAGGTGTGGAAAAAGGCATGATGGTAAGTGTCTAGCCGGCACGAAGGGTTGCTATGGTTGTGGTAAGAGTGACCACAAAACGAGAGATTGCCTGATACTCATGGCTAGAAGAAGATAGAGAAAGCAAGCTCCTCCAAGTGGTTTGGGTACTAGTACTCCAAGGCAAGGTAAGTTCTATGCATTCCGATCTAGAAGTAACTAAGAAGGCTCTCCAGATGTAAGCACCGGTATGTTGATAGTTTCATATACATGTAATGTTTTACTAGATTACGATGCTAGCTACTTACTAGACTATAATGTTATCCTTGGAAGGGATTGCTTGCAATTGTTAGATCTCTAGTGATTGCGAAATCCGATAAGGTTGTTATGAGTTTTTGGTTATGACTTTGGGATTAGTTGAAAGGAGTGATACTTGAGGATTTCAGTAGGGTCTTTCCTCCCAAGGGGGAGATGGTATGCTTAGAAATCAAGATTTGTTGAGAGTCCCGATATCCTCATCCCTATCTTTTATTCCTATTCTAGCTTGAGACCAAGAGTTCCTTTTTGGGCTTGCTTTATGATTTGGGAGTCATCTGTGTTTTAAAAATTTCCATGATCTCCTTATGTTATGCATGTTCTTGAGAAGTTCATGATTTGTAAGAAAATGAGTTTTCATGATTTATGTCCCTCATGTTGTTGTGCATTTAGTATGAGTTGCCTATTTGACTTCATGAGATGTTTTGATGAACATGCTTTAGTATGCTTTTGAGAATAATTGCATATTGGCTCCATAATGTTGTGTTTAGCATGCTTTTAGTTGGAGAAGACAGTTCCTCCTATGATTATGTGAAATGATGAGTTTTGTGCATAATGGGTTGTAGATGTAGTTCCTACTTCCTTGTGTTGTATTGAGTATGTTGAAATGGAGTTGATGTTTCCTCCTTTGAAAGGTGCATTATTTGATGTTTCATGCATGATGGGCTGCTAGTCTTGAATCTTTAATTCCGTAAGGTGTCTAGATCGTCATTCGAGGACGAATGTTCCCAAGGGGGAGATAATGTAAAACCCCGGAAACTAGTCGGTGAAACTAGAGCCTTACGTGAGAGTTTTAGAGTTTGAGGTGTGGGTTAGAATCGTAAAATGACTTCCCACACTTAGAATGAAGGTTTTAGGACTGGGGCATCAAGTTACGACCCCCCAAGGACCAACCAAGGGTCCTTGAGGGGGACCCAAAACAGTCCCTAAAAGCTGCCCAAAAATGGGCCACCTACGAATCGGACTTATGCCCCGTAGGTGGACCTACGCCCCATAGGTGGGGGTGATGGGTCAAGACCCTTTGTACCCTGCGTTGTTGAGCCCAAACCCTCCACCCACGAAGGACCAGTACGGTCCGTAGACCCACCCACGGTCCGTGGGTCAGGTCTCGTGGGTGAGGGCAGTTTTGGTCCTTAAGTTATTAAGTTGGGGGGTTAAGGGTAGGGTCTAGGATTAATTAGTTATTAAGTAGGGTCATTTTATTACTTATTAGGCCACCTTTATATACCTAATAGACCCCTAAACTAAATGAATTAAATCATTCTTCCAAGACCTCAAAACAAACCCAACTCCTCTCCAAATATTCTCTCTCTAGAGTTTCAAGGAAAAAGAAGAAGAAGGTGAATTCTAGGGTTAAAAGAGCAGCCTTTTCTTCTCAATTTTGAGGAGATTCTTAATCTAGGTATGGTAGCTCTTCATCTATGGGAAGACTTCACCCATAGAGCCCCTCCAAAACTAGATATCTCTAGAGTCAATAATTTTATATGAGGAACTACTGAACTCTATCACTTGCTGCCGTTACTCTTCAGTTTTTTGTTGAGGTAGAGTTTTACTCTAAGTCATGGATTCCTTTTCAAAAATGATTTCAATGATTTAATCGCTTTATATTATGATAAAACTGATGAATTACTACTGTCTTCATGATGAATTACCCAAAAATCCATTAATTCCCCTATTTTCCCAAATTGGATCTCAAGTGTGGGTGTTGGTTCATACTAGTAGAATATGATAAAATTATGTATGTAGTAGTTGATCCAATTGAGTGGATGTGGGTTGATTATGATGAAATTGCATGATTTTAGTATGATTATGCATGTATTCTTGGTTAACCTAATATTCTAGGGTGAAATTGTTATGGCCTAGTGTTAGCCATGAAAGAGGAAATTGAGGGCTTAGATGTGACCTTCTAAGATTGATGAACGCCTTTATGAATTGCCTTGGATTAGAGCACCTAGATATGGATTTCTTAAAAGTAAAGATTTTAGACATGAATTAATTAGATTAGGGCTTATATGATGGATCATGGTTGAGTAGTATTGAGATTGAGTTTACATGATACTATATGATTATAATTGGTTAAGAATGAAGCATGTAGTTAGATTACCTTGAGAACTAGGTATAAATGATGACCATGTGAGGTATTGCTCGAGAGTAAGGCTTATAGTATGAAAATGATTTCTAGGGCTTTAAGGGTAAAAGCTAATATGAATGAGTTATGACCATTAAGGCTTTAAGTGGGATGCTATTATGTATGTTGAATTGTATATGACATTATTGTGGAAGGACTTTACCCACATGACCTATATTATGAGTACATGAGATTGGGCATGTGGTAATTGAGCTACTTAAATGATGATTATATCCATGTCTAATATAATGAATGCTATATGTGTTGATTTGATGTGGTCTATGATCCTTTAATGTAAGATATGAGAATTATGCATAATTGTGATATTATGTACATGCTTTATGAACGCTTTGAGAGTGAAGTGTCTATGATGATAATGTTGTTGTTGTGTCATTGAAAGGACAATCACACAAACACAGTCCATGCATGAACATGATTATAATGTAACTATGGTGTTGTTGAAAAAATATGCTCATATACACCCTTACACATGTATATTAATGAAATGTCCATGACCATGACCATGATAATCTTGTTGTGTTGATTGAAAGGCTTTTTTTCATGAACACACCATGATGTGAAAGGTTTACTCACATAATAATTATTCTAAGGTTGAAAGGTTATTCTCACCTCTTGAATCAATGAGCTATATCATGATATTGTATTGGATTGAGTGTTAAGACATTATTCCATAAATATGAACTTAAGTCAAGACTTAACATGAATTTAATAGGAATTATGCCTATCACTGAGTGGATATGAATATGAGATGGAAGCTTTTACGCCAGCAGTCTGGCTTCCCAATAGGTTCTTTTTACGCCAGCAGTTCGGGTACCCAAAACAATTATCTCATGAGATGGAAACCTTCTACTCCAGAAGTCTGGGTTTCTAGTAACAATATCCCTATCCCATAACTATGTGCCAACATAGGTCTTTAGCTAGTGGATCCACCTAAGCTAATAAATTTCAGTTCTACCTTAGGCAAGTAGGACACCTCTTTTCGGTGTGGGGCATTACATCGGATCTCATGTAGCTCACATGGTCTATGTCGGTTAAGGCTATTTCCCTCCATGAACGTGAGTTTTGAATAAGAACATGAGTTATGTACTTGGTTCCTCAAGAGGTTCTACTTAGTGTGAGTGGGGGTATGGGACTTTATTCATGCATTGCACAAGTAAGCTTTGAGAGAGGTCATGGTATGTTTCTCTTATGCTATGGTGATTTATCATTTAATGCATGCTTTATATGGATTGTTGCTAACACTGGCTTTCCTTGATATGAGTCATTGAACATAAATGTTTTCTTGTCTATGAGTATTAACTATGGATGAGATCAAAGTATGACAAGCATGAACATGGTGGCCTAAAAGTGGTACTTAGTGTAGATAGGATTATTGGATCTTATCTATGCATTGCACAAGTATAACTTAGGGTTACTTATGTGATGGTTCTACTATGGTAACTATAATCGTGAAGGGCACTATGTCCGTGATGAGAACTTTAATAGTGACAACAACTATAATCGAAATGGGTATGGCAACATGAATGACAAGAGTGGACTCTATGTTCCACTTGGGAACAGAGATGCTGGATCGAGAATGAATCGCATTGAAGATATGATAAACAAGATGATAAAAATGTTTGATTCAACAGATGACAATGTGAAATAAATGCGTAATGATTTATCGGGCATTGGTAATAAAGTTGAGTCACATGCAGTGTCAATTAAACAAATTGAGCAACAGCTGAGCCAGTTATCTGCAAGTGCAAATCCGTGTCAGCAAGAGACACTTCCTAGCAATACTATCCAGAATCCAAAGAATGATGAGCATTGTATGGCAGTTACTACTAGGGGTGGAAAGCAGACTGTAGACTCTCCTATGTCAATTAGAGTGGAAAGTGTGTAAGAGCAAGATAAGGATGAAGTTGAGTTAGTTGAGGAGCCGAAAGATCAGAATGAGAAGGAGGCTAAGGTGATGTAAAACATCATCCCTATATCGAGACCTCCACCTCCCTTCCCACAAAGGTTAGTAAAGAAAGCGGAAGAATGAAAGTATTGCAGGTTTATAGCTAGCTGAAGTAGTTGTCCATAAATGTTCCTTTGATTGAGGCACTTAAATAAATGCCGACTTATACGAAATTCATGTAGGATTTGGTGACTAAGAAGATGGCTGTCAATTTTGATGATGATGACAAGTTGCAGCATTGTAGTCTTATTGCTACTAGATCATTAGTACAAAATAAAGAGGATCCTAGAGTATTTACTATTCCATGTACTATTGGTATGTTGCGTTTCACAAAGGTCCTATGTGACTTTGGTGCTAGCATTAATCTGATGCCACTGTCTATATACAAAAAGTTGGGCTTAGGAGCCCCCAAAGCGACTGCAATGCGGTTACTTATGTCTGATCAAACTATGAAGAAACTGATTGTGGTGCTTCAAGATGTCCTTATGAAATTTGAGACGTTCGTCTTTTCGGTGGACTTTTTGATACTAGATTGTGAAGTTGACTTTGAGGTCCCCATCATCTTAGGGAGACCATTCCTTGCTACAGGGTGTGCTTTGGCTGATATGGAAAGAGGGCAGATGAAGTTTTGATTGAACAATAAAGAGGTAAATTTTAATATCTGCAGATATATGAAGCATGAAAGTGATCTTAAGTCGGTGTCGGTAGTGAATCATATTGTTGAGGAAGAACCAGAAGTGTCTATTGAAGAGAGGTTGGGTGTTGAAGCACGACTGGCTGGTTGAGACCCTATTTTGGCCTAAAATTTTTTAACGACCCTAAAAATGAACTAGTGAAACTAGAGCCTAATGTGTGTGTGTTTGAGTTTGGGTTGAGTTTTCATATTGTCCCGAGCTTTGGTTGATGGGTTTACGGGTCCAACGTCAAGGTACGACTCCTCAAGGACCACCCTAGGGGTCCTTGAGGTGGACCCTTAGTCTAACCCCCAAGACCCCAAAGAATCACCAAAGTTGGCCAAAGTTTCATGACCTACGGATAGGGTTCACGACCCGTAGGTCCATCCACTCCCCATGGATGACCTCCGTAGGTCAATCCCCCCAAAACCTTGCCACAACCACCAATGACAGAATACTAGTACGGTCCGTCAACCCATCCACGGTCCGTAGATGGAGGTCCGTCAATGGGACCTGGTTTGCTGCCAAGCGACACGACCAACTTAGGGGTGAGTTTATAAATTCACCATAATTCCCAATTAGTATGTGGATGGTTATTTTAAGTGTTTTAAGGTATTTTAAGTGTATTAAAACATTAAAACACTCATTTATATTTCATCTCTTAAATCAAAACCCTTCCCTCCTAAAAAGTTCTCTCTAGAAACTCCATTGGAGATCAAGGTCAAGATCAAGCTAGGGTTGGGGATTTCAAGGTGTTTCTTCTTCAATTTTCGTGGGGATTCATCAAATAAGGTGTGGTGATCCTTAATCTAGGGTTATTTTTCACCCTAGAGTCAATTTCATAGAAGTTTTCAAGGTTTTCAAGTTTCACAAAAACCCTAAGTTTTACTCAATCTCAAGGGTTCTTGCATCAAACATTTTCAAATGATAAATTATGATTATATTGATGTTTAATTGATGATTTAAGATGATTTTACTCTATGAACCCATGATTTCTCTCAATTCATAAATGGTGACTTATGAAGTGGGTTTGTTGATTATGAATGAATGATGGTGGATTTATGCTTAGATTGATTTAGATTACTGAATTGTATCATCATCTATGCCTAATTATGGTGAATTGTTGGTGAATTGAGGAATTGTGATCATAGCCTTGAAAGAGCAAGTTTGACCTAAATTCATGTTATAGTAGAATTGTGCTTGAATTGTTGATCCACTTGAAAGGTGGAGGTGTTTACTTACGATGTACATTGTGATCATGGCCTTGAAGGCATAGTTTGAGGAATTGAAATATTATCATGATATTGCATATGTGATTGTATAATGTGAAGAGGTTCTATATGATTTCATTGATAGAATGATGATCATGCTTAGAAGCTAATTGTGTTAGGATTGAATGTTATCTCTCTATTAACACTCACGAATGTTGATGATGGCATGTGAAGGGTTCTATAAGGTAATGCTGTATAACCAGAATTGGTAGGCTTGTGCATCCTTTTCTTGTATTGGTGAATGTGATCTTGAATGAAATATCTTGAATTGGTAGGCTTAGGCATCCTTTTCTTATATAATGAATGTAACATGTCTTAATGTCTTGGATTGGTAGGCCTAATGTTGGTAGCCTTTCATAAATTAATGAATGAATGTTTAGAATTGGTAGACCTAATGTTGGTAGCCTTTCAATAAATTTTTAATGAAGTATTCTAGGCTAAACCTTGGATTGGTAGAATTAATGTTAGTGGCCTTTCATGAGGAGTCTAGGTACTAATGTGAATGTAACACTTTGGATCGGTAGACCTAATGTTGGTGGCCCTTCCTTGTGTGTGTTAAACCTTGAAGTGGTAGACTGAATGGTGGCGGCCTTCTTCTTGTGTGAAATGATGGACTTAGACATGGTAGACCTAATGGTGGTGGCTCTCTCTAGGAAAGTAATGAGATATCCTTAAAGTACCTTGAAACGGTAGGCCTATTGGTGGTGGCCCTTTCTTGGGAAAAGTACTTCGGGTCGGTAGGCCTAATGATGGTGGCCCTCTCTAGTACACTAATGTTAATGAAACTACTCTATGGGAATGTAGGGGTTAGATGGAGGTACTCCCAACATTTGGTCGGATCTCAATGAACATCTTTCATATCCCATAACTATGTGCCCACATAGGTTATGGATCCACATAAACTAGATGAATCGGTCTTCCTTCGGCAAGGAGATCATCTCGTTTTGTTGTAGGGGCAGAACACCGAATTCCATGTCTAGCTTGCATGGTGTATGTAGGTTAAACTCTTATTCCCATCATGTGAGATGTGCACTCTAGTTACTTGATAGGTACTACAAAGTGTAGGTAGTAGTATGGGATGCTATCTATACATTGCATGAGTAGGCTTTGAAGGGGCTATAGTGAGTTCTCTAAGTCTTAATGACTAAATGTATGAAAGCTCTCTAAATGCATGAATGTGTCCTAAATGAACCTAATGAAGAATGTTGGCTCAAATGCTTAGATGTAAAAATGGATGCTATACTTGGATTGTATTATGAGTTACTTCCTTGTCATGTCTTATTGTATATGAATGTGCCTAGTCTAGGGTGACTTCAAATGGGTACTTAGTATGAGTAGTAGTATGGGATGCTAGTTGCACATTGCACAAGTATGACTTAGAGTTGTCTTAGATGTTGGTCTTAATGTGATGATGTGATTCATGTAATGTTTATGTCTCTTAAATGCTTTATTGTGTAAAGGTGGAATGGATGAATGGTAAGTTCACTTTTGGTGACCTTAAGGTGGTGCCTTAGTGTGGGTGGTGGTATGGGACACTATCCATACATTGCACAAGGCATAGCTTGCGGGTTACTTGAGGTGGAGGCTTAAGGTGAAGGTAAAGGATTATATGCGATTTTGCTCAACTGTGAATTATGTGAATTTCTATGTTGGTTGTGACTTATATTATTCCTCTTGTATCAATGTTTCATGAAGTTTTACAAAAATGGCATAAAGCTTGACTTTCAAGAAAATGTCCCTTTTTAAGCATGTTTTTGCCTGGTCATCATACTTAGTACATTTTTGTGTGCTAACCCATATTTCTCTTATTTTTACTACAAGTGTAGGTTCCGGTAAGTGATTGCATTCTCTAGTGAAGCTTGGGATTAACATTCTCTCAAGACCTCTTTTGTTATGTCCTCATATGTCGAGGACAAGTACTTTATGTTTTTAGTTTTTTTATGTTTTAAGACTTTTGTCTATACTTCGATTGTAAAGGGCCGTGACCCTATCTTGTTAAAGTTTGTCTAAGATGGCCATGTGAGACTTAGTAATCCGCTGCTTTATAAATGAGTTTTTGATAGTTTGGTTTTGAATAAATAGTTTTAATTCAACACTATTTCTAGTGTCTATGCAATGAATGAGCTAAGAGGCTTGTATTAGACCCTTTCGAGGTTGAGTACGCCGTGTTAGACTAAGAGGTGCTCTCAGGTCGTGACTGAATAGGTATCAGAGCATAAGATTTTGGAAATTGTTTTAGGGATGATGTCTCTCAAGCCACGTCTAGTAGAGCTTGTTCATCGGTGTGAGTCGTGACACATCTATGAGCGAGAGGCTATAGGACGTTAGAAATTTACACTTATTTCATATTCTTGAAGTCGTGCCTTAGAGTGAAGTTCTGTAAGTGTCCTTTTCCTAATCCTTCTCTTGTGTTTATAGGAAATGAATACAAGGTCTAACCCAAGGAGAGTGGAAACAGAGATTGTTAATGAGGGAGTTCCTCCCAAAGGTGATCAAGGTCCTCAAGGTGACCAAGTGCCTTAAGAGAATGAAGTTCCGGTGGTTCCCCCCAGACATGACTAATAAAGAGATTAGGATGGCTTTTCTAACCCTAGCCCGAGCCATGACGGCTCAAGTGAATAGAGATGTGGGGCCTAGGGTGAATGCTAATGAGAGTACCGTGGCCTCAAGATTGAGAGACTTTGTGAGGATGAATCCTCCTATTTTTCTTGGCTCTAGAGTGGGAGAAGATCCCCAAGAATTCTTGGATGAAGTTTATAAGATAGTAAATTCTATGGGAGTAACTTCTAGGGAGAAAGCGGAGTTGGCTTCCTACCAATTGAAAGATGTGGCCCAAGTGTGGTTCACTCAATGGAAAGCCAATAGACCGGTTGAAGCGGGTCCTATAGAATGAGAGGAGTTTAAGGGAGCTTTCCTTAGTAAGTACATTGCCTGTGAGAAGAGGGAGTGTAAGGTTGAGGAGTTTATAAACCTTAGGCAAGGTACTATGAGTGTGGAGGAGTATTCCTTGAAGTTTACCCTATTGTCTAAGTATGCTCCATCCTTGGTGTCTAACCCTAGATATGAGATGAGTATGTTTGTTACCAGTGTATCCGACCTAGTTAAGGAAGAGTGCCGAACGACGATGCTCCATGATGATATGAATATTTCTAGACTTGTTGTGTATGCTCAATCTATTGTGGATTTCAAACTTAAGAGGGTGAATAGGGATTTGAAGAGGGATAGATCCGATGAGCAAGGTCAACCTAGGTTCAAGAAGAGAGCTCCAAACCAAGATTCTTTAAGTGCTCCTAAGGCTAACCAAGAGAGAGGTGGTGGATCTCAATTTGCTAAATCTACTTGTCACAATTGTGGAAAGAAGCATCATGGGAAATGCGTAGTTGGTACTAGTGGGTGCTATGGTTGTGGAAAGAATGATCACCATGTGAAAGATTGTCCTACTCTTACGACTTGGGGAAGGGAGGCAAAAAAAGCTTCTCTTAATGGCCCAAATCTTGATGCTCCAATGAAGAATCGTTTCTATGCCCTTCAAGCTAACAAGGACAAAGGAGCTAATACGGATGAAGGTAATGGTAAGTTATAGTTCCTTTTTGTGGTGATGAGATCCTTATGTTGTTCTATGATAGCCTTAGTTGGGTTTTCTCCTAAGTGGGCGATGGTATGTTGAATAGAAAGGTTGTTGAGAGTGTTGATATCCTTATCTCTTCCCTTCTATTCTTATTCAAGCTTGAGACCAAGAGTTCCTTGTAGCTTGTTTCATGTTTTGGAGTCATGTGTGATATTGAGTTTCCATGGTCTCCTTATTGTTGTGCATGTTCTAGTTGAATTCTTGTTTAAATGAGAAAAATGAGTTTTCAAATTATGTCCCTCATGTTGATATGCATCTATGATGAGTTGCCTAAATATTTCATGAGTTGACTTGTTGAGCATGCTTAAATGTGTTCTTGAAAGAGTTGCATAATGTGCTTTTATGAGAAAATTTCATAATGTGCCTAATGATGTTGTAATGAGCATGATGTGATTTGGAGAAGGAAGTTCCTCCAATGAAATGAGAAATGAGAAATGAGAAATGAGATGTTTTGGTGCATAATGAGTTTGTAGATGTAATATCCTACTTGCTTGTTTGCATTGAGCCTTTTTGATGTGGAATAGATGTTTCCTCCTATGTTTATGCATTTATATTGATGTTTCATGCATGATTGTGGGCTGCTAGTCTTAAGTCGTTAATCCTTAATGTGTTTAAGTGTCATTCGAGGATGAATGTTCCTAAGTGGGGGATAATGAAACGACCCTATAAACGAACTACTGAAACTAGAGCCTAACGTATATGCGTTTGAGTTTGGGTTGAGTTTTCAAGTTGTTGTATGTTGTCCCGAGATTTGGTTGAGGGGTTTAGGGGTCCAACGTCAAGGTACGACTCCCCAAGGACTACCCTAGGGGTCCTTGAGGAGGACCCTTAGTCTAATCCCCAAGATGCCAAAGAATCACCAAAGTTGGCCAAAGTTTCATGACCTACGGATAGGGTTCATGACCCGTAGGTCCATCTACGCCCCGTGGATGGCCTCCGTAGGTCAACCCCCCCNCCCCCCCCCCCCCCAAAAAAAAAAAACCTTGCCACAACCACCAATGACAAAATAACAGTACGGTCTGTCAACCCATCCACGGTCCGTGGATGGAGGTCCGTCAATGGGGCCTGGTTTGCTGCCAAGGGACACGACCAACTTAGGGGTGAGTTGGTAAATTCACCATAATTCCCAATTAGTATGTGGACAGTTATTTTAAGTGTTTTAAGGTATTTTAAAAGTATTAAAACATTTAAACACTCATTTAGATTTCATCTCTCAAATCAAAACCCTTCCCTCCTAAAAAGTTCTCTCTCGAAACTCCATTGGAGATCAAGATCAAGATCAAGCTAGGGTTGGGGATTTCAAGGTGTTTCTTCTTCAATTTTCGTGGGGATTCATCTAATAAGGTATGATGATCCTTCATCTAGGGTTATTTTTCACCCTAGAGTCAATTTCGAAGAAGTTTTCAAGGTTTTCAAGTTTCATAAAAACCCTAAGTTTTACTCAATCTCATGGGTTCTTGCATCAAACATTTTCAAATGATAAATTTTGATTATATTGATGTTTAATTGATGATTTAAGATGATTTTACTCTATGAACCCATGATTTCTCTCAATTCATAAATGGTGACTTATGAAGTGGGTTTGTTGATTATGAATGAATGATGGTGGATTTATGCTTAGATTAATTTAGATTATTGAAATGTATCATCATCTATGCCTAATTATGGTGAATTTTTGGTGAATTGAGGAATTGTGATCATTGCCTTGAAAGGGAAAGTTTGACCTAATTTCATGTTAAAGTAGAATTGTGCTTGAATTGTTGATCCACTTGAAAGGTGGAGGTGTTTACTTAATATGTACATTGTGATCATGGCCTTGAAGGCATAGTTTGAGGAATTGAAGTATTATAATGATATTGCATATGCGAATGTATAATGTGAAGGAGTTCCATGTGATTTCAATGATAGCATGATGATCACGCTTAGAAGATAATTGTTTTAGGATTGAATGTTATCTCTCTATTAACACTCATGAATGTTGATAATGGCATGTGAAGTGTTCGATAAGGTAATGTTGTATATCTTGAATTGGTAGGCTTATGCATCCTTTTCTTGTATTGGTGAATGTTATTATGAATGAAGTATCTTGAATTGGTAGGCTTAGGCATCCTTTTCTTATATAATGAATGTATAATGTCTTAATGTCTTGGATTGGTAGACCTAATGTTGGTATCCTTTCATAAATGAATGAATGAATGTTTAGAATTGGTAGACCTAATGTTGGTAGCCTTCTATAAATGTCTAATGAAGTATTCTAGGCTAAACCTTGGATTGGTAGACTTAATATTAGTGACCTTTCATGAGGCGTCTAGGTACTAATGTGAATGTAACACCTTGGATCGGTAGACCTAATATTGGTGGCCTCATTCTTGTGTGAAATGATGGACTTAGAGATGGTAGACCTAATGGTGGTGGCTCTCTCTATGAAAGTCAATGAGTTATCCTTAAAGTACCTTGAAACGGTAGGCCTATTGGTGGTGGCCCTTTCTTTGGAAAAGTACTTTAGGTCGGTAGGCCTAATGATGGTGGCCCTCTCTAGTACACTAATGTTAATGAAACTACTCTATGGGAATGCAGGCTATGCATCGAGAGGATTTGGTTAGATGGAGGTTCTGCCAATGTTAGGTCGGATCTTAGTGAACATCTTTCATATACAATAACTATGTGCCCACATAGGTCCTAGCTAATGGATCCACCTAAGCTAGATGAACCGATCTTCCTTCGGCAAGGAGATCACCTCTTTTCGGTGTGGGGGCAGGACATCGGATTCCATGTCTAGCTTGCATGGTCTATGTCGGTTAAATGATTATTCCCATCATGTGAGATGTGCACTCTAGTTACTTGATAGGTACTACAAAGTGTAGGTAGTAGTATGAGATGCTATCTATACATTGCACGAGTAGGCTTTGAAGGGGCTATAGTGAGTTCTCTAAGTCTTAATGACTAAATGTATGAAAGCCCTCTAAATGCATGAATGTGTCCTAAATGAACCTAATGAAGAATGTTGGCTCAAATGCTTAGATGTAAAGATGCATGCTATACTTGGATTGTATTATGAGTTACTTCCTTGTCATGTCTTATTGTATATGAATGTGCCTTGTCTAGGGTGACTTCAAAGGGGTACTTAGTGTGAGTAGTAGTATGGGATTCTATTTGCACATTGCACAAGTATGACTTAGATTTGTCTTAGGTGTTGGTCTTAATGTGATGATGTGATTCATGTAATGTTTATGTCTCTTAAATTCTTTATTGTGTAAAGGTGGAAAGGATGATGGTAAGTTCACTTTTGGTGACCTTAAGGTGGTGCCTTAGTGTGGGTGGTGGTATGGGACGCTATCCATACATTGCACAAGGTATAGCTTGAGGGTTACTTGAGGTGGAGGCTCAAGGTGAAGGTAAAGGGTTATATGCGCTTTTGCTCAAATGTGAATTATGTGATTTTGTATGTTGGTTGTGACTTATATTGTTCCTCTTGTATCAATGTTTCATGAAGTTTTACAAAAATGGCATAAAGCATGACTTTCAACAAAATGTCCTCTTTTAAGTATGTTTTTGCATGGTCATCATACTTAGTACATTTTTGTGTGCTAATCCATATTTCTCTTATTTTTACTACAAGTGTAGGTTCCGGCAAGTGATTGCATTTTCTAGTGAAGCTTGGGATTAGAGTTCTCTCAAGACCTCTTTTGGTATGTCCTCATATATCGAGGACAAGGACTTTATGTTTCTAGTTTTTTTTATGTTTTAAGACTTTTGTCTATACTTCGATTTTAAAGGGCCGTGACCCTATCTTGTTAAAGTTTGTCTAAGATGACCATGTGAGACTTAGTATTCCGCTGCTTTATAAATGAGATTTTTATTGTTTGGTTTTGAATAAAAAGTTTTAATTCCGCACTATTTCTATTGTCTATTCAATGAATGAGCTAAGAGGCTCGTATTAGACCCCTTTGGGGTCGAGTACGCCGTGTTACGACTCGGGGGTGCTCTTGGGTCGTGACACATTTCTAAAGTTCATAATTTTAAGTTTTGTTTATTCAATAGTTTAAAATATATTATTTATAATTTTAAATAATTTTATCGATATTTATCCTTATTTGTCAAAATTTCAAAACTTTTTATCTGTTAATTTTTATTACATTATTTTTGTCACAGCCGGTTGAATACGTTCAAATATTTGTTCATTTTGATTAAATCTTATTTCTGTTAAATTGCATTTTTTACATGTCATTGGTTACATTCATTGTTTTTTTAATATTTATTTTATTCGTTATATTTGTTAATATTCATTTGATATTTTGCACAGTCTAGAAATTCATTCAAATATGGATAAGATTTCATACACAAATATTTTATTAACTAGTGGTTTTGGCCCACGGTTTTAAGATGATGGTATTGTACTATAGGTAGTTTTTGATTTTCTATTTAAGCTATTTCTTGGTCATTAAGGTAGGGGTGGTGAAATAATTTTCATTTTTGGGGGTGGATGATATTTTTTTTACATTGATTGAAAATTCCTAAAGGAAAGAAAAAACCCTAAAACGTTCCTTCTCCATTTTTTGATCTCCTAGCCGCCACAGGTTTCACCACCACCCAACTAGTACTTTTATTCTTCCTCCTACATCACTGTTGGTGAGCTTCCCCAACAACCACCAAACGCTTTCTTGCTCTATATTCTCCATCAGAACAACACCAAACCGCCATTCCAAATTACTCCTCTTCCTTTTCCCATTTTTCCGACCAAAAAACCACCAAGAACAAGCTCCTGAATCTCAAGCCAAAACCATCACAGGAGCAGCAGACTCCAACCCCAGTTGAAACAACCCAAAAACCCCTCCATTTCCCTTCTCCTCCACGCCCGGAACAACCTCCAAACCCCACTATTCACTCCCGTTCCATCGAGTTCCTCAATTAATGGAGAACTTCGTGCTACGAGCTTCAAATGAGCTCAAAGCTCGAGCAACTCCGGCAAAGAAGGTCACCAACGAGCTCTGAGTTTCAGTCAGTCCACACCACCACAAATAATCAAATTTCGTCGCAAAAATACTACCCTGTGGTAACATCTATTTTATCATTGTTTTATTCCTCTTTTCACTAATTGCTACTATTATTTTCATGTGTTGGGTTATTTTATTTTCTCACATCATTATTATATTCTCATATTTCTTTTACCAAAATTAAGCTTCATTTAGTCATTCTTATAATTGGTGTTTAACGTAGCTATTTTTATTTCTTTCATGCCATTATTTTGGTTGACTTCCGCATACATTTAATTATTATATTTATCATTTTATTATTAGATATTATGTTTGATAGATATATTTTACTGATTTAGATATCATTTTGCCAGATTTTGCCTTTATCTTGTTAATGTTGCTACCTAGTAATGTAATTGCTTAATGTTGTTCTGTTTCTCTGTTTGTTTTTTCTTTCTCTTATGTTTTTTTTGTAGCTATTGTTATCATGATTTGTTTTTAGTTTATATCTTTTGATCTAGTCTCTTTCCATATTTTTTTTTAATTATGCTATTGTTGTTTTGCTTCTTAAATATTTTATATGTTGTCTCTATGTTGATTGTCCCATTAATTATCGGTTGTTGTTGCCTTCACAATTTCTTCAAATAGTTTTATCATTTTAATTGCCAGGGTATTTAATCATATTAATTAGAGGATAAAGTAAATTGACTGATGAAGAAATTACCATCGATTTCCAAGGCCTCTTATGTTAATAAAACTGGTTTATAATTTTAAGTTATTATTGGATGTATTTATTTTTATTCATATTTATTTATTACCAACACTTTTACTAAGTGTCTTTACCTATACCTAGAATTGCTTCTCATTGAAGCTATTTGAATGAAGTTCGAATTATATTTTTTTATTCATTATTGTGTATATTGTTGACGTTAGGCAAATTTAGGTTGCTTCTTATATTATTATTTTATTTTATTATTTGTGTATATTACATGTTTATTTTACTTGTATATTGTTTTATCTCCTCCTCAATTTAAAAATATAAATTTAACCGGGACCCACAATTGTGGATTTCAAAGGATGCCTAACACCTTCCATACGAATAACTTGAAACCTTACCTAGAATCTAATGGTTGCGTAGATCATTTATTTGGTTTCGTAGTTTTTTCTAAAATTACGTGGTGACTCCTTTCAAACATTTTTCTTAAAATTCTTTTAAAATTGAATTAATTAATTATTATTTTTGAGTCATCACAACGTTTTTCCTTATTTGAATAAAGTAGGGATGTAAACAGAATGATGACTCCGCTGAGGATATAGATGTTCTAACCATTATGAGTTTATTTTTTCAGATTGAGGAGTTTTTTGTATTTTTTTATTCATTATATCTTGTATATTGTGTTAATTATTTGTATATTGAACTTGTTATTTATTCATTTTCTGTTTAATTATATGTTTGCATTGCATCATGACATATCTTCCACAACCCGGTATTTTTTGTCTCTTACTTAAAAGACTATTATGCGGGCCGCAATCGTTCGTTATCCAAATTATTTATCCAGGTACCTTGGCGAACGGTCGCTAACTTCCCAGCCCAAGTTGTCCACTTGGGTCATTGGTTCACTTCAAATAAAGACCACTCTTAGTCAATGGAGTGGAGCGAACCAAAACCCTGATTTAGCACATTGACCTAAGATGACCCAACAACCAAGGCATGTTGGACCCAATAGAAAGACTACCTTGAGTCCAAAATGGCCTCGGGCCTAAATGGATGATCATAATTGTGTGTTCAAATTTGAAAGATGTATACGTCATTTGGCAATTCATTGTCACTCGGGGTTGGGAGTTTAATTTAATAGCTTACTCCAGTAGAAAAAAACAACTCCACAAGCTACCATTCCATTTAAAAGGTGTTGGCATTCGAAGATGACAAAAAGTTCGAGAAGGAAGGGCCTTCCACGAAGGCTTTGTTTAGGATTGTACCCTTGCATGGGACTAATGTATCGATTTTCCCTCATTTTAGATCCCTATTTGATTTATTCATAAAATTTGTATAAGGTGTTTTTGGGGGCAATTGAATGTTGTCAAATGACATAATACATCCTTCAGATTGGTAGGCCTACCCTTTGCACCAAAGGGTCACATATTTGTATAAGATGCGCAACAATTATTTGTATGCTATGTTATATAATTGAGTTTGTCTTTAATTAAAACAATGCTTATGTGTTTAATTCATTCTTTGTGTGATAATTTGTATTATCCATTATGAACATGAACTAACACTGTTACCTTTTGAGTTTTTCTTCTTTTTAAGCGGAAGGTTGATTTATTTCAGAATTTAGAAGTCATTATTCTCTCGAAGTTGCAAGGGACAAGAGGACTCGTGAAATTCGAGTTTTTGTATCTCACAAGACATTAATATCAAGTCAAAAAGATAAATTAGGGGAGTCTTTGACTATGAGGCCGCACTCATATATTTTTTGTTATGTATTTTACATGTTGGCTTTGCTTTCACTCATTTCTCATATTTTTGCAGAAAACTATCCCCGACAATAGTCTGGGATGGTAATATAATGTATTGTTCTTGTGAAAAATTGGGAGAACACACAGTTTGAAGAGACATCCAAAAAAGAATACAATAACAAGTGGTTACTGTAAAAATTGGGAGACCACATTCAATAGACAGTGCAAAGATCGTCAATTAAGAGCTTACAAAACATATTGGTACAAATAGTCAGAAGACACTTCCTGACTATAGATTTCAGTGGCACTATACTTACGAGTCATCACTCTAAGTTTGTCCAAATTTTTGAATAATTTTATACCTTATTTGAACAAACTATGCATACCTGATTCTCATCTTATTGAGATACGTAGGCAACCCGTCTTGTGTTCGATATTTATTCTTTCAAGCTTCATAAAAAAATGGTTTGTGCATATTTTTAAAGACATATCTTCACGAACTACGCGTACCTGATTCTCATCTCAATGAGATACGTAGGCAACCTTTCTTGGGTTCGATATTCATTCTTTAAAAAATAATAATTATGTACATATTGTAATAGTCATGTCTTTAACTCAGTAGGGACCAATGAAGTTAGGAGAATGTAAAAATATTTGATATGATAAAAATGGCTGACTTCGTGGTAAATTATAGATTCTTTTGGTACCTCTCATTTGTACATTTGTGATGCTTGAAAATTCTCTTGCAGACATTCAAGATAAGAATAAAACCAACCTCATGGTTTCATGTGCATGGTGTGGAGAGCTATTAGATCAAAATTCAATCTCATTGCACTGTTGATTTGGAACTTGGCCTTAATGTTTTTCGAGGCGAAATCCTGAGTAATATTTGGTTTGGGAAAGCATTGTAGGCCTTTTTGACCTGATTGTACCTTTCAAATCCTACCAAATGACATTAGTCCCTAGTTTTCCCACTTTGAGTCTGGAGCCTTTGTTTGGACAACCACATCTTAGCCATTACCCTTATAAGTGCTTACATGCACTATCCCTCTCTTGGTCCAACCTTTTTGAGCGCACTAAAGACGTGTAAATTATAAGAGAAGATCCAGGTTTGAAGTTGCCAAAGACAAAAGATATAAAGTCTCCCAATGTCAAGGAATAAAAAACGACTTCTAGAGAAAAAAAGAAAAAGAAAAAGGGAAGTTTGAAAGAAACAAAGAAAGACAAAACACCCCATAAGGTCACTGAAAGACAAGAAGGAAAATATTCTAACAAAGAGGAGAAAACTTCAAAAGAAAGGGGTGAAATAAAAGAAAAGCTCCTAAAAATAAGGACTCAAAAAAATTCCAAACAAAATAAGGGGGTGAAAAAAGGGAAAGCTCCAACAAATAAGGATTCAAAAGAAGTCGAAAAAAAAGGGGGACAACGAAGAGGGTCAGACGCCAAAGGTGTATCAATCATCAAAAACACAACTTCGGTGTGATGCTCAAGGAGGAATTATGTCACTCTTATCCCAAATAAATATCCTACCTATCCCTAAGCCTACATTACAAGCCAATGAAAAGCCCTACATGATCTCATTCCAAATGTTCTCACATTAGTGGAGATTTACATAAGGGCCAAGAATATGGTATCAGAGTGGCATGCATTGAATATTCTTGTGAGTGTGAGTGCATTTTAAAAAATGTCCTCAAATCAAATGCTTCAAATATGTGTGAAATAGAACTTTTCTTATTGTGTGGGCACTTAAGATATGATGATTGGTATAATTCAAAACCTTTGTGTGAAGCAAGATGAACAAATCTTGTTGATACTTAAGTATCTTTGAGGTACCAATTGAAGCTGTAGGAATTACCTTGAATTCAATCTTAGTTAGAAAAAAAGAGAAGAGATATTTACATGTGATCGTAACTCCTGGTACCAATTGTAGTCAAGACCTGACTATATTTTCACATTCTTTATTTTTCAAAAAAAAAGAAGAAAAAAATAGGCGAGCAAGAACCCACACTTTAATATTTTTTCAAAGCAGTTTTTTGATTCTTTCTTTTAAATATAATAATTTACATTTTCTTTTTTGGGCTGTCCATTGTAAAATGTTACATTAGGCTAATCTCGTCAGTGTGAGACACCTATTTTATTTCATTGGATCGTTTTTCTGAAAAGGTCACATGTCTTTTGTCTCCAGACTCTGAATATCGAAAGAAATTTCATTTTTCTATTTCATCATATTCATATTGTACATTTTGTACTAATGATCTTGTCTTAGATTCTTTGCAGTATTCATCATCTACAGGATTGAAACTACATTTGACCTGATTCCTAGCTCAATAGGATATGTAGGCGCCACGACGGTTCAGTCATGTACCTAGTGTGATTTTCCTTTCTCCTTTTAATAAAAACTGGGACAGAATTTTTGAGATCTTAGATCTAAAAAATTCACAATAAAGATGAAATCTCCAACAAGCAAGATTGAAGTCCATGTTGTGATTTGCAAATAATTCTAACTGAGACAACTTTTTAGAAGAAGACCTAAAAAATTCCAACAAATACTATCAGAAGTTCGATAGTCAATTTCAAATGATCTCCAACATCACTTGAAATTCAAAGTGGACTTCAAAATCTTCAGCATTGTCATAATGGAGCAAAAATAAATTCAGGATGCGAGTCACCGATGCCTCGTACAAATACACAATAAGACATGAGTCACAATAAACAAAATGGTCAAGAGTAAAATGATGGTTTCTCACATTTGTCAAAGTGATTAGGCATTTGGTGCATATTCTCTTTTCAAGAATCTTTTCTCAAGGTTTCATGACTAAGTTGCTAGCTAAGGCGACATTGTGTCTACTAACCGTTCCTTTTGGACTACATGAATATGTGAAAGCATTGAAATGATGACACTTTCAAGACAAATTATCGAGCCATCAACCTAGTTACAGTGAAAAATCATCGAGCCATCCACCTCGTTACAGTGGACAATTATTACGTCATCCATCATTTCCATTTCCATTGCATTTTATAATTTGCCGAGAGGGCCATTGCTTTTTTCATTTTCCAAGAGGGACATTGCATTTTTATTTGCCAAGAGGGCCATTTCATTTTTCATTTCCCATAGAGGGCAATTGCATTTTTCATTTGCCGAGAGGGACATTACATTTTTTATTTACCGAGAGGGCCATTGCATTTTTCATTTCCCTTAGAGAGCCATTGAGTTTTTCATTTGTCGAGAGGGTCATTGCATTTTTCATTTTCCGAGAGGGCCATTGCATTTTTCATTTGCCGAGAGGGCCATTGCATTTTTCATTTGCTGAGAGGGCCATTGCATTTTTCATTTGCCGAGAGGCCCATTGCATTTTTCATTCCCATAGAGGGCCATTTATTTTTCATTTTCCGAGAGGGCCATTGCATTTTTTATTTGCTGAGAGGGCCATTGCATTTTTCATTTGTCGAGAGGGCCATTGCATTTTTCATTTTCCAAGAGGGCCATTGCATTTTTCAATTATCGAGTGGGCCATTTCATTTAAATAGCATCTATTCAGAGGTGAAGGATGTGCACCCTATCTATTCCACATCAAAGTCAGAGGAGGATGGCGTTGAAGAATACTTGCATTTAAGTCGCATCAATTCGGAGGTAAAGGATGTGCACCCTCTCTATTCCACGCGAAGTCTAAGAGGCTGGTGTTGAAATATACTTGCATTTAAGTCGCATCTATTTGGAGGTGAAAGATATGCACCCTATCTATTCAATGTCAAAGTCGTAGGAGGTTGTCGTTAAAAGATATTTGCATTTAAGTCGCATCTATTCGAAGGTGAAGGATGTGCACTCTATCTATTCCACGTCGAAGTTGGAAGAGGCTGGTGTTGAAAGATACTTTCATTTAAGTCGCATCTATTCGTAGGTGAATGATGTGCACCCTATCTGTTCCATGTTAAAGTCGGAGTAGGCTGACGTTGAAAGATATTTTAAGTCGTATCTATTCAGAGGTGAAGGATGTGCACTCCATCTATCACATTGAAGGATATTCATATTCCATTACCAAAAGTGGTGGTATTCAAATCTATCCTATTGATAGATTATGTCCTACCGATGGACATTCAATTATTTTGCCCAAAGATCCTACCGATGGATCATTTTCGTATGTCCTACCAATGGACATACATTTATTTTTCACAAAGATCCTAGTGATGGATCATTTTCATATGTCCTACCAATAGACATGCATTTATTTTGCCTACAGATTCTAACGATGGATAATTCTTATATGTCATATTGATGGACATGCATTTATTTTGCCCAAATATCCTATCAATAGATCATTTTCATATGTCCTACCGATGGAAATGCATTTATTTTGCCCAAAGATGCTACCGATGGATCATCTTCATATGTCCTACAGTTGGACATGCATTTATTTTGCCCAAAAATCCTACCAATGGATCATCTTCATTCATCCTACCGATAGACATGCATTTATATTCTACCAATGGATTATTTTTATTCGTCTTACCGAAGGACATACATTTAAATCCTACTGATGGACAGACATTTATATCCTATCGATGGATCATCTTCATTCGTACTACTGATGGATCATCTTTATTCGTCCTACCGATGGATATGCATTTATATCCTACTGATGGATCATCTTCATTCGTCCTACCGATGGACATGCATTTATTTCCTACCGATGAATCATATTCATTTGTCGTATCATAAGGGATGCTACCATTTCTTTAATTTTGTCTCTACTAATGAGTTTTATCTTTGTCTATTCGAGAACATCCATGAAGATCTACAAAAAAATGTTCAATTTATGGGGGTTATTTTGTCAATTTATGGCGATTTAGGGATCCCACAAATTAAATTGTGGCGGCTTTTAAAAGCGCTTCAATTACCCTTGCCACGAGCATATTTGCAGCGGTTTTAGTAAACCTCCACGACGTCCCCCGCAAAATCACTTTTGAATTTGTGGAGGTTTTAAGTACCAATTTTGTGATGGTTTAGAACCTTTACAATATGATCTTAATATTTTACAAATCAGATTTGCATGGGTTAAAAATGTCATAACATTAGATTAATATTTACATAATTAGATATGTGGAGTTTTATAAAATTATTATTTTTATTTTAATAATTAATGTGTGATTTGATATACATCAAGCCTTCGAAATAATAAATACTTTTACTAAAAAAATCAAATTTCATTAAACATGTCTATATTAATAAGCTTCACAAATTCAAATTAATGTCAAATAAAAGTAATATAAACTTGTGTATAATAACTTCAACATTACAATTCTAAATCCTTTAAAATCCACATCAAATAAACATTGAAAAAAAAGCATCTATAACATTTGCTTGGTGATTTAAGTTGTTTTCATTCAATCTTTTTATCCAAACTGAAATAAGTTCAATCTCCGCATCAACCTGAAACAATGAAAACAATATACATAATTAGATAAATATATATTAATACATATATTTCTACATCTTGATTAAAAAAATTAAAATTCAATTCATTTTAAAAGTAAATTCATATAAAGCTTTGGTTTGACAAAAACAAAAAAATGATATGAAAGAAATTTACTTTAGTATTCTCTCATACTATACACACTAATAATGTGAATAATAACGACTTCATGATTATTCCTACATAAGAACAAACTAGATTATTGTTTTCTAAAATCATATATTGATGTTCATTTTATTTAACACGTTGGTTCTATCATTTCTCACTTCTTTTAATTTATATGTCAGACTTCCACCTTGACCTTACTTTATCCTTTTATTTACCAAAATAAAATTAACTTCAACAATTTACCGTAGTGAACAAGAATACATGATTTCAAAAATTATATTGATATCAATCTCAATTTAATATGCAAAATTCTTCTTTAATTTGTAATAGTCAAATTCCATGAAGAATAAAATGATTATACGATCCTTAACTAAACAAAAATAAATTTGAGGCTTACCAGAAATCAATCAACGATTGGGTACAAATGACTTTACGTTGTGGTGAGAATTTAAATAACTCCTGAAACAGGTAAAAGCATCGAAGCATTAAGTTTAACAACTTGTAAAATATAATATGCCTATAAATTAAATAAATAATATATTAATATTAATTTTAAATTCTAATATAAATCATCAAACTTATATAACAGAGAATTACCTTCATATTCAAACAGTTATTTACACTCCTTTCACTTTGCAGAGGCTAATTTTTTTTTAGTAAAATCACACACTAAAAAAAAAAATTGAACCAAAAATGGAAGAGAGAAGAGGGGAGGGGTTACGGATAGAAAATAGATTAAGGGAAATAAGAAATGGGAATTTTGTGAGTGTGTGTATTTGTCTTACGTGGGAAGGGTCATGGGTGGGAATGGGTGGGAAAGAGGAGTGGTTATTTGAAAGGTTTTAGGGGGAAATTATGGTTTTTATTTTTTAAATATTTTGGAGGGAGAGATACATAAATATTAATTGGGTTGTCTTCAAATAAAAGATAAAATAATATTTTTAGTGCATAAAACAAACTTTTAATTTTAATTTTTATTAATTAGTAGTAATTATTAATTAAATGTTTCACCTTAAAAAATCAACAAGTATTATAAAAGCTCAAATACAATTAAAAGACAAACAAAATTAAATATAAATTAATATAATTATTGATTTGGCATCCGAGTTTAATATATATATATATATATATATATATATATATTAAATTGTGGCGATTTTCTAACCTCCTTAATAAAACCACCACAAAAAGATTTATATTGTAGGAGTTACAATAAAACGTCACAAAATGAATTATTAGTGGAATTTTTAAAAACTCCCACAAATTATCCGCCACAAATTGAGCTTTTTTTTGTAGATGCATTCTCAATTAAGTCACAGGTGCGGACTACGTGGAACATTCTGGTATCAAGTTGAGGATCGACACATTCCCACTACACTTTTATACGAAATTCATGTGTTTGGCCAAAATTGGGTTTGTCAATTTTCTTTGTCCATGATTTCTTTTATCAATCATATCCAACGAAAGGGACAGTTGTTGACACCCAATTTTGGCCTAACATTTTCAAAATTCGTAATTTTAAGTTTTATTTATTCAACAGTTTAAAATACATTATTTATAATTTTAAATAAGTTTATCAATATTTATCCTTATTTGTCAAAATTTCAGATTTTTAATCAGTTAATTTTAACGTTCAAATATTTGTTCATTTTGATTAGAACATCATTTTTGATAAATTGCATTTTTTACATGTCATTGGTTACGTTCATTGTATTTTTTAATATTTATTTTATTCGTTACATTTGTTAATATTGATTTTGATATTTTGCAAAGTTTAGAAATTCATTAAAATATGGATAAGATTTCATACACAAATATTTTATTAACTAGTGGTTTTGGCCCACAGTTTTAAGATAATGGTACTGTACTATAGGTGGTTTTCGATTTTCTATTTAAGATATTTCTTGGTCATTAAGTTAGGGGTGGTGAAATAATTTTCATTTTTGGGAGTGGATGATATTTTTTTTACATTGAGAGAAAATTCCTAAAGAAAATAAAAAACCCTAAAACATCTTCTCCATTTTTTGATCTCCCAGCCGTCAAAGGTTTCACCACCACCCAACTAGTACTTTTCTTCTTTCTCCTTCATCACTGTTGGTGAGCTTCCACCACCCAACAACCACCAAACACTTTCTTGCTCTATTTTCTCCATCGGAACAACACCAAACCGTCATCCCAAATTACCCCTCTTCCTTTTCCCATTTTTCCGACCAAACAACCACCACCAACAAGCTCCTAAATCACAAGCCAAAACCATCATAGGAGCAACAAACTCCAACCCCAGTTGAAACCACCCAAAAATCCCTCAATTTCCCTTCTCCTCCACGCCCAAAACAACCTCCGAACCCCACTATTCCCTACCTTTTCCATCGAGTTCCTCCATTAATGGAGAACTTCAAGCTACGAGCTTCAAATGAGCTAAAAGCTCCAGCAACTCCGGCAAAGCAGGTCACTAACGAGCTCTGAGTTTCAGTCAAACCACACCACCACAAATAATCAAATTTCGTCGGAAAAATACTACCCTTTGGTAACCTCTATGTTATTGTTTTGTTCCTCTTTTCACTAATTGCTACTATTATTTTCATGTGCTGGGTTATTTTATTTTTTCACATCATTATTATATTCTCATATTTCTTTTACCAAAATTAGGCTTCATTTAGTCATTCTTATAGTTGGTGTTTAACTTAGCTATTTTTATTTCTTTCATCTCGTTATTTTGGTTGACTTTCGCATACAGTTAATTATTAAATTTATCATTTAATTATTAGATATTATGTTTGATAGATCAATTTTTCCGATTTAGATATCATTTGGCCAGATTTTGCCTTTATTTTGTTAATGTTTCTACCTAGTAATGTAATTGCTCAATGTTGTTATGTTTCTCTGATTTTTTCTTTTCTTATGTTACTGTTTGTTTTAGCTATTGTTATCATGGTTTGTTTTTATTTTCTATCTTTTTGATCTAGTCTCTTTCCATATTATTTCATTTATTAGTCTATTGTTATTTTGGTTCTTAAATATTTTATACGTTGTCTCTATTTTGTTGATTGTCCTACTAATTATCGGTTGTTGTTGCTGATTTAACGTTTTAAGCACAATTCATCCAATTCTAGGTGATCGTAAATCAGTATAAAACCCAACTAAATGAGTTGGGGTCGAATCCCACAGGGAGCGGTACGTGTTTCAGATTCAATTAGAAAGTATAAATGCGGTCAAATCAGGCAGATGAATAAAAATTATTGAATAAGGACATCATTCAAATCAAGGGGTGAGACGAATGTCAAATGGGGTTTTCAGTTTTGATTATCAACTACAAACAACAGTCACAAACAATAAGAATTAACAATAATGAGATGGATTCTTGGGATGTGATCGATTATAGGCTAATACATAAATATGGGTAATTGCAACTATTAGTAAATAACTAGATATTAGTGAGTAGGCTAAGCTATAAGGGAGGTAAATTTTCTCTCAAACAATTTACCCTGAATCAAGTGATTTCTCTCGAACATCAACAAGCATGCAAAATAAGAGAAACCCACATCTTAATCCATTCACTCTCTCGAGCTGAATGTGTGGGATTGAGTTTATGATTCATTCTCTTGAGATGAACCCATGTAAACCCAATACCCACAAACCATCAATCAAAAACCTTAGTTCTGAAACCTCTCTTTCTCGAGCAAGCCAAGAACACAAAGGAAGAACTGCATTTGCAACTACAATTCTTATATTAAACCACAATTAATGATTAAACTCACTTTTAAATAGCATTTAAACTAACAATTAACAATACCCATACGCTAAATCAGCCCATAATCACATAATCAAACCTCAAGAATTGGGGTTTTGGCTAGACATTATAAAAAGGTAAAAGCAGTTACCAAATTGATTATCCATCAACTGGGTAAGAGTAATTTCGTCTTTACAATAGTCCAAATTGATGAATCTCAAAGACCCACTTCCAATTTCTCAAAAGTCAATTTCTCCAATCCTTCAAAGCTAAGGAATAACTCTCTCAAGTCTCAAAATTATTCTCTAAGTTCAAAAGTAACAAAAAGATTTTCAAGTCTGAAGATTGATTGCCTTAAGATTGATACTAACTCAAATGTTCAAAAATGTATTTATAGTCGCCGAAAATAAGATATGAGAGCTCATTCAGCGAAGTAAGTCGGGCTCGCCGACCCACTCGGTGAGCCGCCCTTTGATCTCTTCCATCGTCCTTCTACCTTGGTACTCAACATCCTCAAGGTCTGTAACTTTGTGCGATCTATCTAGGCTTCGCAGAATCACTTGGCGATCTGCCGACTGCTCATTTTCATCGCCAACTTGGTTCTTTCCTTTAGGGCTTGGCACACTAGAACTTTAGGCGGTCTGACAAGTCACTCGGTGGCACGCCGAGTGCTCTTGGTGATCCTCAGGCTCGCCTATCTTCATTTCTTCAACTTGTTTGGTTCCTTTTTGCCTGTTAGTGTCCTTGCTTTGTTCCTCAATCCATATTCCTAAAAATCAAGGATTTAACATTAGTTATTGGCAAAAAATAAGCATTTGAGGACACTAAATCTATATAAACAAACCCTAAATGAGTCCAAATCCAGGACTCATCAACACCCCCAACTTAAACTTTTGCCTGTCCTCAAGTAAAACTCAAGTTTAGTAGCTCAAAAAGGATGTCTCAAACAGTGCTACAAAAGACTCAATCATGAATACACACAACAAGACTTAACTTACTTATGCAAGGATCAATTATGCACTCAAAGTTTCAGGTTGTGACTCACCATTATCAAAGATACTCAAGTTCACAAAACTTGCTTCAAATGCAAGTTCACGCTTAACAAAGGTACTCAATGCCCTCACAACAAAGATGATTCCATATTCACACACAATTCTTCAACAATTTATAGTCCCAGAATCACATACAACTCTCACACTCACAAAGATGAACACATGTATGACTTCACCCATATGTTTTCCCTTATTTTCCAATCAACATTCGTTTCAACTCACTCAAGATCAAAAAGGTCTTTTCAAGGCTTGTAATAGTGCTGAGTGTAAAGGTATGATCATTTAGGCTCAGTGGCTGCTATCCTCATGAAATGTGGTATTAACATCACTTTTCTTCTTTTTCTTTAGCATTTTTACTCATGCTCAAAATTCACTCCATTATTCAACTTCCAGTGGAATACTGGACACCCCATTTCTTTTGCAACTTTCACAACTTTATTTCACAACTTTTTCATTCTTTTTGTTTTGATTTCTTCTTTTCTTTCTCTTTTTTTATATGGAGGGGTTCCATTTTTTCAAGACCATTGGCTCAAAGGGGGATTTATCACACTTCTTGATTTACCTTCTCTTTTCACCACACCTCAACTTAGGCTTTTGGCCTAAGTTGACTATTCAAATAAACCACACTTCATGAGGATTATGGGTGAATGGATAAAGAGGGGTCATAATTGCATCAAGTTTCTTCCAAGAAAAGGGTAAGGCTCAAATGGGGTTGAAGCAAGGTTCACACATCTCATAAGGTTGGCCACAAAAGAGGTATATTGTCAAATTGTTTCACTCCTCAAAATTGTTGCCTAAGATCATTTCAAGAGCTTGCATCACTTAGTCAACCTGACCAATGGGGAAAATTCATCACACAAGGTTCAAATTAAGCTCATCACTCAAGGCATTGACACCAATATCAAATGAGACTCATTTGAGCTAGTGTGCAATGTTCATCACAAGAGACTCCATTCGATAACCGGCTAGTCACAACGAGATGCAAAATGTCCACATATTGTCTATGCAACTTCATTTGGTCTCATCGTAGCCACACATTCATTTTTGTTCGATTAAAAGCACTATTCAAGTCATCGATATTGATCATATCCGATACTTAAATTTTCACAAGAACAACCACATTCACACAAAATAAGAGGTGTAATTTTTTTACGAAAGGATCAAAAACCATATTCATTTCATGACAAGGAACCATAAGCTCAAACATCCACAAGATAAGATCAAAACACAGTTTAAAAACAAAACCCAATATATACATAGGATGTAGGTATAGAAATACCTCACCCCACCACAAATAAAAAACTGTTGTCCTCAAATGCAACACCAATAATCAAAAGTCAATAAAAATGACAAAGAGGGAGGTAAAGAAGAATCCTGTCTACACAGTCGCTCCATCTGTCGGGGCATCAATGCCCAGGGTCATACTCTAATCTTGGGAACCAGTGCCTAGTGTAATAGTAACACTGGATCCACTAGAGCCTACCATGGGTGTATCTGCCAATGAAATTTGCACGGATGAATCCACCATAGCCTTGTCAAACTGTGTAAGGCCCTCATATGTGGTCTTCTCTTGGAGACCAAGCTGTTCCTCATCCGTCTCAGCCTCAGACTCAACAATAGCCACCTTCTCAGCTAAAATCTTATCTTCGGTGGTAGCCGAAGGCATATCCGTATCAACTGGCATGTCGGGGATCTCCACAGTCCTAAAAATCATCGACATATCCATGGACTTTAGCTGGTCCACGTCCTTTCTCAACTCAGCAATTATGGCCTTTAAGGCCATCACCTCACCAGTGGCTCCATGGCCTGACTCACACACCTCTATCCTTACCATGAGGGCATTAATAGACACACTAAGAGGTGTCACAGTAGCAGTGAAGGCTCTCTCAATCATCCCAGGGACTGTAGCCTATAGCCTAGAGGCATGCCTATCAGCATAATGGGCTAGATGCCTTATTCGTAGTATCGCAGCCTGAGTAAGTGGAGATCGAGAGGTAGTAGAACTAGCAGCAGACCTAGGAGGCAAGGGAGCAATAGAAGCACTTTAAGTCATGGAAGGAACATCACTAGATAGACCTGAAGGCCCAGGGGCCGAAGTAGGCAATACTGCCTCTGCAGGTAAAGTCTCAATGTCCACAGCCGGGAAAGAATCCACTAGGGCTGCTTTCTTCCTCTCTGCCTCATCCTTCAAGTACTCAGCCTCAATGCGTTGAATATCGGTAGAGGAGGTGGGAATCACTTCCACATCCTTATTCTCATCACGGGGCACTCAGGCTCGTCTGCATAATTCAGTGATCAACATTGGGAACAAAAGCGAAGTCTAACATTGCCTGACCCTCATGGACATTTCTTCGCCAATGATCATACCTAAGTTTAGCCTTGTCCCATCAATGATGAAACCAAGACAGGCTGGCTTCGTGTGGCGGAGAATAGACTCATTTTGGGACGGCATGATAGAACTGCTGATGAAGCCAAACCAGTACCTCGCTGCTACATTGAGGTCTTTCTTTTATATGGGTGCTCCAACCTCGATCCACCTAGGAGTACCGTCAGATAACAGAGGGGCCAACCAGTTTTTCATAGTCTCTAACGATTTGTCTTGATCATGTATTGATAGTCATCCTCAATATTCTCTGTACACTCTAGAACTGCATTGATATCATCACTTTCACACTTCACTTTCTTGCCCCTGACAACCACATAATCTACCTGCTTGAATGTAGTGGCCTTCCTCTTCCCTTGTGGCACTAGAACCCCGTAAGCAGTGTAAAACTCTTGGACCCAATTAGGACTGTAAGGGCCATGGAGTTTTGTGAATATCTGGAACTTGTGGGACCTCAAGGTGTGCCAGATCTCTAGATATCTGTCTATCACTCCATCTGTAGAAAACCTCTTCTCCTCTATGATCGTCCTTAGTTCCTCAGCCTTTAATCTGTTCATAAACTGGGGAGGAGGACCCTGTGCAGGTGGTGCTGAGACCACAGCCTGATCTAGGACAGGAGGAAGAGTAGGGATCTCAAGCATCCTGATCCTAGACGGATCATGCATCTTCTTGGAGTGCAGGTCAACACTCCAGGAAAATAGAAACTGCTTATCCTCAGGCTCAGAGATGTCAGCCTGAGGATCCCGATGATCTCCCTTACTCTCGGAGGTGCTGAGGTGAGTAGCATATACTCCTTCACTGTCAGAGGTGACCTTCGATGCCTCATGAGCAGGCGCCTTTCCCTTTCCTTTACCCTTCCCACCTGTGGTAGGAAGTTTTGTTGCCATTGCTTTGGATGCAACTGGACCCTCATTGATAGTGATTCCCTTTGCCCGTTTGCGGGGTGACATGTCTCGTCCTACTACTTTTGGTCAAGCCATATCTGCAAAACACATCAGGAAAAGTTAGAAATAATCAACGAAAATGTCGGAAATAGGTTGCAGAAAGACTCACTGAACCGATTGACGAGTTATCGTGTCGCTTTGGCGAGCCAGATCGGGCTCGCTGATAGGATTGACTAAAAATTTTCCCAGAAAATAGACAAGTCGGCGATATGCAGGGCCTTTCAGAGAATCACCGACATCACTTGGCGAGCTTAGACTAGCCCGTCGAAAGTTATAGTGTGTTTTAGGGGTTATGGGCGCATAAAAGGCAATCAAGAGAGACTTTCGGCGAGTCAGCAAGTGCACTCGGTGATCTCAGGCTTTTCGCCGAAAGTTACAGACTCTAGTCTAGCCAAATCATGAAATTAAAGTCGATCAAGGGGGACGTTGGCAAACTACCGAGTGGTTCGGTGAGCTTGACCAAGCTCGCCAAATCGCCCAACGTGCCAAATTTCAATCCTATTTCAAAATATCTAGCCCACAGCCCCCGAAAACAAAATCAAACAACACACTTGTTGCTCCCTAGTATACACACAAGTGTACGTGGTCGCGCAAGTAATATATATTCTTTAAAGAAATGAGTTATCATTCCCAAGGGACTTATGATCGATTTATATCTAACACTCAATTCTACTAATAAAATAAAAGTAACCTTTTGAAGAGTTGGTGATAGTTGTGTTCTACTACTACGAATTATGCAATAACTAATAGTAACTAATTGTGAACGACTTTAAGATGATATTTCAAGCAAGTAAAAGACAATTCCAGGGCTACAACATGCAATGAATCTCATGTATTATATTATCGGCTTAGAACTAATTCTAGTTGTCAAGTTACTTATTTATAGGGTTAATTGTATGAGTCAGGTTACACATCTCTAGTCGCCTACTCCAGTTAGCTGTCTAACTACAACGTTGAGAGGAGATAAACAGACTAACTCTCGAGCATTTATATTTCATTCTATTTCGTAACAAGCGAGTTATTCATCCGGGCGTCACTCCTGAACATAAATCACCTCAACTTAATGGGTCGATCAAGCTCCTTATATTCTCTGGTCTATCTAATCGCTCCTGTCTCGATTTTAAGATTAGACAATAGATTTATCTTATGGTGCGCAAGCATAAAATACTAAAACAAGAATATAGAAGTAACTTATAATGACAACCAAGAACTAATTCATAAACCTTAAATATTTCAACAATCGATTCGTAGCTACAACCCAAGAACTAAGGCATTTAGCCACTCATGCTATTAAAAATCCACAAAATATAATTGTTCATATGATTTTCGGAAAATAGAAGAGTTCGAAGATCGAAACCTATGATAAACGATGAAAGTTGCTCTTGCACACCAATAAAAAGTTGAACCCTAATAATGTAGCCCAAGGGGTCTATTTATAAGAGTTGGAAAATTGGAGGCAAATTCTACTTCAACTAGGAATCATATTTAATCATATTTATGTTGGAAAAGTCGGCAAAAGGGTGGGACTTTGCGCCTCCTATCGCGCCCAGTGTGGTATCTGATGTTTCCACCTTGGCGCGGCGCGCCTAGTAGAGCGCCATGCAGGCGCCTCAGAAGTGCAGGCGTTGGTGCGTTGCGCCTTTCAGTGCGCTTGAGGAGGGACTCTGAAGTGTGGTCCTTGGAGCGTTGCGCCTAGGTTGTACCCTTTCCTTATAATATGTAATCTACAAAAAAACATGTCATAGTATTTTAGATGTTATGCTGCCTGACCTTCTAATCCCTCAGTTAAGTCAGTTGGTATGTTTATGTGGCTAACTCGATTACTTAAGGTGTAGAGTCCCAGTCATGCCTTCTCTAGTTTGGGGAGTGACAAACTTGGTATCTCACGCCCCAAAATCGAGGGGCGCAACTAGCTCCTAATACCAAAACTCAGGCCCGAGCCGACCCTGCTGAACCATTTGCAACTAGCGCATGATAGCCACACACAATCAAGAAAACAAACAAGTATATCTCGGTTTAAAACTAGGCCCTCGGCCGGCAAGGCCCCTGTCAACTGATCTATAAAAGAAACAACTACTCCTAGGAGATCATATAAATAAATAGCCAACTTGTACAGAAATCCTGATTGGGACGTCGAGGCCACCATGATATCTATACCAAAACTAAAAGCAGGTATACATCAATACAATACATCAAACAACTCCAAAGCTTCAGCAAACCAACAACATAGGCCAGTATGGCCATAATGTAACTATACACCCCACACACTAGTCTTCAAGCCTCTAAGAGTATTAAAGATTAGCGGGACAGGTCCCCAGCCTACCCATAAAGATATATACAACAAAAGGTAACAAACCTCCCAACTCTAGCAGCTCCGGAGGAAAGGGGATAACCAACCGGATAAAAGTCAATCCTACTGCTGAGGATGTCTACTCGATTGTCTGTTAGGACCTGTATGCATGAATGCAGCTCCCCCAAGGCAATGGGGCGTCAATACAAAATAATGTACAGAGTATGAAAGGCAATAGACTATGAGGAGGTATCCTGATATACTAGAATAATCTGATATATAAATCAAGGATAAGATAAGTGTACTGACCTGCTCCTAAATCTAAACTTATCAAAAATAATAAAACAACAACCTAGCAAATCCCCCATAAGCTCGGTAGGTACAAACAACACACAAGACCACCTACTCAGGCCTCCATAAGCCCGAAAGGTGCCAACAGCCTATATACCCCTATCGGTAGTCCCCTAGCCTCGTAGGTAGTCACATAGCACTATTAGACATTAATATAGTCCTGTAGGCAGCACATAACTCTCTTAGGGATCAACATAGCTTATAGACAACTCATAGCCCTCTTGGCAACAACATGGCCCTGTCGGAAGCACATAGCCTTCTTAGGCGTCAATATAGCCCAGTAGGAAACTCATAGCCCTTCTAGGCATCAACATAGCCCCGTAGGCAACTCATAGCCCTTTTAGGCATCCATATAGCCCTGTAGGCAGAACGTAGCCCTTCTAGGCATAGATCACATTCCTACAGCTAACCACTATAGCCCCAAGGGCAACAATAACAATCCAATCGCTAAAAGCGAGCAATTTAGTTATAAGCAACCTATACAAATAGCCTCTAAGTCGTGTCCAACATAGGAACACTACTAACTGAATAAGAATCCGGACAAGAAAGGATTATATCAGCTTGAGCAGCCAACAATCAACAATAATGGCTACAAGTGTAACAAGGATAACAACCCAATTACATTGCTCCTAAGCTTTAAGGAAACATGCCGTAAGTAGGGAATAACTTTAACATACCTTTCCAATGAACGCTCGAAAGACTGTAGTTCCTTCATGAAAGTTGTTCCTTATGTCCTAAGCTTCGCAAACACTATATATACACAGCTGGTACGCACCTATAAACAGTTCATAGTTAATCTTAAATCGGCAGATTTGCGATATTCCCCCAACTTGTGAAAACTTCCGTAGAAATTCATAAAAACAACAATAAAAAGGTACTGAGATGATTACCTTAGTTAACCAAGTGTAAACCTTGAAGAAACACCAATAACTACAAATTTATATCTTCAAAAACCAGCTCCAAACACAGCTAATAGAAGGGAAAAATGATTGCCACGTGTAAGGATTACGTTTTTAGGCACGGGGTAATGTTTAATGGTAGAAATCGTCAAAAACTAACCTTCATCATGCTAGAACTCCATAGGAACCATCTCTTAAGCTAACTCTCTGGTTTAGAACTGAAATGAAATGTTTTCATGGCTTAAAATGTTAAATAAGCCGACATACCATATTTTTGAACCGACTCGGATCCGATCTGGATTCTGCCCCGCCTGTCCCTAGTAAAACCCTCATAACTTTTTACTCAGATGTCGGTTTGGTACGGGATTTTGTGCATTGAAAACTAGACTCGTAGGCCTTCGAGTTAATTGGTGATAGGCCTTCTAACTCTTTATATATTGGGAGAAAATATCCAAGACATTTGACCCAAATTTTAGAGAAATCTTTAAAAAGGAACTTACGATAACTTTCGCCAACTTTTATTTTTCCACTTACTTAACTTCAAAACTTAAGATACAACCCTTGAACACTTAAAATATGACATACCATATCATTCTTAATTTATTACCCACCCTCCTTATCTTTCCACGAAGATACAAGTTAATTTAAACATTTTGAAAAGTTGGGGTGTTACATCCTTCCCCCTTTAGAAAGCTTCGTCCTCGAATGAAAAAAAAATCTGAGTCACGCAGTTAAGTCCTTAGGTGTTTCCAAAATTTTGGCATAGTATCCTTTGGCATTGTCACTATCCAGGAACCTAAAATGCAAAAAGTCTAACCTAGGCGTCTCACATGATGACATAAATTGCTAAGCACTGTAGCTCTGCAATAATAGTGCGAGCAAATATTCAATGACAACAACAATAATAATAAGGAACAATATAAAAAAAGTCAGATAGGTATCTTACCTCACTGCACCAATATAAACTGATATGCCATCACCCTGGGGTATGAAACAAGTGAGGATATTTGGACCTCATGCCATCCTCAGCTTCCCAGGTCACCTCTTCTCTATTCTTGTTTCTCGACAATACTTTAACTGAAGCCACCTCTTTGGTCCTCAATTTACGGACCTGCCGATCTAATATGGCAACTAGAGTTTCCTCGTAGGAAAACTCCTCTGTGATCTGAACATCCTCAACTGGAACAACCCGAGAAGGGTCTCCTACGCACTTCCGTAGCATAGATACATGGAAAACTGGATGAATAGATTCTAGCCCCCGAAGGCAATTCTAACTCATAAGCCACTCGTCCTACCCTCTGAAGGATGCAGTATGGCCCAATGAATCTTGGACTAAGCTTGCCTTTTTTGCCAAATCTCTTAACCCCCTTCATAGGCGAGACTTTTAAGAATACCCAGTCATCGATGCAAAACTCTAAGTCCCTTCGTCGCACATCTAAGTATGACTTATGTCGACTTTGAGCTGTTAGCAACATCTCCCGTATGAGCTTGACTTGCTCCATTGTCTGCTGTACTAAGTCGGGTCCAATCAACCCTGACTCACCGACCTCGAACCATCCAATGGGGGATCTACATTTTTTCCCATACAAAGCCTCATAAGGTGCCTTCCCGATGCTAGACTGATTACTATTATTGTATGCGAACTCAATAGAAGGCAAGTGTTCATCCCAATTTCCCTTGAAGTTTAGCACGCACGCCCATAACATATGCTCGAGCGTCAAAATTGTGCGCTCAGCCTGTCCATCTGTCTGAGGGTGAAAGGTTGTACTAAGATTAAACTGTGTCCCCAGTCCTTTCTAGAAGGACTTCCAGAAGTTGGCGGTGAATTGTGCTCCTCTATCAAAGATAATAGATACTGGGACACCGTGTAGCCTAACAATCTCCCTAATATAGTGCCCTACATAGTCTTCGGCTGTAAAAGTAGCCCTGACTGGTAAGAAGTGGGCTGATTTTTTTAGTCTATCAACAATTACCCAAATAGAGTCAAATTTGCGACGCGATCGAGGTAACCCTGTAATAAAATCCACATTAATTGCTTCCCACTTCCACAAAGGAATGGCTATCTCCTGAACTAGCCCATCGGGCTTTTGGTGCTCAACCTTCACCTGTTGGCAGTTAGGACACTGCGCCACAAACTCAACAACGTCCTTTTTCATCCCATGCCACCAATAGATCTCCTTAATATCATGGTACATCTTCGTCGAACCAGGGTGAATAGAATAACGGGAATGATGTGCCTCTACCATAATCCGATGCGGAAGCCCTACAACATTCAGAACATACAATAAACCACTATATCTAAGGACTCCATCTCCTACTATATCAAATGCTAAAGTCTGTTGATTCTAAGCCTTGGCTCTGAGCTGCTCTAAGCTAGGATCCTCTTGTTGCCGTTAATTTACTTCTACAACTAGAGATGATCCGGTTGTGTCCTGAATTGTTACCCCACTATCTTCTGCCTCTAACAATCTGGCTCCTAAGCTAGCTAACTGATGAAGCTCTCGCGTTAGCTCACGCTTCTCAACACCTAAATATGATAAACTACCCATAGATCTTTGACTGAGGGCATTAGCTACCACATTCGCCTTTCCTGGATGATATAAAATGTCCACGTCGTAGTCTTTTAGTAACTCAAGCCATCGACGTTGTCGCAGATTTAACTCCTTCTGTCTAAAGATATATTAAAGGCTTTTATGATCTGTGAAGATGTCAACATGAATGTCATACAAATAGTGTCTCCAGATCTTTAGTGCATGCACAACTGCAGCCAACTCTAAATCGTGGGTCAGATAGTTCTTCTCATGCGTTCTCAACTGCCTTGAAGCATATGCGATAACCTTATCATGTTGCATTAGAAAACATCCCAACCCAACACCAGAAGCATCACAACCTGATGTCAACCTGTCCTTCAGCTCCTGGAAACTATGCTCGCAAGCCTCAGTCCACTAGAACTTAGCTGGTTTTTGAGTCAACTTTGTTAATGGGACTGAAATTGAAGAAAACCCCTCTACAAATCTTCTGTAGTACCTAGCTAACCCTAAGAAACTACGAACCTCAGTCGGAGTCATGGGTCTGGGCCAAGTCTTTACGGCCTCAATCTTTTGTGTATCAACCGCAATGCCTGCATCTGATACAATATGGCCTAAGAAAGCTACAGAGTCCAACTAGAACTCACACTTAGAAAACTTTGCATAAAGTTTTCGGTCTCGAAGAACCTGAAGGACTGCTCGCAGATGATTTGCATACTCAACTTTTGAACATGAATACACCAAAATATCATCAATAAACACAATCACAAAAAAGTCTAGATAGGGCCTGAATATACTATTCATCATGTCCATGAACACTACTGGGGCATTAGTTAATCCAAAATACATTACCAAGAACTCAAAGTGTCCATATTTGGTTCTAAAAGCTGTCTTTGGAACGTCTTTCTCCCGAACTCATATCTGGTGGTACCCTAATCTTAAATCAATCTTTGAGAAACACTTAGCACCTTGTAACTGATAAAACAAGTCATCTATCCTCGAAAGGGGATAATTATTCTTTATAGTTGCCTTATTCAGCTGTCGGTAATCGATACACATTCTTAGTGAGCCATTTTTCTTCCTTACGAACAACACTGGCACACCCCATGGTGAAGCACTAGGCCTAATAAAGCCTTTATCCAGCAAGTCTTTCTGTTGATCCTTTAACTCTTTTAGCCCAGCAGGAGCCATTCTATAAGGAGGGATAGATATGGGTTGTGTACTTGGCAGCATATCGATAGCAACATCAATTTCCCATTCTGGAGGGATACCAGGGTGCTCGTCTGGAAATACATCTAGAAACTCATTACCTACTGGAATAGACTGAAGAGTCGATGGTTCTGCATCTATATCATCAACGTGAACAAGATGATAAATACAACCCTTGGTAGTCATCCTCCTCGCCTTAAGATAGGAAATAAACCTACCTTTCGGCGTCGCTGTATCTCCTTTCCATTCTCGAACTGCCTCTCCTGGAAAGTGGAATCTAACAATCTTTGTCCGACACTCAACATTAGCATAACAAGACACTAACCAGTCCATACACATAATGACGTCGAAATCGACCATCTCTAACTTACGAGATCTACAGAGGTTTGACGGTCGATAATTTCTACCGTGCAACCTCGATAGACTCTCCTGACAACAATAGACTCACCAACTGGTTTAGATACAATAAAGGGTCGATCTAATGACTCTGCTACTATACATAACTTCCCTGTAATAAATGGAGTAACATAAGACAAAGTAGATCCAAGATCTATCAAAGCATAAACACAATGGCAGCAAACAATCAATGTACCTGTCACAATATCTGGTGATGAATTTGAGTCCTGTTGGCCGGTTAATGAATATGTACGATTCTGTCCAGTACCAGAACTAGATGCTCCTTCTCTGCCTCCGCCTCTACCTCTACGTGCTGAAGTCTGGGTTCCATGCCCTGTAGACTATACTGATGAGAAGGAACCTACTGCTGACCTGGTCGACTGACCTATACCACCTTGACCTATGGTAGGGTAGTTTCTCCACCCATGCCCCTCCTGTCCACAAGAATAACAATCTATGGAACCTTGTCTGCACCTCCCGAAATGCATCCTACCGTAAGTAGCGCAACGCGGCAGGGCTGACCTAGCCTGGCCTGAACCCCTCTGCTGATGCGAGCCTGATGTTCGTGAACCCTCACCTGGGCATGACTGTTCCTGACGATCAAATCTACTGCCCTAGAACTGCTGTGGTGGAGCTCTATGTGGCCTAATAGAATATCGGGGTCTGGGACCACCCTAAAAATCTCCCTGTGAACCAGGGTGCCTAGCCCTCTTCTGTCTCTCTCTCTCGACCCTCTCACTCATATACTGTAAATGTCGGTGATCCTCTATGCCTTGTGCAAAGGCCTGAATTCGTGAGATATCCATATTATCATTTAGTGCAGCGGTAGAACAAGCGTCGATATAGTCTGAGTTGACCTCTCCCACAAATCTACGCACCTTCTTATGCATCGTATCAACAAATGCTGGTGCATATCTAACCAATGAATCAAATCTCAGCCCGTACTCTCGGACACTCATGCTGCCCTGTCAAATGTTTAGAAATTGGTCCACTCGGCCATCCCTAATCTCTCGAGGCAAATAGTGATCTATGAAAGCTTCTGTAAAGCTATCCCAAGTGGGTAAGGATGCATCTTTTCCTCTAGATCTCTCCCAACTATCGTACCATAATACTGCAACATCGCGCAATCGAAATGCTGCTAACTCAACTGACTCAGTCGCTGAGGCATGCATGACTCTAAAGATCCTATGAAGCTGATCAATAAAGTGTTGAGGGTCTTCTCTGTGATTTGTCCCTATAAACTGTAGAGGATTCAAGGCAAGAAATTCACGAACTTTTGAACTTCTGGGCCCTTCAGAAGGTCCGGCAATAACTGGCGTAACTGGTTGGCATTATGCAACTACTAACTGTGCTAACATCATACTGCACTCTTGAAATCCTGATCAGATGGAATATGAGGAACTAAAGGTGGTACTTCTGGTGGAGCCAAAGGTCCTGTAACCCTCGGAGGCTCCTGAAGCGGTGGAGAAGCTATAGAGGGCTGAGAAGATGTCTCCCCCTGGGTCTCACAATGGGCTACCTCCACCAGTGGTACCTTGCCGGTACCCTCACTTGCAGTTGTATCTAGCACTTGGCTAGTTGTGGTCTTTCTAGTGTCAGTCATCTCTATCTGGATACAAGTATCAATTATAAGCTAGAACCTCAACCCTTAAGACACCGCTCTATAGCACGAGGTGAGCATAAAAAGGCTAGTTATTCTAACATGCCCGGTAGCTACTTGCTTATCAGATATGGTGCACAACACATTTATAAACAATATTCTACAAGACATGGCTTGCAAACTCCCTGCGATACAACGTTGCTATGATACCAAGTTTGTCATGCCTCAAACTCGAGGGGAGCAACTGGCTCCTAATACCAAAACTCAGGCCCGAGCCGACCCTGCTGAACCATTTGCTACTAGCGCATGGCAGCCACACATAATCAAGAAAACAAACAAGTTTATCTCGGCTTAAAATGAGGCTGTCGGCCGGCAAGGCCCCTATCAACTGATCTTTAAAAGAAACAGCTACTCCTAGGTGATCATATAAATAAATAGCCAACTAGCACAGAAGTCCTGATTGGGCCGTCGAGGCCACCATGATATCTATACCAAAGCTAAAAGCAGCTATATATCAATACAATACATCAAACAGCTCACAAGCTTTAACAAACCAACAACATAGGCCATTATGGCCATAACGTAGCTATACACCTCACACATTAGTCTGCAAGCCTCCAAGAGTAGTAAAGATTAGCGGGACAAGTCCCCAGCCTACCCATAAAGATATATACAAACAAAAGGTAACAAACCTCCCAACTATGGTAGCTCCAGAGGAAAGGGGTTAACCAACCGGATAAAAGTCAATCCTGCTGCTGAGGATGTCTACTCGATCATCTGTTAGGACCTGAATGCATGAATGCCGCTCCCCCAAGGCAATGGGGTGTCAGTACAAAATAATGTACAGAGTATGAAAGGCAATAGACTATGATGAGGTATCATGATATACTGGAATAATCTGATAAATAAATCAAGGATAAGATAAGTGTACTGGCTTGATCCTAAATCTAAACTTATCAAAATAATAAAACAACAACCTAACCAATCCTTCATAAGCTTGGCAGGTACAAACAACACACAAGACCACCTACTCAGGCCCCCATAAGCCCGGAAGGTGCCAATCAGCCTATATACCCCTATCGATAGTCCCCTAGCCCCGTAGGCAGTCACATATCCCTCTTAGGCAACAACATGGTCCTGTAGGAAGCACATAGCTTTCTTAGGCGTCAATATAGCCCTGTAGGCAACTCATAGCCCTTTTAGGCATCAATATAGCCCCGTAGGCAACTCATAGCCCTTTTAGGCATCCATATAGCCCTGTAGGCAGAACATAGCCCTTCTAGGCATAGATCACATTCCCGCAACTAACCACAATAGCCCTAAGGACAACAATAACAATCCAATTTCTAAAAGCGAGCAATTTAGTTATAAGAAACCTATACAAATAGCCTCTAAGTCGTGTCCAACATAAGGACACTACTAACTGAATAAGAATCCCGACAAGGAAGGATTATATCAACTCGAGCAACCAATAATCAACAATAATGGCTACAAGTGTAACAAGGATAACAACCCAATTACATTGCTCCTAAGCTTTAAGGAAACATGTCGTAAGTAGGGAATAACTTTAACATACTTTTCCAATGAACGCTCGAAAGATCGTAGTTCCTTCAAGAAAGTTGTTCCTTATGTCCTAAGCTTTGCAAACGCTATATATATACAGCTGGTACGCACCTATAAACAGTTCATAATTAATCTTAAATCGGCAGATTATTTGCCATATTGCCCCAACTTGTCGAAACGTCCGTAGAAATTCATAAAAACAACAATAAAAGGGTACCGAGATGATTACCTTAGTTAACCAAGTGTAAACCTTGAAGAAAAACCAATAACTATAAATTTATATCTTCAAAAACCAGCTCCAAACGCAGCTAATAGAAGGGAAAACCGCTTGCCACATGTAGGGATTACGTTTCTAGGCATAGGGGTAATGTTTAATGGTAGAAATCGTCAAAAACTAACCTTTATCATGGTAGAACTCCATAGGAACCATCTCTTAAGATTTCTCTCTGGTTTGGAACTGAAATGAAATGTTTTCATGGCTTAAAACGTTAAATACGCCGTGCCAACTTGTGCGCTAGCCAGTGGTTGTTTTTCCCTTCGTCATGTTCTTGTGTGTCTTTGCTCCTTCTTTCTTCCTTCCAACTCCAATTCCCTCCAGAGTTCCTGAAACAACTAATCATGTGTGTGAGTGCGCAATCATCACAAGTTACACAAAAATCAAGCTAATAACGAAAGATCATTCTTTAATTCAATCAATTCATGGGCAAATATTGACAACTTAGGCTTATAAATATGCCTAAGATCACCACCCACACTTAGACTTTTGTTTGTCCTCAAACAATCTTTAGACCATCAACTTTTTTTCATAACCATCGGACTTATAAACCCACCTTAAAATCAACCAAACATTTTTAATCATGATCATGTAGTTCACAATGTATTTAACATTTCAAAACATTTACACCAAGTTACAACATATATGCTCAAAGAATGACTCTTTTACTATTTTTCGGGGCTAATGCAAACTCATACAAACTTACCAATTAGATAATCCAGACACATGCCATGAATGCCCTCACTTATTTGTGTTTAGTAAAGCCTTTCACTCAAGCACTCACAATATGAACAAGGCCTGTTTTTAGAACAAAACACTCACTCTCACAAACAAAAGTTCTTACTTTTCTCAACATGTCATAAGCTTTCCTATAGTGTATTCTTACTTTCACAATGTATTTCTCAAGGAATCAAGAGGACTTTCATTTGGTTGTAATGTCGGCTTAAGGTAAGGGAGGGAATATTTAGGAATCATTTTAGTGACTACATCTCCCTAATGCACATGTCATTGTTTTGCCAACAACCTCCTATTTATCTTTTCTTTCCTCCTGGTACACACTTCATGAATATTTACCCCTTTTTGTTGCTCCATCTTTGCCCTTTATTTCTTTACAATTTTTTATTACATACCTTTGCACTAGCTACCCTTACTTGAGATTTTAAGGTTCAAGTGAGGTACACAATATCCTTGGTAGGACCAGGGCGAATGTTTAGAGCATATTTCTGAAGTAGCCACCCTCAATTGCGTTGAGGTGCACAATGTCACTAAGGACCAGGGTCAAAACAAAATTTCACTAATTCTTTTCTTTTCCACACAATTTAGCATTTCACCCTTTCTCATATCAACCAACATTTTCAACCCCTCTTCTTAACATAGTGCATTAAGGATTTTATTAGGATCAAAAGACTTTGGTATCAAACAAATGAGTTTCGTCTTATCATGTGGCTTATCAACAAACAAGGTTAAAGGCTCAATGGGGCTTCACTGGGGATAATTTCAATGGTAGGAGTACAAGTAGAGTCAAGAATTGGCTATTTCAAAGAAATGCCTCAATCACATTCCCTAAGTCATACAAGTCACACACACAAGGCAAGTTCTAGATATCAAGTTACACAAGAACCAACAACACTCACCACACATGGCATCATGACACATATAAGGATATATCAACTAACATGCTCATACAATTTGTATTACGGTATTACTACACAATTAAGACCATTTATTTAGAGTCACAACTAAGAACACATGCTTATTTGAAGGTTAGAATTCTATCGCACTTTTCCAATCTTGACTACCCAAGACGTCTGGTTAAATTTTTCGGACATAGTTTAAAAAGACCAAGGTTGGTTTCTCAATCCTACTCCTCTATGTGACTAATTTTCCCTTAAGACGGTCGTCATCCATCCATCATTGGGAACTGTCACTCCTATGTTGACTCTAAGACTCAATAAAGCAGTAAAACTAGTCCTAGTTGGTTCAAAGGGACTATCCTCGGTAAAAGTACCGAAAACAAATGCTGAGGAACCAAAAAAAATGTAAGCATAAACTACAAACTAACTTAACTATCCGAACTCGATAAAGCAATAAACAACTATTTACAACAGAGACATATTGCCCACCCCATACTTTAAAAATAAGCACTGTCCTCAGTGCACAAATAAAATAAAGCATAGAGATAAGAATACTCCCTCGGGCCTCTAGGCCTCGTCGTCACCACCATCAAAACCCATTAATGCATTTGCCTCTTCATTGATGACATCAGCATCATTGTCCTCATCCATCGCTTCATCCACCATGGCCTCAAGATTATCTAAAGGCATCAGAAAGGCGGGACCAGACCTGCATAGAAAAGCTGCACTCTCGATCAACGGATAACGATCTACCAATGTCTCCATCTCCTCATCAGTGACCGAACATCCTTCTATCCGCAACTACAGTTCTGCCATGCCGAACATCCTAGCCATAATATTATCATCTCGGGCTTGCCTCTCTTGGGCTGACAAGACAGGTCCATGAGATATGTCCAGTTCCTTTGTCCTAGTCACTTCAACTATCTTGCCCATCAAATTGAGGTGGTAAGCAACAGTCATGTCCACCGCTTCTTTTTCAATACCCTCAGCCCTCAAAATATGGGTTATCAACCCACCGTAACAAAACTGCCATCTCCAATTATTTCTGAACTTCATTATGTTTTGCCTTAGAATTTCCCCAGCATTAATGGGCATCCCCTTCATCAACATATAAACCAGAACCACCGTATCCGCGTCACCTCAGTAAGTTGTTTAGCGGGTAGCAACACACTACACACTATTTTCAACCACACTCGGGCTACCTGATTAAAATTAGCAAAGTGGAGGGTATAATGCCTCCCAGTATCTTTGCTTCGGTCACACCGAGCATTCGAGTTAACCCCACACAATGTATGTCGGATATCCCTATAAGGAGGTTATCCTTCAAGCTATTAAACTCATTCAGAATTCTAGCAGAAAATGTCACATCCTTACTCCTAACAAGCATAGTTTTATACTTAGTCTCAGTAAGCCAATTAGCATAGAACTCCCTAACCAATGTCAAATTGCAATCACTAGGATTTTTAAAGATAAATCTCAGCCCCAGAGTAAGCACATTACTGTAAATCATAGGAAATTGTGATTGTAGGTGTACCTCATTCACATATTCGTTGCCCATATACTTTGCTTCCTTTTGACATTCGAACCACTCCCAGCCATACCTTTGCACAACTTTTTTGTCGAACTTTTGCACCGGTTCTCGGCCACAAGAGGACCCAGAAGTTTTGTCCTTCCTACTTCACTTGGAACCCACCACATTCTTAGGTTTAGGAGCCATTACCACCTTTGAAGAGAAGAAAAATGGGAAAAAAAGAGATGATTTAGAAGAAAAAAATGGGGGGCGGGGTCGGGTAAGGCAGTGAGTGTTGGGAGAAGAAGAGAAAAAGTGATTTGGGAGTGAGAGAAGATAGAGAAGGGTGGAATGGTTGAAAATAGGTGATTTATGGGAGAAAATAGGAAGAAGAAGAGGTGGGTTTTGGAAAGACAAACGTTTGAGGTGGTTTAATGGAGGAAATTGGAGAGTGAGGGAGGAAGAAGAGGAGGAGTTGGAGATAATTTTGGGTTTTGGTGCTGTTGAATTGTGGGAGAATGGGGGATGAATGTAGTGTTAGGGGTTTAAAATTGTGGGTTTGTGTCGGGTTGAACCCTATCTAGGTCGACCTATTGCAAAATTGGGTGTTGGGGCGATGGGAGGGGCAACGCGCAAGTTTCGCTCCTGCAAGTGCGCTATGACTTTTTGGTCTTGGCGCGGTGCACCCTGTAGTGCGCCAGCCTGCAGCGAAACCTGGTAATAGGAGTGATAGAGGGGTTACGCGCTAGTGTCGTGCCTCTAAACCTTCTCTGAAATCTCCTGGCTGGCGCGGCGAGCCAACTAGTGTGCTTGGATTCAGTGCTTTTGTTTTGTTTTGTTTTGTTTTCTTTTTTTTTCACTATTACAAACTAAGTTACAAATAATGAAAAATCCTATCTAGCTAGAACTAATAAATAAATAAAAATACTTCTTAGATTCTAAGAATTGAAAGTACGCTAAAACAAAGAAAATATCAAAATTAAAAAATGAACTACCTATATATTACATATTGTTCACGGGTTGCCTCCCGTGTAGCGCTTGATTTAACGTTGCGGCACGACGCAACTAGGATCATTCATCATTTAGCTCAAGAGCCTCCCGATTATGATCCGAATCCACACGAAAGTAGTGTTTCACCCTTTGCCCATTTACCAAGAACGTAGGGCCAGTCTTAGCTTTAAGTTCAACTACCCTATATTGTGTCATTCTTACAACTTCAAAAGGACCACTTTATTTATAGTTTAGTTTTCTGGGGAATAACCTCAATCTAGAGTTAAAGAGTAGTACCTTTTCTCCCGGAGTGAAAGTATGAGTAACTATGTGTTTGTCATGCCACCTTTTCATCTTTTTTTTGTAAAGCTTGGCATTCTCAAACACGTGGAGCCTAAACTCCTCAAGTTCATGCAATTGATTCACTCTCTTTCTACTGGCTAGCTCGGTGTCCAAGTTCAACCTCTTAATTACCCAATAAGCTTGGGGTTCTAATTCCACCGGAAGATGACATGCTTTACCAAACACTATGTGATAGGGAGAAGTCCCTATGGGTGTCTTATAAGCAGTCCTATATGCCCACAACACATCATCTAACTTCTCAAACCAATCTTTCCTCTGTGCATTCACCGTTTTCTGCAAAATTTTCTTCACTTCCTGTCACGACCCGAGAGTACCCCCTAGTCGTAACATGGCGTATTCGACCCCGAAGGGGTCTTATACGAGCCACATAGTCATTCATTGCATTCAATAATGAAAATAGTGCGGAATAATAAAAAAAAACTTATTTACATCCACACATTTAAACTTCATTAAAACAACTTTAAAAACACACAGCGGAAGTCTAAGTCTCACATGGCCATCTTAGACACAGTCACAAAACATAAGAAGGGACACGGCCCTTTACAATCAAAAGAAGTCTATTAAGTCTATTACATGAACAAAAGAACTTAAAAGTCTTATCCTCGAATCCATGAGGACATACCAAGTCTTGGAGGAAAGCAATCCAACACTTCAAACTAGCTAGGAGGGATCACTTGCCGGAACCTACACTTATAGTAAAAATATGAAGAATATGGGTTAGTACACAAAATGTACTAAGTATGATGACCATGCAAAACATGCTTTAAAAGGGACATTTTGGTTAGAAACCATGCATTATGCCACTTTTTGAAGTACCATGAATAGTTGCATAAAAGACATACAATACAAGCATAAACATCAAGTAAGTCATAATATTACCTTTAAACAATTTCAACATGAAAACCTTTACCTTGGACCTTCACCTCAAGAAACCCTTATGCTATACCTCGTGCAATGTATGGATGGCGTCCCATACCACCATCCATACTAAGGCACCACATTAAGGTCACTTAAGGTAACTTATCATTCCTTTCTTTCACCTTTGCACCATATTCATACATAAGAGGTATATCATTAATTAAGACATGACAAGGGAAAATAACTCGTAATATAACCCAAGTATAGCATGCATCTCATATTAAGCATTTGAGAGCCAACATTCTTTAATAACCTCATTTAGGCCACAATTGTATCACATACATTAGGATTTAGAGAAACTCACTATGACCCTCTCCAAGCCTACTCGTGCAATGTATAGGTAGCATCCCATACTACTACCTACACTTTGTAGAACCTATCAAGAAACCATAATGAAATCTCGCATGATGGGAAGTAAGCGTTTAACCGACATAGACCATGAGAGCTTGTCATGGAATCCGGTGTCATAAGTCCCCACACCGTAAAGAGGTGGTCTACTTGCCTAAGGAAGACCGGTATATAGCTTAATGGATCCACTAGCTACCTATGCGGGCACATAGTTTATGGGATAAGGTAGACGATCATTGAAACTCATGCCTAACTATTGGGGGAGTTTCCATCTAACCAAATCCACTCGGTGCTTAGCCAACATTCCCATAGAATAGTTCGTTACATTGACATTATCACATATGAGAGGTGCCATTGGCCTACCAACTCCAAATTACATTTATTAACACGTGAAAGGGTGCTTTAAGCCTACCGTTTCAAGGTTCATTTAGGAAAGCTCATTAACTCCTCTTGAAAGGGTGCCATGGGCCTACCGGTTCAAGTCTCATCATTAACCTTCATGGAAAGGTGCCATAGGCCTACCGATTCCAAGGTTCATTATAAGCTCGTGTGGAAGGGTGCCACTAGCCTACCGATCCGAGGATTCAACAATCAACAATATAATCATTTATACAAGAAAATGATGCATAAGCCCTACCAATTCAAGGTATACTTTATATTGAAGAATCCTTCATATTCTATCATCAACATTCATGAGTGTCAAATTGAGAAATAATCTTTCAATAGCAACACCTTTACGTTCATAACATGATCACATTATCTTCATTGAATTCTCATTCATATAATGTCATGATAACACTCCAATTTCTCATACTATGCCTTTAAGGCCATGGTCACAATACATTTCATAATTAAACACCTCCACCATAAGTGGATCAAACCAAGCAAGAACAATTTTTATCCATAATATGAGATTAAGCTAACTTACCATCCTCCAAAGCCATAATCAACAACACTCAAGTCCCAACCATTTTTCTTACCACAAGAGAATTCATCCATAACTTGCCCATAAGGCCACAATCCTCAATTCATCCATATACCAACAATACACCATAAAATAAGCATGGGTAATGACATACTCCAACAATCTAAAGACATTTAAACAAGTTTGATTCATATACATTCATTATCAAGCAACCCACTTCATAAAGGCATAAACTAGGAATAGAGAGAAATCATGGGTTCTTGAAGAAGTTTCATATAAAATCATCTTAAAATCATAAATACAACTTCAATTCACCAATATAATGACTTTGAAAACATTTTACCCATGAACCCATACCTAGAATAGAAAATAGAAATTTTGTTCTTTGAAGACTTTTGAAACCCTTTTTAATGGACTCCTTGAAGGAAAGATAATCAAGGATCAAGGGTCACCATACCTTTGCTATGATTCCCCAAGAAAATTGATGAAGAAAGCCTTGAATCCAAGCCCTAGCTCCAAGTTCTTCTTCTTCTTAATGGAGGATTGTAGAGAGGGAAATGTTTTAGGGATGGGAATTGAATTAATGGTATCTAGGAAATAATATATGCCCTTTGGAAAAAAATTCGTCCAACACTTAGAAAAAAAATGGGGCGGGTGAACAGTAAAATTAGCTACTGGAAATTGCCTTTTTCTGCCGGACAGATTTTACGAAAATGGGCATAACTTCTTCGTCCGAACTCCGAATGAGATGAAACGAAGTGCGTTAGGTAGCTAACTCAAAGGGCTTTCCATGGATATATTATTGGCCACCCAAATAATTTGTGTGCTAGGAGATATGACCCTCCAAAGTAGACCCTCGAAAAAGGCTTCACTTTGAAATTTCGGATTTTGATACGGTTGCTCTAAAATTTGGGTTAGACCCATTTCCCACTCAATTTGACCCCCTAAACAAGAATATGAAGTCGGATTTTCGAAAAACGAAACGGATCTTTTTATATAGAGCTAAACAAGTTTCCGGTAACTTCCGAAGCACATTTTTAAGAACTTTTTGGGTCAAATTCAAATATAATCATTTCATTAAGTTCTCGACTCCAAACTCACATGTGAGGCTCTAGTTTCACTCTATCATTTTCCGGGTCGTTACACTTCCCTATTGGGAACCTCCACTTGGCCACTCGTTTGAGGATGGTAAGATGTAGCAACCTTATGCCGAATACCATACTTAGCAAGAAGATTTTTAACTAGATGGTTAATGAAATGGTTACCTCTATCACTTATGATTGCTCTTGGAGTGCCAAAGCGAGTGAACATGTGCTTCTTGATAAACTTGATCACCACCCTTGAATCATTTGAAGGAAGAGTGACAACCTCCACCCATTTACTCACATAATCCACAGCCACAAGAATGTATTGGTTTCCACTAGATGGCGGGAAGGGACCCATGAAGTCAATACCCCACACATAAAAATTTCCACCTCCAAAATGTTACTTAGCGGCATCTCATGTCTTCTTGAAATAGTACCCAACCTTTGGCATTTATCACAATCCTTCACGAAAGCAATAAAATATTTAAATAGCGAGGGCCAAAAGAAACCAGATTGTGGTACCTTATGCGCCGTGCGCTCCCCTCTATGGTGACCTCCATATGGGCTAACATGACAAGTTTTGAGCACTTTTTCAACCTCATACTCCGGAATGCATCTTCTCACTACCCGATCCACACCTTGCTTGAACAAGAACGGTTCATCCCAGATATAGAACTTAACATCATGATTGAGCTATTTATTTTGTTGGGTGGTTGCACCCGTAGGGTAATTTCCACTTACTATCAAATTCATAATGTCCGCATATCATGGTATTTGAGAGATATCTAATGCCATCAATTGTTCATCCGGAAAGTCTTCCCAGATTTGCTCACCTTCATTCACATGGGAAATATCCTTCAACCTAGACATATGATCAGCTATTTGATTTTCAGTATCTTTCCTTTCTTTAATCTCAATGTCAAATTCTTGGAGAAACATTATCCATTGAATTAGCCTTGGTTTAACATTCTTCTTATTGAATATGTACCTAATATCAGTGAAAACAATAACTTTAGTACCTACCAAATACGATCCGAACTTGTCGAAGGCGAACACTAGAGCTAGCATCTCCTTCTCAGTCACTGTGTAATTAGCTTGTGTAGAGTCCAGGGTCTTGCTTGCATAATAGATCAAGTGGAACACCTTTCCTTTTGTTTGTCCCAACACTGCACCCACTGCTACGTTGCTTGCATCACACATGAGTTCAAATGGTAATTCCCAGTCAGGAGCAATTAAGATGGGAGCCCCAATAAAGTTCGTCTTGAACATCTCAAAAGCTTTCAAGCACATCTCATCAAAGTCAAAATTCACCTCCTTCTCCAAAAGACTGCACATAGGTCTAGTAATCTTGGAAAAATCCTTGATGAATCACCGGTAAAAACCTGTATGACCAAGAAAACTACGCACTCTTTTACATAAATGGGAGGGGGGAATTTCTCAATAACTTCTGCCTTTTCCTTATCAACCTCTAAACCCGAATTCGACACCTTGTGACCTAACACTATCCCCTCTCTAATAAAAAAATGACACTTTTCCCAATTTAGCACTAAGTTAGTGTCCTCACATCTAGCAAGTACTTTATCAAGATTCCGAAGACATACCTCAAAAGACTTCCCAAAGACGGAGAAATCATCCATGAAAACCTCTACAAAGTCTTCCACCATATTATGAAAAATGGCCATCATACACCTTTGAAAAGGCACCGGTGCATTGCAAAGTCGGAATGACATGTGTTTGAAAGCATAAGTACCATAAGGACAAGTGTATGTGGTCTTTTCCTGATACTCGAGGGAAATTAGGATCTGGTTGTATCTGAAATATCCATCTAAGAAACAATAGTACTCCTGCCATGCTAGTCGGTCAAGCATCTGATCAATGAAGGGAACCGGGTAGTAATCTTTCCGGGTGGCATCATTAAGTTTATGGTAATCCATACAAATTCTCCAGCAGGTCACTGTTCTAGTAGGGATCAACTTGTTCTTTTCGTTCCTTACCACTGTCATACCTCCCTTCTTGGGAATACACTGCACCGGACTTACCCACTTACTATCAGAAATCGGGTACACAATTCTAGCATCTAGCCACTTTATTACCTCCTTTCTCACCACTTCTTTCATCACATGATTTAGCCTACGTTGATGTTGTGCACTTGATTTGTGATCATCTTCCATGTAGATTCTGTGCATACATAACTCCGAACTAATCCCATGAATATAGAGCTATCTGCTATCCAATAACCATCTTTCTCCGCTTTAGGATCCTCAATGCCGCATTAACCTGTATTTCAGACAACTCTGCAGAAAGTATAACATACAAAGTTTCATTAGTACCCAAAAATGCATACCTTAGGTGAGCAGGCAGAGTTTTTAACTCCAGCTTGGGAGCTTCTTCAATTGAAGGCTTTGGTAGAGGTCCTAACTCATGATCTAATGACTCGACTCTACGCTTGTGAGTTTCCACAAGTGCCAGATTCAAACATGTTTCTATCTCTTGGGCCTCAGTATCTCAATCCACCACATGACACACTAACACTCTTTCTGACGGATCTTCGGGCACAACTGACTGTGACTCTACTAGGTGGTCTGCAACTGTAATAACATACAATTCTTCATAGCTAGAAGGCAATTTTAAAGCGTGATAATTATCAAACATTTCAACCTCATCATGTTCCCTCATGGTTAATTGTCCGGCTACTACATCAATCATTCCCCTCCCCGTGGCCAAGAACAGATGACCCAAGATAAATTGAACTTCAAAATCAGGTTCAAATTCTAAGACCACAAAATCTACCGGGAAATCAGGGAACCTACTTGTACCAACACATCTTCTACTACCCCTTCTAGCCTAGCAATGGACCTATCACCGAGTTGGAGAATAACAATGGTTTGTTTAGGACTACCCAACCCCAGCTTTTTATACAATGATAATGGCATAAGATTTATACTTGCCCCCATTATCACACCACCCTCGGGAATGAACACTTTGCCCAATTGTAATCTGCACGGTAAAACTACCCAGATCTTTTAAATTTTTGGGCAGTCTATTTTGGATTTTGGTGCTGTACTCCTCAGTAAGTGACACAGTTTCATATCCGTGAGCCTCCTCTTGTTAGCCACTACATCCTTCACATATTTAGCATACTTCAGGATACCTTGGAAAATATCAATCAAAGGTAGATTAATGTGAACCTGTTTAAGGAGAGAGATAAAATTACCGAAGCATTCATCCTCATTATGCTTTTATGAGCCTTTGTGGAAGCGAATGTGGTAGTTTCTTATGAGGAATGGGTGCCTCAACATTAGAGATCTTTACTACCTCTTCCACTTTCTTTTCTCTAGTACTTGCCTCAGTATCTCTCTTCTTTGGATCTAGTTCCTCTAATTGTTACCCACTTTCAGTACTCACCGCATTTAGTTGCTTGGGATTAGGTTCAATATTACCGGGCAACCCACCTTGGGGACGCAAGTTCAGAGAATTGGCTACTTGCGCAACTTGTTTCTCTAAACTTATTTGGGACATTTGGATGTTTCTGATGTTCTCATCCTGCTCATCTATCCTAGTATTGAGCTTTGTCCCTATTTCAACCATGAGCTTTTGGAGTAGCTCCTCATTCGTTATCCCATCTTATGGTGCATTAGGATTTGTGCCTTGGTTAGGAGTTTGGTATTGTTGCCTTGCCCCTTGAGAACAGTATTGGTTAGACCCTTGCACCTGATTTTGGTTTTGATTCCCACCCCATGAAAAGTTAGGATGGTTCCTCCAACTAGAGTTATAGGTATTACCATAATTTTGGCTGACCTACACCCCTTTGCGCATTATCCACATAGTTTACGAAATTCTGGTTTGCCTCACATTGTTCGGTTTCATGAGCTCCACTACCACATACCCGACACCAATTGGATGCCTGTTGTACCATGTTAACCGGTGCTTGGTTTAAGGACATCTTTTTGAAATGCATGGCTATATTATGTTGCATCACATCCAGTTTGGCATTTATGGCGGTGGCTTGATCTATAGCTAATATTCCCGCGGCCCTTTGGGTTGTGGTTCTAGGCATTTCCCCCTCATACCCTGGGTTTCTTTCTGAGAGTCTATCGATTGGGTCGAATAACTCTTCACATTTTTTTGCTAGGGCTTGTCCACCTGCTGCACTATTAAAAAGCACACGTGCATTATAATCTAAATGCTCAAAGAAAGTGTGAGCTAGTACCTCATTAGTTTGCATGTGACGAGGGCATGCATTCAACATTTGTTTAAAACGAGCCCATGCTTGGTACATGTCCTCTCTTGGGTTTTGCTTAAAGCTCAATATCTCACTTCTCAATCGTGCGGTTTTTTTGGATGGAAAGAAGTGACTCAAGAATTTCTTTGCTAGGTAGTCCCAGGTAGTGATGGAGTTTGGTGGCTAAGAATCTAACCAACGCCTTGCGGCTCCTAACAATGAGTATGGGAACAATGTCAGCCTCACATAGTCCGATGAGACTCCAGTTGGGATGTGTGTAGCACTAATCTCTATAAAGTTCCTAAGGTGGATCTAGGGATCCTTGTGGGGGAGACCGGTGAATTGCCCACTAGAATGGATGAGCTGTACCATGCCCTGTTTCAGTTCAAATCTACCCCTGGTGGAGGTTTCGTAATGCTAGACGTCACATTGGTTGTGAGTGGGACTGCCACATCACGAACGGGTCTTGCGGGTACTACATGGGTACCTCTTGGTTATTCAAGTTCTCTTGGTTGTTCATGTTATCTTGGTTATTCTCCTTATTGCCACCACGAAGAAAAGCTAACCCCAATTCTTCCTAATGCCTTCGATTCATTTTTCTGCGTTAGCATAGGGCTCTTATGGGTTCACTGTCTGGTTCGACAAGTTCTCCTTTCCGAGCCAGACTTGAGAGTTCACTGCCTGAAATAAAGAAGCTAAGATCAAGTAATTAACACCTGAATATTCTAATTGTAGACTTAAGAAGATCGAATATAAATCAATTTCTAAGTACCCGGCAGCGGCACCAAAAACTTGTTGCTCCCCAGTATACATGAAAGTCTACGTGTTCGCGCAAGCAATATAGATTCTTTAAAGAAACGAGTTATCGTTTGGTGATGATTGTTTACTACTAATACAAATTATGTAATAACTAATAGTAACTAATTGTGAACGACTTTAAGATGACGTTTCAAGCAAGTAAAAGACAATTCCAGGGCTGCAGCATGCAATGAATCTCATGTATTATATTATTAGCTTAGAACTAATTTTAGTTTTCAAGTTACTGTTTACAGGGTTAATTGTTTGAGTCTGGTTTCATACCTCTAGTCGCATACTCTAGTTAACTGTCTAACTACATCGTTGAGCGGGGATAAACAGACTAACTGACAAGCATTTATATTTCATCCTGTTTCGTAACCAAGCGAGTTGTTTGTTCGGGTGTCACTCCTGAACACAAATCACCTCAACTTAATGGGTTGATCAAACTCTCTATATTCTCTGGTCTATCTAATCCCTCCTCTCTAGATTTTAAGATTAGACAATAGATTTATCTTATGGTGCGCAAGAATAAAATACTATGACAAGAATATAGAAGTAACTTATAATGACAACCAAGAACTAATTCATAAATCTTAAATATTTCAACAATCGATGTGTAGCTACAACCCTAGAACTAAGGCGTTTAGCCACTCATGCTATTAGAAAACCATAAAATACAATTGCTCATGTGATTTCTAGAAAATATAAGAGTTAGAAGATCGAAACCTATGACAAACGATGAAACTTGCTCTTGAACACCTATAAAAAGTTGAACCTTAATAATGTATCCCTAGAGGTCTATTTATAAGAGTTGGAAAATTGGAGGAAAATTCTACTTCAACTAAGAATCATATTTAGTCATATTTATGCTGGAAAAGTTGGCAAAAGGGTGGGGATTTGCGCTTCCCATCGCACCCAGTGTGGTACTCTAACGTTTCTACCTTGGCGCGGCGCGCCTAATAGAGCGCCATACAGGTGCCTCAGAAGTGCAAGCGTTGGCGCGTTGCGCCTCTCAGTGCGCTTGAGGTAGGACTCTGAAGTGTGGCCCTTGGCGCATCGTGCCTAGCAGTATGCCACAAAATCCTCTCTGAAATTCCACCAGTGTCACGCCGCTCCAACCAATGCGCTACTGGTGGTTTTTGCCTTAGCCATGTTCTTGCGTGTCTTTGCTCCTTCTTTCTTCGTTCCAACTCCAATTCCCTCAAGAGTTCCTGAAACAACTAATCACATGTGTGAGTGCGCAATTATCACAAGTTATACAAAAATCAAGCTAATAAGTAAAGCTCATTCTTTAATTCAATCAATTCATGGGAAAATATTGACAACTTAACACTCATGCAATTAAGCTTAGACCCATTAGACCCATGCCACCAGGGTACTCAAACTTCCCCCGGTTTGGCCAAAATTGGCCATTTGATGACTTTTTCCCTTAAGAATGGCGTCAAGCACTCCATCATTGGGCAAACTACATCGTTTAGCACAATTGGGGTTACTAAGACTTCACCCAACTAGAACTAACAATAATTTAATGCAACCCAACAAATTTTGATCAATTTTAAAGCACAAAACTTGGGAAATCATCATTTGAAGCGAGTTAAGCACATTTTGAAATCAAAACAAGCAACTAGCACACAAATACGATTTCAGAATAGGCCCAACACACATCAATCAAGATTTAAACAAATGCATTCTAGTTCAACCACAATTTACGAGTTTGGGGTTCGAAAAACCAACCTTTAAGCTGAAATACAAATTTTTAAAGCTAGGCGGCAATGTATTCCAACTCCGAGCACAAGGTCAAAGAGAAAAAGCGATAAAACTAGGAAAAATATTGAATATATAGAGTGTGGGGTGATTATACGAGGCTAAAAGTGAGGGAATGTGAAAGAGTTTGAAATTTTAAACCTTTGGCCTTTTAAAACCTTTCAGGTTGCGGCTCTTTCGGCGATATTAGTCGACTTCGCCGAACCACTCGGTGACACGCCGAGTGGTTACTTACCTCACCGATTTTTACAGGACCTCCAGTTAATTTGGGGGTCCAAATGGCGGACAAAGTGGGGCTCGTAGACCTGTTCGGCGAGTCGCCGACTTGTCCATGGGCCCGCCGAGTTTTACAGACTCCAACTTGATATTTATTTGAGTCCAACAGTGGTCCAAGCTGGTCTCACCGAACTCTTCAGTGAGTCTCTGACTGGACTCTTGGCTCGTGATTAATGTATCAAGGATACTCCATCCAATTCTAAGTGTCAATGATCGTTAGTCAGTATAATAACCCAACTAAATGGGTTGGGGTCGAATCCCACAGGGAGCAGTACGTGTTTAAGATGCAATAGTAAAGTGTGAACATATTCAAATCAGTCAAAGAAATAGACATTATTGAATAAAAACATAATTTAAATCAAGTTGTGACACGAATGTCAAATAAGGGGGATTTGGTTTTAGTTATCAACTACAACAACAACAAATAACACAAAAATAACAATAATGAGACGGGTTCGTGGGATGTGATTCGATTAAAGACTAATGTAGACAAATGGGTAATTTTAACTATTAGGAAATAACTGAATATTAGTGATTAAGCTAGTCTATAGAGGAGGTAAACTTTCTCTCAAACAATTTACCCCAAATCAAATCGATTTCTCTCGAACATCGACAAACATGCAAAATAAGAACAACCTACGCATCGCTCGAGCTGAATCTGTGGAAAAGGGTTTAGGATTCACTCTCTCGAGATGAACCCATGACAACCCAATACCCACAGACCATCAATCAATAATCTTAGTTTTAAAACTTCTCTCTCAAGCAAGCCAAAAAACACAAGGGTAGAACTGCATTTGCAACTACAATTCTTAAACTAAACCACAATTAATGATTGTAATTACTTCTAAACAACATTTAAACTAACAATTAGCATTACCCATAAGCTAAATCATCCAATAATCACATAATCACACCCTAAGAATTGGGGTTTTAGCTAGACATCATAAAAAGATAAAAATCGTTACCAGATTGAGTTTCCATCAACGGGTAAGATTAATTTCGTCTTTACAAAGGTCCAAATAGAAGAATGATAACGTAAGCCAAAATATACTACGCTCAAATTACACCTCCCTAAAGAAGCGTAAGCGATCGCTATCAAGTAAAGAACCCAACTTGTAGGTTGGGGTCGATTTGCCGGGGAAATTTGGCTTTTAGATTAATTTTAACTATATTATTGAACTTTAGTCAAATATTTCCTAACTTTACTTTTTCTTTTTGTATTTGTCTCTCTCTGGTTCTTACTCTAGTGTATGTCAAGGACACGGAGCCAAGGTAAACCACTTATTCCTTACGATCAAGAGTTGAACAGAACTTTGCAAAGAATGAATAGTCAAGGAATTCTAGTTAATCCTATCTGAGTAAATCTTGGTAATGCAGTTGAGTTACAACAGCCGAGAGTAGTTGGTGGAGAAAATCGGGGTCTAGCTAAAAATCAATTGGGAGATGCAGTGAGGGTGCACGGTCCACCGGGCCCACAACTGTATGACAACTACAGGGGCATCGTCAATATTGATGACTCTGATAGACCTCTAGTCTTACCCCCTTTGCCTCCGGGGCACACATTTGTGGTAACCAGTAGCTTATTGCAGATGCTTACAACGAGGGGCTTTTTCTCAGGGTTGCCATCGGAGGACCCACATGCTTTAATAGCCAAGATAACGGTGGTCTGCAAGAGCTGTGTAGGTCGACCAAACTTGGATATGGATGTCATCGGATTGCGAGTGTTCCCTCTATCACTAACAGGCGATGCTGCTATATGGTTGACTGAGCTTCCTTATAACTCAATCTATACATGGAACCAACTGAGAGATGTGTTCTTAGCAAGGTATTATCTAGTGTCCAAGAAGCTCAATTACAAAGATAGGGTCAATAATTTTGTGGCATTACCTGGAGAGTTTGTGAGTAGCTCATGGGACAGATTCACTTCTTTCATAAGAGGTGTTCTGGATCACCGTATTGATGATGAGTCGCTGAAGGAATATTTCTATCGAGGTCAGGATGATAACAATAAAACAGTGCTTGATACTATTGTTGGAGGTTCATATGGTGAGTGCACATACGGACAGATCGCAGAAAAGCTGTAGAAGATCTCTCGCAATAATAAAGCATGGAGCACTAGGAGGTCGGATACTGGGAGAAACACACTTTTCGTTCATGCTACAAACAACTAGTTTGCGAAAGAGATCCGTGAAGAGATGGCTCAGATGAGGAACGAGTTGGGGTTGGTATTGAAGCATGTGAGCAGAGGTACATAAAAGGTAAATGTTGTGAACTACTTGACTAGAACTCCACCACCAGTGGAAGAGTGTTACTATGAAGAGGATGCTTATGATGTGAATGATCAGACGGGGGTTTTCGACCAAATTCCCAAGGACCCAACACGGAAAATTGGCGTCAAGGTCAAGGAAACCAAGGTCAGAACTATGGAAATTACAACCGAGAGGGCCAATATGTCCGGGATGGGAACTTCAATCGCGAAAACAACTACAACCGAAATAGTTATGGCATCAGAAACGATCGAGTTGGACCTTATGTTCCCCCTCAAAATTTGGAATCTGGTACTAGGGAAGCTGGAGGCAACATGGCACGTATTGAAGATGTGATGCAAAAGATGATGAGAAGGTTTGATGCAACTGATGAGAATGTGAAGGAGATGAGAAATGACTTGTCTGGTATTGGTCAAAAGGTTGATGCCCATGCAGTGTCAATAAATCACCTAAAGCAGCAGATGACCCAGTTGTCTACTATAGTGAACCCACGTCAACCTGGTACTCTTCCTAGCAACACTATCCAGAATCCAAAGAATGACGGTCANGTCAATAAATCACCTAGAGCAGCAGATGACCCAGTTGTCTACTATAGTGAACCCACGTCAACCTGGTACTCTTCCTAGCAACACTATCCAGAATCCAAAGAATGACGGTCATTGTATGGCAGTTACTAATCGAGGGGGTAAGCAAACCATTAATCTACCTATGCCGTCTATGGTGGAAGTTAAGATTAGAAAAGAAGGTGATGTGGTAGAGATTAGAGAAAAGTCTGAGAATGCAACGGAGAAAGAAACAGAGATATCTTAGAAAGTGGTCCCCATACCTAGACCTCCACCACCTTTACCATAGAGATTAGTGAAGAAGACTGAAGATGGTAAATATCGCAGGTTTATTACTATGTTGAAGCATCTTTCCATCAATGTTCCGTTGATAGAATCTTTGGAGCAAATGCCTGGGTATGCAAAGTTTATGAAAGATATGGTAACAAAGAAGAGGTCTGTGAGTTTTGAAGATGATGATAGATTGCAGCATTGTAACACTATTGCTACAAGGTCTCTTGTGTAAAAGAAAGAGGATCCTGGTGCCTTCACGATTCCATGTACTATCAGATTGTTACACTTCGCTAAGGCATTATGTGATCTTGGTGCTAGCATAAACCTCATGCCATTGTCTATTTACATGAAGTTGGGTCTAGGGGACCCAAAACCCACTACAATGCGGTTACTAATGGCTAATCGAACTGTGAAGAGGCGCATTGGTGTACTCCATGAAGTGCTAGTGAAAGTGGAGTCTTTCATTTTTCCGGCAGATTTTGTGATTCTTGACTGTGAGGTTGATTTTGAGGTTCCCATCATCCTTGGGAGACCATTTCTTGCCACAGGGCGTGCGTTGGTTGATATGGAAAAGGGACAGCTGAAGTTCAGACTGAACAATGAAGAAGAAACTTTCAATATTTGTAGGTCCATGAAGCAGAGTGGTGATCTCCAAACAATATCTACTATAACTTACAGAGTGGAGAGTGGGACAAAAGTGCAAATTGAAGTGCGACTAGGAGTTGAGGCACTAGCAACAATTATGATAAATTTCGATAGTGATGGTATTGAAGAGTATGATGAGTTGGTAGCCGCACCCGATAGGTGTGAATATCGGTCCAAACCAAAGAAGTATGAGTTAGACATGAAGAATTGTGAGTCCCCATCCGTAAGACCATCTATTGTGGAGGCACTGAAAGTGGAGATTAAGGCTCTACCACCGCACTTGAGGTATGTATACTTGGGTAGAGAGAATACTCTGCCGGTCATCATTGTGGCAGATTTGAATGCAAGACAGGTAAAGTGCTTGGTGACTGTGTTAAAGAGGTTCAAGTGAGCTATTGGGTGGACTATTGTGGATATTATTAGGATTCCTTCTGGTATTTGCTCTCACAAAATCCAACTCATGCCAGATCATATGCCTAGTATCGAGCACTGGAGAAGATTAAATCCACATATGCAAGAGGTAGTTAAAAAGGAGATCATAAAGTAGCTGGATGCAAGAGTTATTTATCCAATTGCAGATAGTAGTTGGGTGTGTCCTGTGCAGTGTGTGCCTAAAAAAGGTGGTATTACTGTGGTTCCAAATGAAAGAAATGAGCTTGTTCCAATGTGGCCTGTGACTGGATGGCGAGTTTGTATGGATTACCGGAAGTTGAATGCGTGGACAGAAAATGACCACTTTCCTATGCCATTCTTGGACCAAATGTTGGATAGACTTGCAGGAAAGGGTTGGTATTGTTTTCTTGATGGGTATTCGAGCTACAATCAAATTTCTATAGCTCCAAAAGATCAAGAGAAGACTACCTTCACTTGCCCTTATGGGACTTTTGCTTTCAAACGAATGCCATTTGGGTTGTGCAATGCTCCAGCAACCTTCCAGCGCTGTATGATGTCGATATTTTTTGATATCGTGGAGGACACTATTGAAGTGTTCATGGATGATTTTTCAGTTGTAGGTGATTCTTTTGATCATTGTCTGGAACATTTGGCCGAGGTGCTTAAAAGGTGTGAAGACTGCAACTTGGTGCTGAATTGAGAGAAATGTCATTTCATGGTTAAAGAAGGTATAGTGTTGGGTCATCGAATTTCAGAGAAAGGTATTGAGGTTGATAGAGCTAAAGTTGAGGTAATAGAAAAGCTTCCGCCACCTATTTCTGTAAAAGGTGTTAGAAGTTTTCTTGGGATTGTTGGGTTCTATAGGAGAATCATAAAAGACTTTTCAAAAACTGCACACCCATTGTGCAAACTGCTCGAAAAGGAGTATAAGTTTGATTTTGATGATGCTTGCCTAAGAGCATTTGGAGAGTTGAAGGAGAAGTTGGTTACTGCACCTATCATTATTTCACCTGATCGGGGACAACCACTTGAGGTAATGTGTGATGCAAGTGGAGTGGTGCTTGGTGTGGTACCAGGACAGAGGAAAGAGAAAATTCTTCACCCTATTTACTATGCTAGCAAAGCTCTAAATGTGGTCCAGAAGAATTATACTGTGACCAAACAAGAACTTCTTGCGGTGGTTTTTGCATTCGAGAAATTTCGATCCTACTTGCTTGGTACTAAGGTCATAGTGCATACTGACCATTCTGCATTGAGGTATTTGATGGCGAAAAAGGATGCAAAACCAAGATTGATTAGATAGGTATTGTTGCTGCAAGAGTTTGATCTTGTGGTAAAAGATAGAAGGGGACCGAAAATTAAGTTGCCGATCACTTTTCCAGATTAGAGAAAGAGGCTATGCTAAAGCTTGGAGATAGGGCTAAAATCAATGATGCTTTTCCAGATGAACAAGTATTGGCTGCTTCTCATGATTTGATTCTGTGGTTCGCAGACTTTGCTAATTATTTGGCAAGCGATTTGGTGCCCCCGGACTTGTGTTTTCACCAAAGGAGATAGTTTATGCATGACATGAATAAATTCTTTTGGGATGAGCCTTACTTGTATCGTAGTTGTGCTGATGGGATTACTCGTCGCTGTGTGCCCGAGGTTGAGATGTTGAGTGTACTTGAAGCATGCCATTCATCGCATGTTGGTGGGCATCATAGTGGTATTCAGACTACGCATAAGATTTTGTAGTTTGGGTACTACTGGCCTACCATCCACCAAGATGCTCATGATTTTGCCAAATCTTGTGATCATTGTGAAAGAGAAAAAGGGATATCAAAGAGGCAAGAGCTCCTTATGAATCCTATATTAGTGATAGAGTTGTTTGATGTATGGGGTATTGATTATATGGGTCCATTTGTGAGTTCATATGGGATGAAGTATATTCTTGTTGCGGTTGATTATGTATCGAAGTGGGTGGAAGCAGTTGCGCTCCCCAACAATGAAGGTAAAAGTGTCACTGCATTCTTGAAAAAGAATATCTTCTCCAGATTCGGTACACCAAGGGCGATTATCAGCGATGGAGGTTCTCACTTTTGTAATAAGTTGTTCAAGGCACTACTTGAGAAATATGGTGTCCACCACAATGTAGCCACTCCTTACCATCCGCAGACTAGTGGGCAAGTTGAAGTGTCCAACAGAGAAATCAAACATATTTTGGCGAAAACTGTGAATGCTAATAGAACGGATTGGTCAAGGAAGCTTGATGATGCCCTATGGACCTATCGCACTGCATACAAGACCCCCATAGGTATGTCCCCTTACCAACTTGTATATGGGAAATCTTGTCATTTACCGGTAGAGCTAGAGCATAAGGCGATGTGGGCAAGATCTAAATTTGGATTAGGGCACAACATCTAATCAAAGAATGAATGACTGAATATGCTTGATGAGTTTCGCCTAAAAGCTTATGAAAGTTCAACCTTGTACAAAGAGAAGATGAAGTGGTATCATGATCAAAGAATTGAAAAATGAGAATATGTGGTTGGCGATCTTGTGTTTCTATTCAACTCTAGGTTGCGCTTGTTTCCTGGCAAACTCAAGTCCAAATGGACTGGGCCATTTTTGCTCACAAAAGTGCTCCCCCATGGAGCGGTTGAGCTTGAGAATAGTGAAGGAACAAGGTTCATGGTAAACGGGCAAAGGATCAAGATCTATCTGGAAAATGCTGAAAGTGTGCAAGAAGTGATTGAGGCCTACAATCTTGATGAAGTCTAAGTAATCAAGAAACTTGCGTTGTACCGCGACGTTAAATCAAGCACTGCTTGGGAGGCAGCCCAAGATGGACAATCTAGCTAGCGATAGGTTTTTGTTTTCCATTTAGTAATTTTCTTTGTTCAATTGTATCTCTGTATCAATTTAGATAGGTGTTTTAGTTTTTTTAGTGTTGGCTAGAATTAACATAGGGTCCGTGTCTAAAAAGTGTCCAGAAAATGTAAAAAAAAAAATCTAATGGTTGCTACATGTGCAGGTACGCTATGAAAAATCTGCAGAAAATGGTGTGGTGTAGAGGTCTACGGACCCCATCGATGGTCCGTCGTTCTATCCACAGACCGTGGATGCTGTCCGTAGATCCCAGGTAAGCCCCTAAATTTTTCTAAGTGTCAGGGTGATCTACGGTCCCAATCTACGGACCGTAGATCGACTCACGGACCGTAGACGGGATCTCGTGGGTACGAACCCTAATTCTCTGACCCGACTCGGACCCCCTTATTTAAAACTCCCCTAATTTCAAATCATTTCCACTTCCCTCCATTCACTCTCCAACCGTTTCAACCATTCCATAACCTCCCTAAATCATTCCATAACTGCCCCATAAAATCATCCCTTCCATTCCCTCATAATTCCCAAAATTCCTTTCCATTCCGAATACAACTCATTTCATATTCCACAAAAGGGTTCGGTGTTGGGTTAGTAATGAAGATGTGATTCTTTGATCTTGCAAAGTTTAGTGTCGTCACGCAATCACCCCATTCCTCGTTACTTGTTAGGTAATAGACTTTCCCCTCACTTTGAATTTCGGTTCATAGATTGAATATAGAAGTCGGGAGTTGGGTCTTGACCTTGGGTAATTGTTAGATGACATTGCATGATAAAATTGGAAGTTACAATACCCTTGGAATGATAGATAGTGATTGTGCCTTGCTGTATGTGATTATAAGTCTAAATGTAAGTTTTGACTTAGGGTTCCAAAGTTTGTCTTAAATACTTGCTAAAATGATTAATCGGAATCCCGAGAATGACAAACTAGCGCGATTCAATATTGAAATGCATGATTAGACTAGGATATTGTTGAAAATGGTCTAAGATGTGGACTTGAAAATAAAGAATGGCTGAAACCTGGCACAGATCGCATCCACGATACCCCGTCTACGAACCGTAGATTGGGTTCATGGGTTGATGCACTTGAAAATTTCACTAGAGTGAAACCATGGATGTGGACTACGGTCTGTAGATCAATCTATAGACCATTTTGTACATCCGTGGTTTCCATCTGCAACCAATATTGTTGGTCCTCTGGTCCATGGAATGGTTCCACAGACCGTAGCTCAGTCTACGGACTGTAGGTTCCCTTCGTGGATGACTACTGTAGCTTCTGTCTGATTTTTTTTTGGGATTTTGTTACTTTTCGTGTATAGTTCTAATTTTTTTTTAGTTTGTTTAAAGTTAGTTTTGGCACTAATATCACTTCCACAGGTACGATGGCACCCAAGAAGCTAATCACCTACTCAAAACAGGGCAAGTCAAAATCTGTTGCGCTTTAATAGATGAGGACATGGACACAGGAAAAGATCCAGCATACGTTCCTCCTAACACATGGATTTACGTCACTGTCTCCCAGTCTGATGAGGAGCACACACTGATCGGGTCACCAACTGGGGCTGCTTCTAGTTCAGCTAATGGATTTACGTTTGGCTCCGAGTCTTCCCAGGCTTCGGGCTCTGAGTCCAGCCATGCTTCAGGGTCTGAATCTTCCCATGCTGCAGGGTTCAGTGCTAAATTAGTCACCGGATTCGGTGAAAATAATCAAGTAGCCTTGTTTGATGAGGCCACTAGCTCGGAGTCAGTACCTGCACCACGGAAAGAAGATCTTACTCCAGTAGCCGACGAGCCAAATAGATTGTGTGTAGAGGTCCAATGGCAAATATATCGGGATGCCAAGATGAAGAATGATAAAGAGAAGATGGCCGGACTTATTACAGAGGAGCACAGAGTCCTCACTGGGAGCTTGCACACTGTCACTGACATCCACCGACTTTTTAACCTTCACAAGTGTGACTGGATGGCTCGAGACCCAGGGACTTATAGCAAGGAGATCTGCGGGAGTTCTATGCCTCATATGCTGCCACTCTTCATGGGTCGATCTCCAAGTGGTCAAAGCCCTTAGCCAAAGATCCTCTCACTTCCACTATGGTCCGAGGTTGTCCGGTAGACATATCACAGGCTACCATCAACCGCTCTCTCTATGGGACTACCAGAGGTCACTCTTGGTCACTAAACACAACAAAGTTTGATTACAGATGGGACATCGCGCGGAGTGGTGCTTTCCAGAGGAGTGCTGAGCAGCGAGAGGTTTTTATACTATGGTTGGCTAAGTACATTGCTACAGATGGCGAGCGTGCGGAGTGGGTCGCCACATTAAATTTTGCGGCCAAGTTCTTCTGGTTGTTGGTGCGTAACAGAGTGTCGCCTATAAAAGCGTACAACCAACTCACTTAGGACAGAGCGGTCATGGTTGTAGCATTAGTAGCAGGAGTGGAGATTGACTTTGCCCGCATGCTGCTGGCAGAGATTCACGAGAGGGCATTCAAGACCTCCACTACTTACCCCTTTTCTTGCTTGATTTTTCATTTGTGCAGGGACCTCGCAGAGAGCCCCGGGTTGAGGTACCTCCCTTGGGCGTAAATCTTGCAGACACGGTGGGGCTGGCACAAGGTGGTGACCCCATTATACCAGATCACTCTGATACGGTCCTCGCCTCCTCTTCCCAGGCTGTTAGTATGACTCCTAGTTTATCCTGGTCCACACCACAGTTAGGAGCGACTGTTGTCCCGTTGGCCAGAGTACATAAATTAGAGGCTCAGATGGCCACACTACTGCAACACATCTAGCCGTGGATGCAAAAGCCAATAGCCGAGTCCGAAGCCAGAATGGAGCGAAAAATGAAGGGCATGATGGACCGGAAGGTCCAGGCTGTTAATAAGAGTCTCGATGCCTTTGAATTGCGAGTCCTCAAGCGATCAACCTCGGCCATAGATCTATCCTATTTGCAGGCTGAGTTAGACAGTCTCCGGACCGACGTTGATGCCATTCTTGCCACCCCTACAGTTGAGCCTCAGGCTGCACCTACTGCACTGGCTGATGATACGGTGCTGGATGCTTTATTGAGTGGGACCGCCGAGGAGGGGCCTGAGCATACACATGCCAAAGGTAAGAGACACTGTTCTAGTCGCACTGAGGAGGAAAAAGCTCAAAAGAGACAATGTAGGCAGGAGAAGGAGGCTAGAAAGGCTTCGATTTTAGATGAAGAGTTGCGCCAACGGAGGGTGCGTGAGAGTGTTGCAGGGGCATCGAGTTCTGCCCCAGTTGTAGAGGTCTCGCCTGTTGTGAGGGACGTTGTGAGCACCACTGATAGTACTATGATGGATGATATGGGCACTACTGAGGGTGACCCAACTACTGTTCAGCGGGCTCTGGGAAACTGGACCCACCCGCTCGTTCATGATTTGTCGGCGCTATGCGCCACAGGTTTGCTTCACCCAATCCATTATCTTTTACTGTTCTTGTATGTATTAGGGACAATTACATCTATTTTTGTTGGGAATGGGGTAAATGGATTGTGAGTGATAGGGTGAAGTCTGAGTAACCCAACTTATAAATCCTCTCTTGGGGTTTTCTTGCATGTGTTCTTTTTCCCCAAGAGACTATTTAATTTCTGTTGAATCAGCATGTGTTAGAATTGTATGTATAGAAGCATGAAAAATAATGAAGCATGATGGCTTATGAAAAATATACCTGTCCAAATTTTGTGATGTGTGCTAGAATTGGTAGGCTAAGACAAGTTGAATGTGTTGGCTCTGGGTATGACATGATAATGAATCAACTTGATGGCATGACTTAGGCTGGAGCTTGAACTGGGTAATCTGATAATGAAACTATGTGCCAAGAGCGTGTGAGAATAGTTGATTGTTCAAACAGTTTTTGTGAAAAAAAACTAGAACTTGCCTGGTTAGTCTTGCTAAGACAATTCAATCTAGAGGTTAGGAAGTGATCATAGGCCCTTGTTCTGATAAGTCCACAAATTTCCTAAAAGAAGGATCCAACCAAATGAAATAAATGCTCCTTTTGATCCAAATTCTTTGAGCCTAAAATTAAACTATTTCTTTCTAAACCTCGAACGCACCTTCCCATAATCGACTATGTTGGCCCTGGTCCCTCCTTGGACATGTGCACCTCGACTTAGGCCAAAAGCCTAAGTTGAGGGTGGCTAATGTAAAAAGTAACTTCAATCTTAGCCCTGACCCGATATCGGGTATTGTGCACCTCAACCCATGGAAAATCCATAAAGTTGAGGGTGGCTATGAAAGAGGAAACCGAAAGAAAAATGAGTATGAAAAGTGTTTGATGTTGAAAAAGAGAGGAAAGGATGTGACTTGTTGAAAGCTAAAAAAAAAAGAGATAAAAAGGGCTACAAAGTCTAAAGTCACATCCATGGTTAAAGAGAAAATCAAGGGAACAAAGGTACAACAGTAGGATGGCAAAAATAGGGAAAAAAGAGGTTAAATGCCTAGTGTAATGTCAAGGAGGGCAGAAAGTCACTAAGAAGTACCAAAATATACCACACCTGACCCTGGGCCTATGTTACAAGCTAAGAAAGTCCTATAGTGATCCTAGAGTCTAGTTTGGAGAGTCTAAGCAGCGAAAATAAGGGCAAGCTTATTGTACTGATCACTAACTGTACTTGAAGTTACTTTTGAGTGTGAGGGTTGAATGAATCCTTGTACTCAAATTCATAAGTCATTGTGTAACAGAAAAGGGATATCGTTTGAAGTAATGGCACTAGTTACGTAGTCAGAAAGTTGGTACCTTGGTGATAGTGAAATAATGTATGTTGTGTGTTGGTTGGTCGATCGTTGTCATGGTTTGATCTACATGAATTAGCTTGTTGAGTCTAAGAGAGCAACTTTTGTACCTAAAAAGAGAATGGGGTAGAGAGCCATGTGATTGCTTGTGCTTGAAATGCTTGCTTCTATACAAGTGTCGTTTAGAGTCTTAGTGCATCGCTTAAGGACAAACAACAAATTTAAGTTGAGGGTGTTGATATACTGTGAGTTTACGGTATTTCTGATACATTCCACTTACAATTTGTGTGTGTCTAGTGCATTTTTGTATTGGTTTTATGTGTTTTTGTCATATTTTGCAGGAAAGATGTTCAGGCCGAAAGTAAAGAGAGAGCTGAAAGAATTGCAGAAAAGGGCATCTACGGAGGTGATCTATGGACCGTAGGTCCATTGACGCTCCGTAGGTGATGGCCGTAGATCAGCAGGCAAGGTAGGGAAGGCAAATCAAGAAAATCTGACCAAGTGTGGAACCACAGTGGCAATTGACGGTCCGTAGATTTATCTATGGACCGTACTGTTGATTTGTAGATTGATACTGCGAGGGTTCCAGTACCTAATTTTTGGAAGATTTTAAGTGTGGAGCTACATAATGGGATTGACAGATCGTAGATCGATCTATGGTCTGTATTGCAGGTCCGTCGTTTGCTTCAGAGCAACTGACTTTTTGAAGTTGAAATATTTTCAAAGTTCTGGCTGAAGGAAGGGACTCACGGACCGTAGATCCATTGACGGTCCGTGAGTCAGTCTCATGGAATGAAGACGCGTGCCTGAACAAACTTTCCTTAATTTGTTTCCCTTTTAATTTAGGACTTGTTTTCTATAAATAGGGCATGTGAACCTCATTTTTTGGGGGTTAGACTTTATTACTTTTGTTTTACTTTGTGACTTTGGAATTAATTTGGGGCAACCCTAGCAATTCTTGATTTTCCAAAAAGTTAGTTTTGAAGATTTGGTTTTGCAATTCAAGTTGAATTTCTGGGTTTATTTTTCTCAACTACGTAAGTTCATAATTCTTTCATCTAAAGCAATGAATTGTGTTCATATGATTATGGGTAACTAAACTCCACACCTAGGGTTGTGGGATCCATGAGCGATTAACAAAGTATGAATAGCAAATACGCAATTCTTGAATAGTGTTTTGCATGCATTGATAATTCTTTTGTTTAGAAGTTTTTTTAACGGTGGCCAACGTTAGAACTTGCCTCGTTACTACTTGCCGGACCAAGGAGGTAATTAACGAGAAAAGAATTATCAACATAGATTTTGTGTGATACTATCTAATGGGCTAGTGTCTGTTGGTGCGAAGTAATAACTAAGCCAAACATCGATTATGATGTCTAATATGAGGTAAAGGTAAGGGTTAGTAAATTATACATACGTAGCCGGACCAAGGTGTGGGGTGCAATTTTCTAGATGCCGGACCAAGGATTTAGAGATAACTAACTTATCACTTTGCATTTAATACACTAGGAGAGGATTGCTATTACTAGGATTACTGAGTTATGAGCTTGTGGTGAACTGTATACCCTAGTTAATTCTCTCATCTTGATAACAACCAAAAATTGACTTGTGTTTACTGATTACTTATTGAATTCTTACAATTTATTTTACAAATCTCCCCCCCCCCCCCCATTTTAATTACTTGTTTCTGGAAATTATTTGACTAAACGAATATAAGTGTAGGTTAAAGTTATGTCTAAACCATTTTCCTCGTGGGATCAACTCCAACATACAAGTTGGGTTCTTTACTTGGTAACGATCGCTTACGCTTCTTTAGGGAGGTGTAATTTGAGCGTATCAAATTTTCTCAATAAAACGATAAAAACTAAGAATTCATTCCTCCACCCCACACTTAAAAAGATGCTATGTCCCCAAAGCATTAAATAAAATTTAAAACAAGGGTTAGGAAAACTCCCTAAGGCCTTTAGGCCTAGCTAGTAGCATGTTCTCTTAATTTTCATCAAGGGTCGTCACCCCACACTTAAGCTCAAACATGCTCCTATTTTTTTGGTACTCAAACTTCCCCTAATCTTAAAAAATAAGAAAATAAAAAAAAAGTGATACTAATAAAATAAAAATAAAATAAAATAAGAAGTTACACTAGTAATTGGGTTGCCTCCCAATAAGCGCTTAATTTAACGTCGCGGCACGACACCATAAATTTTACTATTTTTCCTTGCACTTTGAAGATATGAATTGTACCCTTAATTTTACATCAATTTTTCTATTACGCTCAAGGGGTGGTGGTACAAAATAAAGGTCCCAAGCAATAGATATCGCATTGTGCACTTCTTGGATCCTAAGTGAGGAATGTAATTCTCCGATATTGGAACAATAAATTCAAGAATATAGGCACAATTGTCCTCCTCCATACACTCTTCTATAGGCTCAGATGGATCGATTACTGTGGAAAAATGATTGGAATGAGGTCCAATGCACCCTAACTTATGAATTATTTTATTATTTACACCCTCATATTTACACATACTAGAGTTTTTAAAAATAATATTATCTACTTCTTTACATAACTCTAGTGCACTCTTCTCAACAATGTTAACATCAATAAAAGTATGATCAATCAATTGGCCTTCAACCTTTAGCTCTTCAAGTTGACTTATAAGTATTGTTTCTTCCTCACACATCTTATTGCTAAATTGTTGGGTGTCATATGATTTAATCTTTTCACTCAACTCAAAATTTACTTTCTCGAGACACCAATAATAGGTATCTTCATCAATCATGCACTTAAATATTGATTTATAGCAAAGTATTAACAAATCTTCTATGTCCCCACACAACTTATTTTGTTGAGAAAAAAATTAGCTTATAAGAATTCATAATATCAGAAGTACAAAAATTGCAAGAACACTTAACACTACATACTTTTTCAGATGACATCTCAAGAAGAGTAAACATATAATAAAGAAAAGTAAATTAAAAAAAAGAAGGACTACAAGTCAAAATAAATACTAAAGACAATTTCTAAGCCACATTCCCCGGCAGCAGCGCCATTCTTGATAACGTTCAAATATACTTATTGAAAAGAAATATAAACGATCGTATGCAATATATTTACCCAACTATGAGTCGGGGTCAATCCCACAGAGAATATAGAAGAATATTGTCAATAGCAAATATTTAACTCAATAGTCGTTATATAAAAATGAGGGGATTTAAATTGAAAAAAAAACAATAAAAAGATAGCTTTGAACTAAGTATTTATTTATATTCAGATTATTAAAAGTAACTAGGAATGTGTTTCCCATAAGCTCATAACACAGTAATCCTAATAATAGCAATCCTTTTCTACTGTATACATGCAAAGTGATAAGTTAGGTATCTCTAAATCCTTGGTCCGGCATTTAAAAAATTTCACCCCGCACCTTGGTTCGGCTACGTGTGTATAATTTACTAACCCTTACCTTTACCTCATATTAGACATCATAATCGATGTTTGGCTTAGTTATTACTTCGCACCAATCGACAGTAGCCTATTAGATAGTATCACACTAAATCTATGTTGATAATTCTTTTCTCGTTAATTACCTCCTTGGTCCGACAAGTAGTAATGAGGCAAGTTCTAACGTTGGCCACCGTTAAAAAGACTTCTAAACGAAAGAATTATCAATGCATGCAAAACACTATTCAAGAATTGCTTATTTGCTATTCATACTTTGTTAATCGTTCATAGATCCCACAACCCTAGTTGTGGAGTTTAGTTACCCATAATCATATGAACACAATTCATTGCTTTAGAAGAAAGACTTATGAACTCTCGTAGTTGAGAAAAAAAAACCCAGAAATTCAACTGAATTGCAAAACCAAATCTTCAAAACTAACTTTTTGGAAAATCAAGAATTGCTAGGGTTGCCCCAAATTAATTCCAAAGTCACAAAGTAAAACAAAAGTAATAAAGTCTAACCCCCAATAAACGAGGTTTACATGCCCTATTTATAGAAAACAAGTCCTAAATTAAAAGGGAAACAAATTAAGGAAAGTTTGTTCAAGCACGCGTCTTCATTCCACGAGACTGACTCACGGACCGTCAATGGATCTACGGTCCGTAAGTCCCTTTCGTCAGCTAGAACTTAGAAAATATTTTAACTTCAAAAAGTCAGCTTCTCTGAAGCAAACAACGGAGCTGTAGAACCGTAGATCGATCTACGGTCCGTCAATCCCATTCTGTAGCTCCACACTTAGAATCTTCCAAAAATCAGGTACTAGAACCCTCGCAATTGCAATCTACAGATCAACAATACTGTCCGTAGATAAATCTACGGACCGTCAATGGCCACCGTGGTTCCACACTTGGTCAGATTTCCCTGATTTGCCTTCCCTGCCTTGCCTGCCGAACTAAGGCCATCACCTACGGAGCATCAATGGACCTACGGTCTGTAGATCACCTCCGTAGATGCCCTTTTTTGCAGTCTTTCAGCTCTCTCTTTACTTTCGCGCCTGAACATCTTTCCTGCAAAATATGACAAAAACACATAAAAACCAATACAAAAAGGCCCTAGACAGATACAAATTGTAAGTGAAATATATCAGAAATACCGTAAACTCATAGTATATCAAAGAATCTCAAGGACCCACTTCCAATTTCTCAAAATTGAAAAACTTCAATCCTTCAAAGCTAAGGAAAACTTGTCTCTATTCTAAACTCTGTAAAATGATTAATGATAGCTTAATGATTCCAATTTTTTTTAAAAGATCCGATAGATACTAAAATAAGTATTCAAAAATGTATTTACAGTTGCCAAAAATATATTGCGAAGAGCCATTCGGCGCAGTAAGTCGGGCTCACTGATTCACTCGGCAATCCACCCTTTGGTCAATATTCTCGCCCTTCTACCTTGGCCTTCAGCATCCCCCGGGTCTGTAACTTTGGGCGATCTGACTTTGCATCGCGAACTACTCGACGATCCGTGGACTGCTCCTTTCTCTCACCGACTTGGTTCTTTTCTTCAGGGCTTGTCATAGTGGAACTTTAGGCGGTCAAATGGCCACTCGGTTACTCGCCAAATGGACTTGGCGATCACCAGACTCTCTTTTCTTCCTTTTTTTAGCTCGTTTTGTTCCTTTTTGCAACTTAGTGTCCTTGCTTTGCTCCTTAATCCATAATCCTGAAAATCAAGGATTTTACATCAGTTATTGGTACAAAATGAGCATTTGAGGACACTAAACCTATACAAATAAAGCCCTAAATCAGTCCAAATCTTGAACTCGTCAACAATTCCAACTTAAACTTTTGCTTTTACTCAAGTAGGACTTTAGTTCAACAGTTCAAAAAGGATGTCTCAAACAGTGCTACACAAGTCTCAATCTTGAATGCACACAACAAGACTCAACTTACTTAAGCAAGGATCAATTGTGCACTCAAAGATTCAAGTTGTGACTCACCATTATCAAAGATTCTCAAGTTCACAATACTTACTTCAAATGCAAGTTCAAGCTCAACAAAGGTACACAAATGCCCTCACAGAAAGAATGATTCCATATTCACACACAATGGTTCAACACTTTATAGATCCGGAATCACATACAACTATCACACTCACAAAGATGAACACATGCATGACTTCACCCATAGGTTTGCACTTATTTTCCAACCAATATTCATTTCAGCTTACTCAAGATCAAAAAGATATTTTCAACGCTTGTAACGGGGCTGAGTGTAAATGTGTGGTCATTTAGGCTCAGTGGCTGCTATCCTCATGAAATGTGGTATTTACAACACTTTCTTTTCTTTTCTTCATCATTTTCACCCATGCTCAAAAGTCACCCCATTATTCACTTTTCATGGACACCCCATTTCTTTTGCACTTTCACAATTTTATTCCATAACTTTTGCATTCTTTTTCTTTTTCATTCTTCTTTTTCTTTTTCTATTTTTTTTGTATGGAGGGGTTCCATCTTTCTCAAAACCATGGTTCAAGGGGGATTTCTTTGCACTTCTCGATTTGCCTTCTCTTTTCACCACACCTCCAACTTAGGCTTTTGGCCTAAGTTGGCTATTCAAACCAACCACAATTCATGAGGATTATGTGTGAATGGATAAAGAAAGGTCACAATTTCATCAAGTTTTTTCCAAGATAAAGGGTAAGGCTCAAAGGGTGTTCAAGCAAAGTTCACACACTCACAAGGTTGGCCACAAAAGAGGTATAATGTCAAATTGTTTCACTCTTTAAAATTGTTGCCTAAGATCATTTCAAGAGCTTGCATCACTTAGTCAACCGGACCAACGGGGAAAATTCTAGTTGTCATCATACTTGGTTCACGGTAAGCTCATCCCACAAGGCATTGACATCAATATCAAACAAGACTCCACACTTTCGCTAGTGTGCAATGTTCATCACAAGAGAATTAATTTGATAATTGGCTAGTCACAACAAGATTCAAAGAGTTCATATATTGATTATGGAACTTCATTTGGCCTCATCATAGTTGCACATTCATTTTTGTTTGATTAAGAGCACTATTCAAGTCATCGGTATTGATCATGACCGACACTCAAATTTTCACATGAACAGCCACATTCAAACACAATCAAGAGGTGGCAAAATTTTTCAGAAGGGTCCAAAAACCATTTGCAATTAAAACAAGGAGCCACGAGGTCAAACATCCACAACACAGTGCTAAAATACAATTTACAGCAGAAAACCCAATATATATATAAAATCATAAACACAAGAGGTAAGTATGAAAATACCTCACCCCACCATAAATTAAAAGTAATTTGTCCTTAAATGCAATCAAAATACTAAAAGTCAATAAAAGTGACAGAGAGGGAGGTAAAGAGATGTCCTGTCTACGCAATCGCTCCATCTGTCGGGGCATCAATGCCCGGTGCAACACTTTTATCTTGGGCATCAGTGCCCGGGGTATCAGTAACACTCGGTCTGGCAATGGTGGTATCTGACAAAGAAATATGTACGGCTGAATCTATTATTGCCTCCTCAACATCTATCAGGCCCTCAAAAGAAGCCTCCTCATCAACACCTAACTGCTCCTCATCCATCTCAGCCTCAGACTCGACAACAACTAGCTCCTTAGTTCAAACCTTATCTCCGTTGGTAGACGAAGGCATATCTGGATCAACTAGCATATCAGGGATCTCCACTGTCCCGAATATCATCGACATATAGGTGGACATTAGTTGGTCCACATCTCTTCTCACACACCGCTATCCGTGCTGCAGGGCATCAATGGCCAAACTCAGGGATGTCACAATATCAACAAGGGCCCTCTCGATCATGCCAGGAATGGTGGCCTCAAGTATGGAGGCGTGTCTATCAGCAAAATGGGCTAATTTTCCCAACCATAGTAATGCAGCCTGAGTAAGTAGAGGTCAGGCAGCAGTAGCAGTACTAGATCTAGGAGGCAAGAGAGCTGCAGAAGAACTAGGCGTCATGAAAGGGGCAATACTAGATATACCTGAAGGTCTTAGGGCAGGAGTAGGCAAAGGTGCCTCTGCAGGTAATGCATCAGTGTCAAGAATCGAGTATTTATCCACCGGGATTGTCTTCTTTTTCTTGGCTTCATCTTTTAAGTAGTTCCCCTCAATACTCCGAATGTCGGTAGAAGATGTGGGAATCACTTCCACATCTTTCTTTTCATCTCGAGGTACCCGTGCCCGTTTGTACAGCTCAGTGATTAGCACCGAAAATGGGAGAGAAGTTTGGTGCTATTTGGCCCTCATGGCCATCTCCTGCTCAACGATCATACCCTAATTTATGCACTATCGTGGAATGATTAAGCCAAGACAAGCCTTCATTGTGTGGCGTAGGATGAACTCATTCTAGGATGGCATGGTAGTGCTGCTAATAAAGCAAAACTAGTACCTCACTGCTATGTTGATGCCCTTCTTCTCTATCGGAGCCCCTGCCGCCAACCACCTAGAAGTACCATCACATATGAGAGGAGCTAGCCAAATTTTCATGTTCTCCAAGGAATTAATCTTGATCCTGTACTGGTAGGCATCTACAATGTTGTCGGTGCACTCCAATACAATGTTTATGTTAGTAGTGTCACACAACACTTTCTTACCCCTAACAACCATATAATTAACCGGTTTTAATTTGGCAACCTGCTTATTCCTTTGTGGAACTAGGGCTCAGTAGGCAGTGTAGAATTTTGGGACCCAATTTGGAATATAGGAACCTCGGGGTTTTGTGAAAACCTCGAACTTACGGGCCTTTATGGTGCACCAAATTTTGGGGTATCTGTCTATAACCCCATCAATAGAGAGCCTCTTTTCTTCAATGATTGTCCTCAATCCCTTAGTATTTAGTCTGTTCATAGACCAGGGAGAAGGACCCTGTACTAGTAGTGCTAGGACCACTGTCTGTGCTGGGGCAGGAGGAGAAGCAGTGGCCTGGGGAGTCCTGATCCTAGACGGATCATTCAGCCTCATGGAATGTAGTTCTCTGGGCTGACAATAACTCATTATCCTCAGGCTCAGAAGTGGTAGCCCGAGGATCTTGGTGCTCACCCTCACTCTCATAAGTGGTAAGGTGAGTGGCATAAACTCTGTCACTATCAGAGCTGGCCTCTGGTGATGCAGGAGCAGGAGCCTTTCCTTTTCCTTTGCCCTTCCCCCCTGTGGTGGGAAGTTTGGTCACTTTTACCATGGATGCAACTGCATCCTCTTTAATGGTGATTCCCTTAGCCCTCTTGCGGGGTTGCATGATTCTTCCGGCCACTTTTGGTCTAGCTATATCTGCAAACACATCGTAGAAAGTGAGAAACAGTTCAAGCAAGGTTGCAGAAAAAACATTTGCAGATAGACTCGCCGATTCGATCGACGAGTCATCGAATCACTTTGGTGAGCTAGATCGGGCTCACAGAAATGATTGGCTAAAAAATTCTTAGAAAAATTGTCCTGTCAGCGATGGAAGGGCCTTTCAGCGAATCGCCGACAGCATTCGGCAAGCAAAGACAAGCCGGACAAAAGTTACAGTGCAATTTAAGGGTTAGGGGCGCATAAAGGGCGATCAAAGAAGACGTTCGGTGAGTCGCCGAGTGCACTCGGCTAACTCAGGCCTCTCGCCAAAAGTTATAGAACCAAATCTCAAGATTAGCATGAAATTAAAGGTGATCAAGGGGGTTTCGGCGAATCGCCGAGTGGTTCGGTGAGCTCGACCCAACTCGCCAAACTACCGAACGTGCCTACTTTCTACCCCGACTTCCAAAAGCTACCCCGCATCCCCCAAAAATAAAATCAAACCGTGCACTCATTGAATTAAACTCAGACCCATAAGACCCATGTCCCGGGGGTACTCAGACTTCTCCCGGTTTGGCTAGAATTGGTCATTTGATGACTAGCTCTTAAGAATGACGTCAAACGCTCCATCATTAGGCAAAGTACATCATTTAGCACAATTATGGGCTACTCAAACTTCACTCGACTAGACCCAACAACGATTTAGCACAACCCAATAATATATGATCAATTTTAAAGAACGAAACTTGGGAAATCAACAATTAATCATTTTAAGCAAGATATTAAAATTAAATTTTGCAAACAAGCACCCAAACAAAGATTCAGAGAGGCCCAACACATATCACTAAGATAAATAAAAATTGCAAATGAGTATAATCGCTAAATACGAGTTCGGGTTCGTAAAACTAACCTTTTATGCTAAATATACGAGATTTGAAAAGCTAGGTGGTAAATAATCCAACTCCAACACACAATTGACGAATAAGAAGCGGTAAAAGCACAAAAATATAGAAAAATATAGTGCGGGTGTGAGTCTATGAAGTTAAAAAGTGAGGAAATGTTAAAGAGTTTGAAAGTTTAAACCTTGGGCCTTTAAAACCGTCAAGTTCTCACCCTTTCAGCGACATTAATTTTCCTCGCCTACCCACTCGGCAACTCGCTGAGTGGGTACGTACCTCACCGAGTTTTACAGGACCTCCAGTTAACCTGAGGGTCTAAACGGCGGACAAAGTCATGATCGCCGACCTGTTCGGCAACACATCAATTTTCTCCTAGGCCCGCTGAGTTTTATAGACTCCAACCTTAGAATTTATTGAGTCCAACGACGGACCAAGTCGGGCTCACCGACCTCTTCTGTGAGTCACCGACTGGAAATTTAGCTCGTCAACCTGACTTTTCCTCACATTCCACACTTTGACCTACACAATCAACACATGATTATTTCAAAAACAGAAAGAAAGCAAATAAAAACTTGGGTTGCCTCCCAAGAAGCACCTTAGTTAACATCGTGGCATGACGCAAGTCCCCACTTAGACTTCACTCCTGGGTGGAGATGAGACAACACATGACCATTTGGGTCTCTAGCAGTTGAATAAATATGGAATGGGAAGCACTCATCTGGTTCAGTAGTGAGACATTCTCTTTTATCTCGTTCAATATCTGTCGTGTTCTTCGACTTTGTGGAGAATGAGTAAGAGTATCTCTTCTACTTGCCCACCCTCGTACTCGTTTGACTTTCTACGCTCATGAGTGGGAATGTACCGATCTTTATTTCTATACTGTACCTCCAATTCCATAATCTTGTTGAGCAAGAGCTCCAGTTGAGTCAATAATGTGGCCAAGGTTTGGTCCTTCTCTACCTCCTTATTGGTTTTGGCCATATGATCAAGGAGTTGGGCTGCTATTGCATAGGGTAGTCAGGTGAGACAACGCAGAGAAATTTTGTCATCCACTCCTCTATTTTTAGGACCAAGACCTCTATAGAAACATTCTAGTAGAATCTTATCTGGAATTCCATGAGTTGGGCACTATTGCAATAGTTCCTTAAATCTTGGCCACAACTCATGGATACTCTCACCCTCCAATTGATTGAAAGTTAGGATGTTATCCCTGAGAATCATCAATCTCAACGGAGGGTGGTCCATTGGGTCACCGTTGCTACAAGACACGCTTCTTTCTTCTATTCTAAACAAGCAACATGAAAACCAAAACTGAAAGTAAGTAGATTCAACTATAACTAAAAAGAACAATACCAAAGAATCTTAAATAACACCACTGCCCGGAAGCGGCGCCATTTTGATTAACGTTTCAAGGACACTTCATCCAATTCTAAGTGCCAACGATCGTTAGTCAGTATAATAACCCAACTAAATGAGTTGGGGTCGAATCCTAAGGGAGCGGTACGTGTTTAAGATTCAATAGTAAAGTTTGAACATATTCAAATTAGTCATAGGAATAGACATTATCGAATAAAAACATAATTTAAATCAGGTTGTGACACGAATGTCAAATAAGGGGGTTTTGGTTTTAATTATCAACTACAACATCAACAAATAACACAAAAATAACAATAATGAGATGGGTTCTTGGGATGTGATTCGATTATAGGCTAATGTAGACAAATGGGTAATTGCAACTATTAGGACATAGCTAAATATTAGTGATTAAGCTAGACTATAGAGGAGGTAGACTTTCTCTCAAACAATTTACTCCGAATCAAGTCGATTTCTCTTGAACATCGACAAGCATTCAAAATAAGAACAGACTACGCCTTATTCCATTCACTCTCTTGAGACGAATATGTGGAAAAGGGTTTAGGATTCACTCTCTCGAGCTGAACCCATGACAACCCAATACCCACAGACCATTAATAAATAATCTTAGTTTTAAAACCTCTCTCTCGAGCAAGCCAAAAACACAAGGGTAGAACTGCATTTGCAACTACAATTCTTAAATTAAACCATAATTAATGATTGAAATCACTTCTAAATAGCATTTAAACTAACAATTAGCAATACCCATAAGCTAAATCAGCCCATAATCACATCCGAAGAATTGGGGTTTTAGCTAGACATCATAAAAAGATAAAAAATGTTACCAAATTGATTATCCATCAACTGGGTAAGAGTAATTTCGTCTTTATAAAGGTCCAAATTGAAGAATCTCAAAGACCCACTTCCAATTTCTCAAAAGTGAAAAACTTCAATTCTTCAAAGCTAAGGAAAACTTGTCTCTCTATTCAAAACTCTGAAAAATGATTAATGATCACTCAATGATTCCAAAGATTTTAAAAATGTCCAAAATATCCTAAACTAAGTGTTCAAAATTATATTTATAGTTGCCAAAAATATGCTGTGAAGGGCCATTCGGCGCAGTAAGTCGGGCTCGCCGATTCACTCAACGATCCGCCCTTTGGTCAATATTCTCGCCCTTCTACCTTGGCCTTTAGCATCCCCCAGGTCTATAACTTTGGGCGATCTGACTCTGCATTGTGGAACCACTCGGTGATCCGCCTACTGCTCCTCTTTCTTGCCGACTTGGTTCTTTCCTTCAGGGCTTGGCACATTGGAACTTTAGGCGGTCAAATGGCCACTTGACGACTTGCCAAATAGACTTTGCGATCACCAAGCTCTCTTTCTTCCTTCTTTCAACTTGCTTTGTTCCTTTTTGCAACTTAGTATCCTTGCTTTGCTCCTTAATCCATAATCCTGAAAATCAAGGATTTTACATCAGGGCACAAAATGAGCATTTGAGGACACTAAACCTATACAAATAAATCCCTAAATGAGTCCAAATCTTGGACTCATCAGCTCGCCAACCTGTATTTTCGAACACATTCAAATTTTCCACCTACACAATTAACACCCATTATTCAAAATTAAAACACAAAGCATTAAAAACTTGGGTTGCCTCCTAAAAAGCGCCATAGTTAACGTTGTGGCACGACGTAAGTACCCATTCAAGCTTTATTCTTGTGGGTTGCAATAGTATCACTAGGCAACCCCTCTTGTTGTCTTAGGTTAAGATGTGAATTTTTTTTACCCATTTGGGTATCCAACTGCTTAATAGAGACAGAATGAGAGGTCACCATCTGGTTGAGAGTCGATATATCTTCCTTCATTTTCTTCAACACTTTAGCAGACACTTCAACCTTGTTGAGAATACGTGAGAGCATATCCTCAGCCCGACCACCCTCAGATTCTTTGGGATTTTTATGCTCATGGGGAGGAACATACCTATCCTTCTCCCCTTCTCATTCCTTCCAGGTGGCATTACGATCACACCATTCTCTATCATGGTCTCTCCAGGCCTCCTCTCTATTCCAACCTTGGTTACCACCCGACCTTAGGTAGTTTGCACGATAGACTCCTCCTTGGTTGGCTAGGAAGTTCACTTCCTCATTTTACAATTGTAACACTCCGGAAATGTGTAAACTAAATTAGAACTAAATTGAAAGAGGTAAAATTCTAGGAAGAGGGAAAGGGCCTAAAATTCCAAGAAAGAGTAAAGGAAAACATGTTCTTCCTTTGGACCTTTTGCCGAGGGGGAAGCATGGTCGCCCATGTGCACTTGGGGTCGCCTAGTGGACTATCCCCATGACCTAGCTATTGGAAATTAAGGCAAGCTAGGTCGGGGCTTGCCTACTAGGTTGGCGCATCGCCCATAAACCCTCTCCTTCGCCTAAGTGAGCTTCCCCTTGAGGGAGCATTCGGGAAATTTAGGCGAGCAAAGGGACCATTAAGCGTGTCGCCCCTAGTTCCCTTGGCGAGATACGTAGTGAAGGTTGGCGAGATAAAGTGTGCAAGTAGGTTGATTTTAAATTCAAGTCTAAGGGTCTTTAGTTATTCTTCCTAAATTAATTTTACAATGAGTTACTCTTTTCCTTGTAAGTATATAAGATTTTTAGACTGAAATTTCCCCCAATTTAGTCTCTTTCATAGAATAAAAAAGAAAACACAAAACTTCATCTTCTCCAAAAGAATTTCTCTCTCTAGAACTCAAGGAAGAAGAAGAGTAAAATTAGATCTAGGGCTTGAAGAATCAAGGCTATTTCACTCAAATTCTTTGAAGAATCATTCTAAGGTATGGTGTCTTTTCATCTATGGGTAGCCTTCACCCATAGAGCCCCTCCAAAGTTCAATTTCAAAACTAGTGATTTCCCCAAATGTGAGGGTTTGACTTCAATCTTGTGGGTTCTTTCCAAAAACGTTTTTAATGGTTGATTTATAATTGATTATTATTGAATTGATGAATTATTGTTGGTTTATGATGAATTCCCCCAAGAACCCATGAAATCCTTAGTTTTCCCAATTTGGATCTTAAAGTGAGAGTATTATATTTATTGGTCCAATTGAGTGAATAGGAATTGTTTATGGTGTAATTACATGATTTTAGTATGATTATACATGTATTCTTGATTAACCTAAGATTCTAGGGTGAATGCAATATGGTCAAGTGTTATGCCATGAAAGAGGCACATTGAGGGTTTAGATGCGACCTTCTAAGATTGATGAACTTCTCTGTGAATTGCGTTAGATTAGATGACCAAGATATGGATTGCTTATAAGTAAATCTTGTAGACATGAATGAATTAGGTTTGGGCTTACATGATGGATCATGGTTGAGTAGTATTGAGATTGAGTCTACTTTTTGCTATATGACTATAATTGGTTAAGAATGAAGCATGTGGTTTGTTTACCTTGAGAGTTAGGTTTACATGATGACCATGTGAGGTCTTGCTCGAGGTTAATGCTTGTAGTATGAAGCTGATATCTAAGGCTGAAAGGGTAAAAGATAAAATGAATGAGCTATGAATGTTGAGGCCTTAAAAGGGAAGCTATTGTGCATGTTGAATCGTATATGGTATTATTGTGGAAGGACTTTACCCAGCTGACCTATAATATGAGTACATGAGCTTATGCATACAATGAATGAACTACTTGAATTACGATTATATCCATATCTAATATAATGAATGCTAGATATGTTGACTTGATGTGATCTATGATTCTTGTATGCAAGATATAAGAATTATGCATGGTTGTGATATTTTGTACATTCTTTATGAACACTTTGACACTGAAGTGTCTAAGATGATAATGTTGTTTTTGTGTCATTGAAAGGACAATAACACACACTCCATGCATGACCATGCTTATGATGTATATATGGTGTTAATTGAAAGGCTATTTCTCATATGCACCTTTACATATTACAATGCATGAAATATACATGACCATGATAATAATCTTGTGATGATTGAAAGTCTATTCTCATGAAAACACATGATTATAATGTGAATGTTTTCCTCACATAATTAATGATGATTCTAAGGTTGAAAGTCCATTCTCATATATTGAATCTATGAGCTATTTTATGAGTTGTGTTGTATGGAGGGTAAGATACTCCTTCATTCATGTAAATTCAATTCAAGACTAAACATGTAAATTTTGGGAAACAATGCTTAGCACTGAGAGGATATGCAATATGAGGTAGAGGCCCTCCCATCAATTCCAAAGGCTGGATTCTCTAAAGATAATCTAATGAGATGGAAGCTCCCCCGTCAATACAATAGGTTTGGAGTTTCTAGAAGAAATCTCCCTATCCCATAACTATTTACCCACATAGATAATTAGATAGTGGATCCACCTAAAAGTTAATACATCTAGTTCTACCTTAGGCAAGTAGGATATCTCTTTTCAGTGTGGGACATGATACCGGATTCCATGTAGCTCACATGGTCTATGTCGGTTAAGGTTATGTTTCCTCCATGAACAAGAAAATGAGTTATGCACTATGGTTTCTCAAGGAGTTCTACTTAATGTGAGTAGGGGTATAGGACTTCATTCATACATTGCACAAGTAGGCTTTGAGAGTGGTCATGGTATGTTTCTCTTATGATATGATGATTTATGAGTTAATGCATGCTTTATATGAATTATGAACATGAACATGAACTATGATTATGACTTCTCAAGGATCTCTACTTAGTGTGAGTGGGGGTATGAGACTTTATTCATGCATTGCACAAGTAGGCTTTGAAAGGGGTTATGGTGTGGTCTTCTTATGCTACAAATATATATGAGTTTATGCATGTATGATATGGATTTTTGCTACGAGTGGCCTTCGTTGTTATAAACTATGAATATGAATGTTTCCTTGTTCATGAGTATTAACTATGGATGAGATCAAAGCATAATAAGTATGAGTATGGTGGCCTAAAAGTGGTACTTAGTGTAGATGAGATTATGGGATCTTATCTATACATTGCACAAATATAACTTAGGGTTACTTATGTGATGGTTTTAGTATGATGATAATGATCTTGGTATTTAACTATGCATGTGAACTATATCTTAGGGTGATTGATGTTTGCATTATGTCTATGTTTGAGGTTATGCTTGTGATTATGTTGATATCCTCTATGCTATGATGAATTGTACATGAGCTGTCTTATGAATTACTTTCCCCAACTATTTCAAAGATGATGTTCAAAATTAGCATATGGCATGGTTTCAATTAAAATGTCCCTTTTTGGCATGTTTTAAGGATTTATATCCATGGCTTCCATAGTTAGTGCAATTTTTGTACTAACTCATATTTCTACATTTTTCTATAAGTGTAGGGCCCGGTCGTTGAGGTGTGCTTCTTCTAGTGTTCAAAGCTTGGATTTATTCTATCCACACTTTTGGTGAGTCCTCATAGTTTGAGGACGGAAGTTGTTCATTTTAGTGTCTTTCTTACATTCTCTTTTGAGACAATGTTATAAAGGGCTGTGACCCTTATTGATATTCGATTGTATTAGATGGTTCAATGAGACAATGTCTAGACTTCCATTTGATTTTATGAGAAGACTTCGATTGTAAAAAGTTTTAATTCTGTATCATTTTTATTACTTATGTTTATGATATGCTAAGGGCTTGTATAAAACCCCTTCGGGGTCGAGTATGCTGTCTTACATCTAGGGGGTACCCCTGGGTCGTGACAAACTTGGTAATCAGAGCACAAGGTTTATAATAATTCTAGGATGATGTCTCATAAGCTGCGTCTAGTAGAGTCTTGTTCATAGTGTTAAGCGCACCAAATTTATGAATGAGATGCTACAAGATGCCTAGAAAATTCCACTTCTTCATTACTCTTAAGTCGTGCGTTAGAGTTTAACTTTATAGGGTCCTTCTTCTAATCCTTATCCGGTGGTCCACAAGATATGACTACTCAAGGAGCTTTCACCAATGGATTTGAAGGATACAATATTGATCAAGGAGCTCTTCCTCAAGCTCCTCAAGTTCCTCTTGACTTAATGTCTAATGAGAAGATTAGGTATGGTTTTCAATTGTTGACTCAAGTCGGGATAAAAACTCTTCAATTTTATGGGTCAAAGATGGAGGAAGATCCTCAAGAATTCATAGATGAGATCTCTAAGGTGTTAAATTTTGTGGGAGTGACTCCGGTGGAAAAGGTGGAATTGGCCACTTATCAATTGAAGGATGTTGTTCAACTTTGGTTTAACCAATGGAAATGAGCAAGGCCGGTAGAAGCGGGTCCCCCATGGGAAAGATTTAAGAATGGGTTTCTTGATAGGTTTTTCCCTTTAGAGATGAGAGAGGCTAAGATATTTGAGTTTATGAACCTTCTCCAAGGTAGGATGAGTGTTGACGAGTGCGCTCGGGTGTTCACTAGGTTGTCAAGATATGCTCCATCCATAGTGGCCGACCTTAGGATGAAGATGAGTAAGTTTGTATCGGGTGTATCCGAATTGATAGCAAAATAATGTAGTATGGTTATGCTTGAGAATGATATGAATATTGATTGTCTTGTGATTCATGATCAATGGTATAAAGAGGAGAAACTTGAAGAGAGGTCTAGAGGAACAAAGGGATATAGGCTTGATGATGATAATTCCTCTGAAGAAAGGTTTTATGGGCAAAGCTCTTCTAAGGTTCCCCCAAAGTTTAACCAAAAGAGGGTGTCTACCAATAAACCTCAAGGAGTAATTGGTAGTGGATCTTATGTGATTAAGCTTACTTATGCTAGGTATGTAAAAAGGCATGATGGTAAGTGTCTAGCTGAAATGAAGTGATGCTATGGTTGTGGTGGAGGTAGCCACAAAATAAGAGATTTCCCAATACTTAAGGCTAGAGGAAGAGAGAGGAATCAAGCTCCTCCAAGTGGTTCAGGCACTAGTGCTCCCCAAGATAAGAGGTAAATGAAGGAGTCCTTTGAAAGTTGCTCCCAATATGTGTTTTATGCTTATTAGATTCTGGATTTAATTGTCTTTTATCACTTTATAACATTTGATGTTGTCTTGGATATTTTATGTGTTCCATAATTTCCTTATCCCATAGTAATTCAGTCATAATGTGTTACTCACTTAATCTATTGGGAGTAGCATAATACCGAGTTGGACTAGTGTGAGTCACCCATATAGTCCCAGAACTACGAGCCACATAGGTTGTAAATCCCCTTTGTGGGCATCAATTTAGTGATCACGCCATCTGGTCTCTCTACCTTTGGCCGGGTATATTGGGTCCTCTCAATAGGGCGATAGATCAGACTCCACATTTAACTGATGTGGTTTTATGTCGGTTATTAGTAGCTCCTAAAGTTCAGTTAGACTCTATTGCATTGGCCAGGTTTCAGTATTCAGTCTCAACATGTTATAACTTGGTCGTTGCATTCGGTTTGGTTATGTTCAGTATTTCAGTATCCTTATCATGTTCAAATTGTATTATTGCTTTATTATTTTGTTCAGTTATATGTTATTTTAGCTTTACTTTATCCCTCATGCTTAGTACCTCTCAATTACTGACGCATACTCTATGCTACATCTTCTCGTGATGTAGGTTCCAGTCCTCAGCACTAAGATCACACATAGATCGGTTCCCGATCTTCAGCAGTCAGATCACACATAGATCGGTTCCCGATCTTCAGTTTAGCAGCATTAGTGGTGAGTCCTCGTACTTCGAGGACTAGTGACATGACTATTTTATTGGTTTTAGTCTTTAGTTACATGATTTTGCTAGATTTAGCTAGGGGATGTCGCAACACTTCTAGTCTGTTTAGAGGCTTATTTCAGACATAGTTATATTCAACTTTGTATTTGGGTTAGATATTTCTTTTGTATTAAACTCTCAGATTTAATATATTTAGTTCTAGTATATGGGTATTCCCCATCATTTCAGATTTACTTATGATTAGCTTCCACATCAGTTATTATTATTCTTAGTATGCTCATGTCATGCTAGTAAGGTTAGCTTGGGGTCACTTGTGATCCTAGGTCCCGTGTACGTGTCTCTGGGGTAGCTTGGGGCATGATAAACTTGGTATCAGAGCCCTAGGTTTAAGTGTCCTAGAATGTCTGAAAGGATGCACTAGGTATAATCCTTTTTATGGGTGTGTAGTACGCACCAAATCTAATGAGAGGGACGCTACAAAGTGATTCAGGAAAAATCTTCATTTTTCTTATTACTCTTATCGTGTATAAGGTATGATCTAATTCGTTGTTCTAACTTGACGTTCTATGTTTCAGTGATCATGCCTCATCGTAGAGCTAATGCTAGGAATGCAAATGCCAGGAACGCAAACACAACTCCTCTAGTCCCAGATCAAGAAGTTTCAAATGCAGAATTCAGGAACGCTATCTATTTGATGGTTAAGAGTGTGACCAACTAGAATAATTAATGGGCTTCAGTTTCGTCAAATGCTAAAATGGGGTCAGCTATAGCCAGAATGCGAGATTTTGTTAGGATGAATCCGCCAAAGTTCTTAGGGTCGCAGATTGGTGAGAATCCCCAGAACTTCATGGATGAGGTCAAGAAGTTCTTTGAAGTGATGCAGGTAACTGAGAATGTTCGAGTTGAGTTAGCATCTTACCAACTCAAGGATGTGGCTCATATCTGGTATACTCAGTGGAAAGAGAACATGGGTACATATGCAACTCCTATCACTTGGGATTGCTTTAGTGAGACCTTTCTCGACAGGTTCTTCCAAAGAGAGTCAAGAGAGGCAAAAGCTCAGGAATTTATGAACTTAAGGCAAGGTAGCATGGAAGTCCAAAAGTATGGGATCAAGTTAACCCAACAGTCCAGGTATGCTTCTCACATGGTTGCTGATTCCATGTCCCAAATGAACAAGTTTCTATATGGAGTGTCAGACTTAGTGAAAACAGAGTGCATGAATGCTATGTTGCTGGGAGATATAAACAAGGAAAATAAGAAGGCTAAGAGTGCATGACTCATGCTCAGCAGGTTAAGAGTAATAAGCTTAGGGAACATGCCAAGGAAAATAAGAAGGCTAGGATAAGGAACTATGAGTATTCTCAATAGCAATTGGGTGATGGAAATCACTCGTAGGTCAGCAAAAATTTTCAGCCCCAGCCCATTTATCAGCTAGTGTTCCATCCTCCAAGTTCAGAGAAGATCAGAAAGGTAGGGCATCAGGCTCTAAGTCTCAGGGAAGTGTTTAAGGCACCATAATCTACCTAACTTGTCCAAAGTGTGGTAAGAACCATCCGGGCGAGTGCCTTGCAGGGAAAGAAGGATGCTTTGGGTGTGGTTAGTCTGGTCACTGGTTGAAGGATTGTCCTTCTAGACAGGGTTAAGGAGGTAACAATGGTAGAGCTCAGTCCATAACTTTAGCACCACCAGCAGGTCGCACAACTCAGCAGGGTAACTCATCTGGTGCAGGTGGCGGTCAAAGCCAAAACAAGTTGTATGCTCTTTAGGCTCTCCATGATCAGGAAGACTCTCCCGATGCAATCACTGGTACGTTACGAGTCTTTGACTTTGATGTTTATGCTTTGTTAGATCCATGGGCTACCTTATATAGCGGTCAAATTCAGTGCTAGTCCAGAAACTCTCTCAGGATCCTTCTCAGTCTCTACTGCAGTGGGTGACCCAGTCATAGCTAGACGGGTATACAGAAATTCCCCTGTCAGAGTCTCTCAGAAAGTTACCTCAGTAGATCTCATAGGGTTAGATATGGTAGACTTCGATGTCATTCTAGGAATGGATTGGTTACATTCCTGTTATGCCTCAGTCGATTGTAGCACTACGATTGTTCGTTTTCAGTTTCCAGATGAACCAATCTTAGAATGGAAGGGTAGTAGCTTAACACCAATGTGTCAATTAATTTCTTACATTAAGGCTAGAAAGATGATCTCTAAGGGTTGTCTCTACATCTAGTTTGGGTTAAGGATTCAAGCTCTGAAACCCGAACTCTCGAGTCAGTTCCAGAAGTGTTTCCAGAAGATCTTGCTGGAGTTCCTCTCGAAAGGGAAATCGACATTGGAATTGATCTCCTTCCAGATACCAAGCCTATTTCTATTCCTTCTAACAAAATGACTCCAGTTGAGCTTAAGGAACTGAAAGAGTAATTGAAAGACCTTTTAGATAAGGGCTTCCTCAGACCTAGTGTTTTGCCATAGGGTGCACCAGTGTTATTCGTAAATAAGAAAAATGGTTCTTTCAAAATGTGCATCGATTATAGGTAGTTGAAAAAGGTCACAATCAAGAATAAGTACCCTATCCCCTGGATTGATGACTAAGTTGACCAACTCCAGGGTGCTAGTCATTTCTCAAAGATAGACCTCAGATCCGGTTATCATCAGCTTAGAGTAAGAGATAGTGGCATTCCAAAGACAGCCTTCAGGAGTCGATATGGTCATTATAAATTTGTAGTTATGCATTTGGACTAACCAATGCTCCTACAATTTTCTTGCATCAGATGAACAAAGTGTTCAAGCAGCATTTGGACTTGTTCGTTATCCTTTTTATTGATGATATCCTCATTTATTTTAGGAATGAGGAATGACATGTGAGTAATTTGAGGGTTGTTCTGCAAACTCTCAAAAATCGTCAATGATTTGCTAAGTTCAATAAGTGCAAATTTTGGTTGCAATCATTTGCTTTTCTTTGGCATATAGGGTCTAGTGAAGGGATTCAAGTAGATTCCCAGAAAATTGAAGTAGTGAAACAGTGGCCCAGACCTACCTCTCCTACATATATCAGAAGTTTCTTGGGTCTAGCATGTTATTATAGAAGGTTCGTGGAAAGGTTTTCATCCATAGCCTCTCCATTGACTAAGTGGACTCAGATGAAAGTCAAGTTTCAGTGGTCAGATGATTGTGAGAAAAACTTTGTAAAATTGAAAACTAGGGTGGCTACAATTCCTGTTTTGACTATACCAGAGGGTTCAGACGGTTATGTGATCTAATGTGGTGTTTCCAGAATCGGTCTAGGTTATGTGTTGATGCAATGAGGTAAGGGTATAGCCTACGCTTCTAGACCGATTAAGGTGCATGAGAATAACTATTCAACTCATGACCTAGATCTAGCAGAAGTGGTTTTTGCATTTAAGATTTGGAGACATTACTTGTATGGTGTTCATGTAGATGTGTTCACAGACCATAAGAACCTTCAGTATGTGTTCACCCAGAAAGTGTTGAATCTTTGCCAGACGATATGGCTTAGATTCCTCAAGGATTACGATATGAGTGTGCATTACCATCCTAGTAACGCCAATGTAGTAGCAGATGCTCTTAGCAGACTATCTATGGGTAGTGTAGTACATGCTGAGGAAGAAAGAAAGGAGCTAGAAAAAGATGTTCACAGACTTGCTCGCCTAGGAGTTCATCTTATGAGCATAACAGATTGTGGTGTAACAGTTTAGAATGGGGTAGAATCTTCATTGGTAGTAGAGGTTATGGAAAAGCAAAACAGTGATCCGATATTGCTTAAAATAAAGAGTGTAATCCACAAGTAGAGAGTTGAGGTTTTCTCCCAAGGGGAATATGGTGTGCTTCGCTATCAGGGTCGATTATGTGTTCCTATGGTTGATAAGTTGAGACAGTAGATTCTTGCAGAAGCCCATAACTCCAGATATCTATTCATCCAGGTGCCACTAAGATTTATCGTGATCTGCGGGAATTCTATTGGTGGAATGGAATGAAAAGGGATATAGAAGATTTTGTGGCTAAGTGCCCTAATTGCCAACAAGTCAAGGTAGAATATCAGAAACTAAGAGGTATGACTCAAGAGATTGGCATTTCTACTTTGAAGTGGGAAGTGATCAATATGAACTTCATCATAGGTTTACCTCGTACTCGCAGACAACATGACTCCAATTGGGTGATAGTTGATTGAGTTACTAAGTCTTTGCGCTTTTTGGTGGTCAAGACTACAGATTCGGTGGAGGACTACACCAAGCTTTACATCAATGAGATTGTGAGGTTTCATGGGGTTTCTTTGTCCATCATCTCAGATAGAGGTCCTCAGTTTACCTCTCATTTCTGGAAGTCATTTAACAAAGGTCTTGGTACTTAGGTTAACCTTAGCACAATATTTCATCTGTAGATGGATGGTCAGGCAAAACGTACCATTCAGACCTTAGAGGACATGTTGAGAACGTGTGTGATCAATTTCAAGGGTAGTTGGGATGATCACCTCCCTTTTATTGAGTTCGCTTACAACAATAGTTACCATTCCAACATTCAGATGGCCCCTTCTGAGGCATTGTATGGGCATAAATGTAGATCTCCAGTTGGTTGGTTTGAAGTGGATGAAGCAGCCCTGATAGGGCCAGATTCAGTTCATAATGCTATGGAGAAAGTTAAACTCATTAGATATGGACTTAAGACAGCCCAGAGTCGCCAGAAATCCTATGTAGATGTAAGGAGAAGGGAGCCAGAGTTCCAAGTTGATTATTGGGTTTTCCTAAAAGAGTCGCCTATGAAACGGGTGATGAGGTTTGGTAAGAAGGGAAAACTCCATCCTAGATATGTAGGCCTTTACGAGATCTTGAAAAGGGTTGGTAAGTTGGCTTATGATTTAGAGTTGCCAACAAAACTAGCAGCAGTGCATTTGGTTTTCCACATTTCGCTATTGAAGAAATGTGTAGGTGATCCAACATCTATTGTACCTTTAAAAAGTGTGGTACTTATGAAGAGGTACCGGTTGAAATCCTTGACTGTCAGGTTCGAAGGTTGAGAAACAAGGAAGTCGCATCAGTCAAGGTTTTGTGAAGGAGTCAGTCCGCAGAGGGAGCTACTTGGGAAGCAGAAGCAGCCATTAAGGCAAAGTATCATCACCTCTTTCCTTCCAATTCCACTTTAGCTTGAGGTAATAGTTCTTCTTTAGTTTTTCAGTCATTCATGCATAAAATTTAGTATTAGTATCACGTTCCTTCAGTTGTACTTGCATTTTCAGTTTCTTTGCATGTTCTTGGAACTTAGTTCAGTCAGAAATCAGTTTCAGTATTTTAGTGGTAGGGATTGCAGCCCTCTTCCTTCATTCCAGCTAGTTTAGCCTTCATTTGAGGATGAATGTTTCCAAGGGGGAGATAATGTAACACCCTGAATCCGAAAAAACACAAGATTGCAGATTTAAGAAACTACAGGTGACACCTACGGGCACCACCTACGAACCGTAGGATGACCCACGGTCCGTGGTGGTGGTCTGTGAATGGAAACTGCTGCCCTTCCCCAGAACTCAGTTCAAATTTTGGCTAAGGGTAGACCCACTCCAGGACTTATGGATTGTAGGCCAGACCACGGTCCGTAGTCCAGGGCTGTGGATCAGACCCTTAGAAGCCCAACTTCAGTACTGATCAATGGTCGACCAGCACGGACCGTTAGTAAGTCGATGGTCCGTCAGTCCCATCCATCAATCACTCTGACAACAGTTAAGTCGGAGGGTCTTTTTGTCATTTCCTATTTCATTGGACCCCTAAACTACATCATTTAGACCCTAAATAATGAGGTTTTAGTCAGTTTTAGCCTAGAAATATAACTAGAACTTACCTTAGTCAAATCATTAATCAAACCCTATAAAAGTTACAGCGTAAGAGGAGAAAAGAGGTCAATGACCCTAGTTCAAGAATGAAGTTCCAGCCCTTAAATCGAAAGTTTTTACCATGGAATTCATCACCAAGTATGTGGCATTTCACTAGTGGGTTCCTTTCGCCCATTATGTCCCTAGAATTTAGTCTGATTCTTGATTCCCTATTAATAACTAGACCTTGGGTTTAAAGAATTTCATCAGATTATCATGAATTATTTCATTACATGTCCCAAACAAGATTATCATGTTATTACATCATTTCTTGCATGAATTTCAGAGCCTTAGCTATGTACTTCTTTAATACTTGACTTACACAGGCTAGGTCAAATATTTAAGTTATTTCAGATATGCATGCTCAGTTTTTGAATGTGTCATTATCAATATAATAATGTTGCATTCTCAGTTTGCATGTCAGTTTTGAGCTATCCAGTATATTATACTAATTCAGTCATAATGTGTAAATCACTTAATCTATTGGGAGTAGCATAATATTGAGTTGTACTAGGGTTAGTCACCCATATAGTCCCAGAACTACGAGCCACGTAGGTTGTAATTCCCCTTTGTGGGCATCAGTTTAGTGATCACGCCAACATTCCTCTATACCTTTGGCCGGGTGTATTGGGTCTTCTCGATGGGGAGTACATATCGGACTCCACATTTAGTTCATATGGTTTTATGTCAGTTATTAGTAGCTCCCACAGTTCAGTTAGACTCTATTGCATTGACCATGTTTTAGTATTCAGTCTCAGCTTGTTATAACTTAGTAGTTGCATTTAGTTTAGTTATGTTTAGTATTTTAGTATCCTTATCATGTTCAGATTATATTATTGATTTATTGGTTTGTTCAATTATATATTATTTTAGCATTACTTATCCCTCAACTTAGTACCTCTAAAGTACTTACGCATACTCTACGCTACATCTTCTCGTGATGTAGGTTCAGGTCCTCAGCAGTCAAATCACGCATAGATCGGTCCCCAATTTTCAGTTCAGCAGCATCAGTGGTGAGTCCTCATTCTTCGAGGACTAGTGAGTTGACTATTTTTATCTCTTTTAGTCTTTAATTTCCAGTTTTTGCTAGATTTGCATAGGGAATGTCCCAACACTTCTAGTCAGTTTAGAGGCTTATTTCAAACATAGTTCGATTCAGCTTAGTATTTGGGTTTGATATTTCTCTTGTATTAAACTCTCAGATTTCATATACTCAGTTCTAGTATATGGGTATTCCTTATCATTTCAGATTTACTTATGATTAGCTTCCGCATCAGTTATTTTTATTCTTAGTATGCTCATGTCGTGCCAGCAAGGTTAGCTTGGGGTCACTTGTGATCCTAGGTCCCATGTCTGCGTCTCAAGGGTAGCTCGAGGCATGACAATCATGATCTAACAAATTTTTTTGATCCACTGCAATTCTTACATACCATTGTGCTCGATTCTCTAACTGTCATGAAGAAAATATTTCCAATTTCTTTATTTTTATTTTTTGAGTTGTCTTCATCGCTCCAGCTGCTTAGTGCCATGTTCTTTTGATTTCATGTGGAATAATTTTTCTTTGGTTCTTTACATTCACTGGCTATATGTCTATATTTTCCGCATTCATAGCATTTTTCATCATTTTTAGGTTGATCAGTAATAAAATTGCCTCTTCCAAAGTTTCTTCCTCTTCTATTGTTTCTAGACTTCCTAAATGATTCCGTGACTGATAGAGTGATAAGGCAATTTCATCTTCTCCTATTACTTCTTCTCCTTTGCCCTCTTGATTTGCTTTGAAAGCTTTTTTTTGGACTTCGTGTCTTCTTGACCTTGTTTTATGGTGTGTTTTCTCAAAAGCAATTAAGTCTCTTCTTACCTCATCATATGTTTCAGTGCTTAAGTTCATGCTTTCAAGTGCAACTACCTTAGCATGCCATTGAAGTGGTAAGCTTATGAGAACTCTTCACATATGCTAAATTTGAGGATATGTTCTTTCCTGAAGCTTTTAGTTCACCAATTATTTTACTGAGTCGTGCGAACATACTTTCAATAATTTCTCCTTCCTTCCTTTGAAATAGTTCATATTCATATACTAGCAGAGAAGTTATAGTTTATTTCACTTTGATAGTTCCTTCAAAAGTGACTTCAGGTTTATCCCACATTTCCTTAGGAGTTTCATAGCATGATATATTTTCATATTATTCCCCACAAATAACATTATATAGGACATTTTTTTATTTGGAGTTTATTTGAATACACCCCAGTTGTTTATTCGTATAGATTTCCAAGCTTGGAGTGATTGAGGATTTACTATCTTCCGAGTTTTTTGAAGTTGGAATGGGAATGTCTGAATTTGATAACCCTCCAAAATTTCACATCATATGATTTTATAAATATTTCCATTCTTACTTTTCGGTGGGAGAAATGATTTCACTGAAATAGAGAGGTCTTGTCTGATATGTCCCTTCTTGGAATAGTGTGCTTATGATTTGTTTATGCCATGATTTTTATCCCGCTTTCTGCTAAACAAATGTCAATGAGACAACACTCTGATATCAATTGAAGAGGCAAGGAGGGGGGGGGGGGGGTAAATTGCTCTTTCTCATTTTTCTTCTTAAAATAGTAAACTAGTTAGATGCAATAGTTGACTATTAGATCCGGAAATAAATACTCAAAAATAAAAGTGCATAAACTAAGATTGATGCAAGATGTCTTTTGTCATGCCCCAAACTTGAGTGGATCAACTGGCTCCTAATGCAAAAACTCAGGCCCGAGCCAACCCTGCTAAACCATTTGCTACTAGCGCATAGCAGCCACACGCAATCAAGAAATCAAACAAGTATATCTCGGCTTAAAACTAAGCCTTCGGCCGGCAAGGCCCCTGTTAACTGATCTATAAAAGAAACAGCTACTGCCAGGAGATCATATAAATAAATAGTCAACTACCACAGAAGTCCTGATTGGGCCGTCGAGGCCACCATGATATCTATACCAAAACTAAAAGCAGGTATATATAAATACAATACATCAACCATCTCACAAGCTTCAGCAAACTAACAACATAGGCCATCATGGCCATAACGTAGCTATAAACCCCACACACTAGTCTGCAAGACTCTAAGAGTAGTAAAGAATGGGGGGACAGGGCCCCAGCCTACCCATAAAGATATATACAACAAAAGGTAACAAACCTCCCAACTATGGCTGCTCCGGAGGATAGTGGCTAGCCAACCGGATAAAAGTCAATCCTGCTGCTGCGGAGGTCTCCTTAGTCGTCTGTCAGGACCTGCATGCATGGATGTAGCGCCCCCAAGGCCATGGGGCGTCAGTACAAAAAAATGTACAGAGTATGAAAGGCAATAGACTACGATGAGGTATCCCGATATACTAGAATAATCCAATAAATAAATCAAGGCTAAGATAAGTGTACTGACCTGCTCCTAAATCTAAACTTATAAAAAATAATAAAACAACAACCTAACCAAGCCCCCATAAGCTCGGCAAGTACAAAGAGCACACAAAACCACCTACTCAAGCCCCCATAAGCCCGGAAAGTGCCAATCAACCTATATACCCCTATTAGTAGTCCCCTAGCCCCATAGGCAGTTACATAGCCCTCTTAGGCATTAATATAGCCCCGTAGGTAGCATATAGCTCTCTTAGGCATCAATGTAGCTTATAGACAACTCATAGCCCTCTTAGGCAACAACATGGCCCTATAGGAAGCACATAGCCTTCTTAGGCGTCAATATAGCCCTCTAGGCAACTCATAGTCCTGTTAAGCATCCATATAGCCCTGTAGGCAGAACATAGCCCTTCTAGGCGTAGATCACATTCTTGCAGCTGAGCACAATAGCCCCAACGACAATAATAACAATCCAACCGCTAAAGGCGAGCAATTTAGTTAGAAGCAACCAATACAAATAGTCTCTAAGTCGTGTCGAATTTAGGGACGCGACTAACTGAATAAGAATCCCGACAAGGGAGAATTATATCAACTCGAGCAGCCAACAATCAACAATCACGGCTACAAGTATATCAAGGATAACAACCCAAATACATTGCTTCTAATATTTAAGGAAACATGTCGTAAGTAGGGAATAGCCTTAACATACCTTTTTCGCTAAATTCACATGGCCTAATGACTTTTACTCAATACTCCCTCGATATTACAACAAGGTAGAACCATAATCAACACATAAAAATAAAAGATACCATGACAATACGATAAAATATATGTATTTCCGTCGCAAATTGCTATTTGTTACTTATAAAAGCTAGAGTCGATGAAAGAAGGGTCTTACCCCGATCTTAAGGTCGTAATACGCTTCAAAACCTTCAAATATATCCAAACCCTTGCTGACCCAACAAAAGTGTGATATGCTACCCAATCGATAAAATAAATTATACCACGATAATGAGCCCAACGCGTAGAACAACTTTCGTTAAGGACTTAAGTCGAGAAAATCTATATTTCACTTGATCCTAGAAATGGGTTTCTCTAATTTCTTTGTTTTTTTAGCTTAAAAATGGTGAAAAAGGTCGAAGGAGAAGATATATGTAACATTCCACCGACTTAGGGCCCCAGCTCACATGCCTGCTTGTGCAGTCCCACAAAAATGAGAATATCTCTCTATTCTGAAGTCGTATGAACGAACGGTTTGATGCGTTGGAAACTAGACTCGTAGGCCTTCGATTTGATATCTTGTGGGGACCATAATTCTTAATAGATTCGGAGAAAACGTCCGAGACATTTGACTCAAATTTTAGACAAATCTTTAAAAAGGAATTTACGGTAACTTTCGCCAACTTTTATTTTGTCACTTACCTAACTTCAAAACTTGAGATACCACACTTGAACACTTAAAATATCACATAACACGTCATTTTTAATTTATTACTCACCCTCCTTGTCTTCCACGAAGATACGAGTTAATTTAGACATTTTTAAAAGTCGGGGTGTTACATATTTATACTGGTTGGGATCCAATGTGGATCTTACATTGAGTTCCCTTCAGTTGCAAGGGTGTTCTCTTCTAGCGTTTGAGTCTTTGTGATGAGTACAAGTTTAGAGTATAGTTCCTATCCCTACACTCAATGATTTTCTGTCCTCTCTTTTTTGTTTGTATAGTAAAACTAAGTAGTACAATTCTTGTTAAAAGTAGAGTACAACATGTGTGAAGATTCAGACTCAATGTATTTATGATTAGTTGGATTTTTTCGAGGATTTATAGAGAGTCAATACTTAAATCTTCTTTTTCTAAGGATATAGCAACCCAAGAGAAATGATCCTTGGAAAGAGGTTATTGGGAATAGTTCTTTCCAATAATAAAGAAAAGGCTAATCTTCAGCTTCCTTTCGTAATATTTACCTTTCATTTGAGTGGTATTGATATCCGAATTTACTTTTTCTAATCTTCAACTTCTTTTTCATAAGCTTCAGCTTTCCTTTGAGTGATATTGATATCTGAATTTAGTTCGTGATGATTGTATATCCTTTCTGGAAATTCGATTAGGTCAGTTGATTTATAGTCATTTTGCAAATCCTCTGGTTAAAGATTTTATAGCCGTTGCAGTTCTTTTGAATAAAATCTTGTTTGTTACATTTGTAGGATTTGATTCCCATTGATTTTGCCTCATGTTTGGTCCTGCTTTATTCTTTCCTTTTTGATATCCTTCAAGAATCTAGAATTGTTCATCATTAAAATAATTCTTGCACTAACATTTTCATTGACCTTAAAAGAATGAACTCCTAACTTGAATGTTAAATTACTATAATATCCCTAACATAGGTTGTGACTTTTTCAATTAGTTGTCACTTTTATGATAAGTTGTGACTTTTTAAAAAGGGTTGTGATTTTTCGATGAGTTATGACTTTTCAAAAGAGTTGTGACTTTTCCAAATAGTTGTGACTTTTCCAAAGGGTTGTGACTTCTTGAAAATGTCATGACTTTTCACATAAGACACAAAAACACTAGCTCATACTACCCTTTATTGACTATAAATAGAGGGGCTTCCTCTCATTTTCCAACCACAATTTTTTTAATCTTCTACGCTTCTTCTTCTTCTTGAATTTTAAAAAATTTCGTGTGATTTATTGTGGTTGAGTGAGTTCGAAATTTAGCGGAATATGAGGTACCACTATTCTAATGAAGTAAAATTTTCTATCGTAAGAGGGTATATTCCTTAACCTTGGGTACTTGAGGAAAATAATACTGATGATATAATATATATTTTTTTCTTTGTATATATAGTGGTATGTAATTTTCCAATATATGAAGTTAACATGATGTAGTCTAAATTTATATGACTTGTAATAACGCCAGTTTAAGTTTGTATTAGTTTAATTTTTATTTTAGTCTAAATTATTTTGCTTTTGTTAACAATTTCTCTTCCGATGTAGATATATGCTTCTGAATATCTTTTTAAAAAATTATTCAACTTCTCAAGAGTTAGAGAATTGTCACGAATTATTTTTCGGATGACCAAGACAAGAGAATGACATTATTTATCAATGCTACTTATGTGATTTAAATTGTCAGGAAGTTTGCGTCAAAATAGTTATTTGTTAAGCCCCAAACTCGAGGGGCGCAACTGGCTCCTAATGCCAAAACTCAGGCCAGAGCCGACCCTGCTGAACCATTTGCTACTAGCGCATGGCAGCCACACGCAATCAAGAAATCAAACAAGTATATCTCGGCTTAAAATTAAGCCATCGGCCGGAAAGGCCCCCCTATCAACTGATCTATAAAAGAAACAGCTACTCCCAGGAGATCATATAAATAAATAGTCAACTAACACAAAAGTCCTGATTGGCCATCAAGGCCACCATGATATCTATACCAAAACTAAAAGCAGGTATATATCAATACAATATATCAAACAGCTCACAAGCTTCAGCAAACCAACAACATAGGCCAGCAGGGCCATAACATAGCTATAAACCCCACACACTAGTCTGCAAGCCTCTAAGAGTAGTAAAGATTGGTGGGACAGGGCCCCAGCCTACCCATAAAGATATATACAACAAAAGGTAACAAACCTCCCAACTATGGCTGCTCCGGAGGATAGTGGCTAGCCAACCGGATAAAAGTCAATCCTGCTGCTGTGGAGGTCTCCTCAGTCGTTTGTCAGGACCTGCATGCATGAATGTAGCGCCCCCAAGGCCATGGGGCGTCAGTACAAAAAAATGTACAGAGTATGAAAGGCAATAGACTATGATGAGGTATCCCGATATACTAGAATAATCCAATAAATATATCAAGGCTAAGATAAGTGTACTGACCTGCTCCTAAATCTAAACTTATCAAAAATAATAAAACAACAACCTAACCAAGCCCCCATAAGCTCGACAGGTACAAAGAGCATACAAAACCACCTACTCAGGCCCCCATAAGCCCGTAAGGTGCCAATCAACCTATATACCCCTATTAGTAGTCCCCTAGCCCCATAGGCAGTTACATAGCCCTCTTAGGCATTAATATAGCCCCGTAGGTAGCATATAGCTCTCTTAGGCATCAACGTAGCTTATAGACAACTCATAGCCCTCTTAGGCAACAACATGGCCCTATAGGAAGCACATAGCCTTCTTAGGCGTCAATATAGCCTTGTAGGCAACTCATATTCCTGTTAAGCATCCATATAGCCCTGTAGGCAGAATATAGCCTTTCTAGGCGTAGATCACATTCTTGCAGCTAAGCACAATAGCCCCAACGACAATAATAAAAATCCAATCGCTAAAAGCGAGCAATTTAGTTAGAAGCAACCTATACAAATAGTCTCTAAGTCGTCTCCAACATAGGGACGCTACTAATTGAATAAGAATCACGACAAGGGAGGATTATATCAACTCGAGCAGCCAACAATCAACAATCACTGCTACAAGTATATCAAGGATAACAACCCAAATACATTGCTTCTAAGCTTTAAGGAAACATGTCATATGTAGGGAATAGCCTTAACATACCTTTTTCGCTAAATTCATGTGGCCTAATGACTTTTACTCAATAATCCCTAGATACTCGATCTTAAGGTCGTAATACGCTTCAAAACCTTCAAATATATCCAAACCCTTGTTGTCCCAACACTAAAGTGTGATATGCCATGCAATCAATAAAAAAAATTATACCATGATGATGAGCCCAACGTGTAGAACAACATTCGTCGAGGACTTAAGTCGAGAATATCTATATTTCACTTGATCCTATAAATGGGTTTCTCTAATTTCTCTATTTTTTTAGCTTAAAAATGGTGAAAAAGGTCGAAGGAGAAGATATATGTAACATTCCACTGACTTAGGGCCCCACCTCACGTGCCTACTTACGCAGTCTCACAAAAATGTGAATATCTCTTTATTCTGAAGTCGTATGAACGAACGGTTGATGCGTTCGAAACTAGACTCGTAGACTTTCGATTTCATAGCTCACGGGGACCATAACTCTTAATAGATTGGGAGAAAACATCCGAGACATTTGACTCAAATTTCAGACAAATCTTTAAAAAGGAATTTACAGTAACTTTCGCCAACTTTTATTTTGTCACTTACCTAACTTCAAAACTTGAGATACCACACTTGAACACTTAAAATATCACATAACACATTATTTTTAATTTATTACTCACCCTCCTTGTATTTCCACGAAGATACGAGTTAATTTAGACATTTTTAAAAGTCGGGGTGTTACATCATTACTATATAAGCATTGCTTTTTTTTTACTCATTTGCTATTTCTTAATATTTTAATATTTTCAACGAATAAAAGTTCATATGACTTATAATAACGCCAATTGAAGTTTTTATTTGTTTAATTTTTATTGTAGTATAAATTCATATATCTCTAACTTAGGTTGTGACTTTTGCGATTAGTTGTGACTTTTAAAATAAGTTGTGACTTTTTTCAAAGGGTTGTGATTTTTCGATGAGTTGTGACTTTTCCAAAGAGTTAAGACCTTTCCAAATAATTGTGACATTTCCAAAGGATTGTGACATCTTGTAAATGTCATGACTTTTCAGATAAGACACAAAAAATGCTTGCTCATACTACCCTTTGTTGACTATAAATAGAGGGGTTTCCTCTCATTTTTCAACCACAATTTTTTTTAATCTTCTACTCTTCTTCTTCTTCTTCTTGCATTTTAATAAACTTTGTATGATTTATTGTGCTTGAGTGAGTTCAAAGATTAGCGGAATATGAGGTACCATGTATGAATAAGGCATATATATGATGATTCACATTGATCAATCACAAAAGAATAAGAAATATTATTTTATGCAAAGCTTATTATTAAAATCTTCGATTAAATTTTCTATATTGATAATCATGTGCAACACACGTGTCAAAAAAACTAGTTACCTTAAAAGCATGAACTCCTAACTTGAATGTTAAATTACTATAATATCCCTAACTTAGGTTGTACCTTTTTCAATGACTTGTGACTTTTTTCAAAGGGTTATAATTTTTGTATGAGTTGTGACTTTTCAATAAGTTGTGACTTTTCCAAAGGGTTGTGACTTCTCTGAAAGGTCATGACTTTTCAGATAAAACATAAAAAACACTTATTCATACTACCCTTTATTGACTATAAATAAAGGGGCTTCCTCTCATTTTTCAACAACATTTTTTTAATCTTCTACTCTTCTTCCTCTTGTATTTTATAAAAAAATCGTGTGATTTATTGACATTGAGTGAGTCCGAAGTTTAGCGAAATATGAGGTACTACTATTCTAATGAAGTAAATCATTCTATCCTAGCAAGATATATTCCATAACCTCGAGTACTTGAGAAAAATAATTTTGATGATATAATAATTATTTTTTACTTAACATATACATTAGTATGTAATGTTCCAATATATGAAGTTAACATGATGTTGTCAAAATTCATTTGTTTTTGTTAACAATTTCTCTTGTTATGTAGATATATTTTTCTGGATAACTTTTTCCAAAATTATTTGACTTCTCAAGAGTTAGATAATTGTCATGATTTGTTTTTATGAGGCTCAAGATAAAAGAAATGACTTTATTTATCAATGCTACTTATGTGATTCGGATTGTCAGGAAGTTTGTTATTTCTTAAAATTGCAGTATTTTAGACGAAGAAAAGTTCATTTGACTTGTAATAATGCCAGCTGAAGTTTGTATTAGTTTAATTTTTATTATTTATTTAATTACTAATTTTTATGACATAAATATTTTCATTAATATATAAATGGGTAGGTATTTATATTTATATTAAAGTATTACATATGTCACGAATGTATTATCAAGCCAAAAAGATCTTGTAACTTCAAAGTATATTATTTTATAATGTACTAAATTCTTTTTTTTAAAACTCACAACAAATTTGAAAATATGTGAATATATATGAATCATTTAAATTTTATCATTTACAAAATAAATTTTATACAGTAATATGGAATAAACATTTTCATGTTGTCTCTACACTAAATTAAAACATAATAACTATAAGAAATGGGAACATTAATTAAAAGTCCTATTTATGTATGTAAGTATAAAATTTATTAGAAATTCAGCTATTGCACATTAATTCTTTAGTTATAACATTATAAATTCTCTTAGTTATTACTAATTATTGCAAATGTTATTCACACTCTTTTACATTCTATAGTTATAATATTATGAATTCTCATAGTTATTACATTAATTATATCTATCTTTCATATTTCCTTATATTAAACTTTGACCAATAATTTTTTATATTATTATACCGCCCCTATATATGTTATAACACGGTGTTGAAGTATATGAACTATATCTTTCTTGGGTGTAACATAAACATGTGATCATATATATATATATATATATATGATTTCACGAATAGAATATATTCTTTGATTTTAACTTTTATTTTTTCCGGTAAAAAAAGGAAACATTTCTCAGTTAACTATGGACAGTCAGATAACTACTATCTTTGATTTATGTACACAGTCATGCGAGAAGTCAAATATGAGAGCCAACAACTAGAACGACATGTATTGTGTTATAACTTATAAAATACAAATTAATATACAAAAATAGTTCTAAAAAAAACATTTAAATAGTTTAACTTGGAATACACCTGCAAAGCACATCTGGTTAGATGACAAGAAAAATGCATAAAAAATATCGTCTATAAGGTGAAATTAGTAAGATACGACTACTTAAATGATTGAACCTCATCAAATTGAAATAAATATATACATTATTGCATTTAACTAATAAAATATTTCACTGGCCAGGTTCATAGGTTCACGTGAATAAAAGATATATATGATAATCCACATTGAACATTCACAAAAGAATATGCAATACTATTTTGTGCAAAACTTATTATTCAAATCTTCGCTTAAATATGCAATACTATTTAGTATAACATATATTTTTAATTGGTAATCACGTGCAATGCACGTGTCGAAAACCTAGTGTGTTTATATATCTATGTATATATATATATATATATACACACTACCTTAAAAGCATGAACTCCCAAACATGAATGTTGAATTACTGTAATACCTCTAATTAAAAGTACTCAATTTATTTTATTAATTAATTTTTTATTTGTATTATATTAAAAATAGACACCTTTTGACATTAAAGGCTTGTGATTGTTTCATAGAGTTGTGACTTTTCCAAAAGGTAGCGACTTTTTTGATGGGTTGTGACATTTTCGATAAGTTGTGACTTTCCGAAGGGTTTTGATTTTTCCAAAGGGTTGTGATTTTTCCAAAGGGTTGTGACTTTTACAAAGGGTTGTGCCTTTTTTAATGAGTTGTGATTTTTTCAAAGGGTTGTGACTTTTCTGATGAGAAATGACTTTTTCGAAAGGTTACAACTTTTCTTATAAGGCACAATTAGCACCTATTCATATTACTATTTGTTAGCTATAAATAGAGTAGTTTCCTCTCACTTTTAAACTACATTTTTTTAAAGTTTTGTACTCTTCTTCTTCTTAAAAAATCTCAACGGTTATTTGAAACAGTTGATTAAGGTAAAAATTCAACAAAATTTGAAGTATCACAAAAGAAAGTGTTGGTGAACAAATTATAGCAAATCATTCAACAATTCACACTAGTATTTTTTTTATGATTTTCATGAGTTAATTGTCACTACCCAAGTCTACACCCTGGACATGACCGGCACATAAGAACCATTGTTGGTCCCTAAGCGAACCCTCATCGTGGTTGACTATAAGCGGAAGAGTAACTTAAGCATGGAAAAGCTTAAAGCTGAATAAATTTCAGTAAACTCAACTTTTCAAAACTTTCACTCAAATGAACAACTTAGAATAAAAATAATATATTCAACTCACCATAAAATAGGCACTTAAGTCTTTAAAATATTTAATAAAATGAATTAATAATACAGAATTGTCAACTATACTGACAATCTATGAAGTCTCTAACTGATAAAAATGGAATTCGGGACAACACCCACGATATCCTGACTAAACTAAAAAGTAAATGAAATCCTCTCGAAAATAAAGAGGCTCACCATAGCTAACTCAAACTTTTGGATGTATCTACAAAGCTCCTGTTGATTATCCTGAATACCTATGTCTACATCATGAGAAAACGTAGGACAAATGGCTTAGTACGTGGAATGTATGAGCATGTAAGGGGAATTCTAAAGCATAACATAAGCTTGAAAGAATCAGAAAGAAATTGAAGAACTTACATGGCTCAACTCGACTCAACATAACTGAACTCATTTCAATATAAAGCAGTTTAAGACAAGTGCAATATAAAGAACAAGAAAAACTGTTTAAAACATGATGTTACCTCATAATTATAATATCATAAAGACATATCATGCTCCCTCTCAAAGTCTACTTGTGAAATGCATGAATGAAGTCCCACACCCCTATTCATACTAAGAAGAACCCCTTGAGGAACCATGCAAATACTGAATATTGTTGTGGGAGTTTCTCTAATCGACAACCATCACATAAGAGCTATTGTGATAATACATCGATCTTCAGCACACTGCCAATGCATCCTATACCCGGCCAAAGGTATAGGTCCTGAATTACTAAGTGGATCCACTAGTCTATGCGAAAAAGATTCATATAAAAAGGATGACCCTTTTCTACCCATGATGGCTGCATGGTTTAAGGGGGCTGATAGTTGTATGAACTATTCCCCATCGGTGCTCAATACTACTACCAAAAATATTACATTATATTAGCTCTTTATGTTTGGAAACATACTTCTCTCTGTGGTATTAGATTAGCGCTCAAAAACATAGCTCAAAGGCTATCTTGGAAATCAAAGTTTCCTCTCTTACTTCATTTAGAAAGCGATTACTCTTTTCAGAAAACTAGCCCAAAGGCTCTTTGGAAATCTCAGTGTCCGTTCTTATTTAAATGTGAAAACATTTTAAATCTCTTTGGGAATACTTAATCTCCATATACTTTTGAAGAAATGAACTTCAAGCTTTACTCTTTACTCTTTACCCAACTCAAAACTTAAGTCTTAAAACAAAGTTAAAACGTTTGTAAAAGACATCTTAGAAATATGGTTCATGTTGAATTATGGACATGAACGACTCAATGCAAGGTTTTCAATAACCATAGACATAACTAAAATACTTTGAACTCAAAAACTTCACTGTTACTACTCATTTCAAGAATGCTCAACTTAGAGTTCACGCGGAATTATGAGCATGAACTACTCAACTCAATGACTCAAAGATACTTCTCATCTCAAGACTGCTCGAATTATAGAGTTCATGCAGAATTATGGACATGAATAACCCAACTCAAGGACTTCATGGGTAGCATGTAATAGTCTCATGATTAGGAATATAATCTCAAATGGGTTAGAAACTCAATACTTAAGACTTAGGACATAAAGATATTACTCCTCTCATAGATACTCAACTTATGGAGTTCATGCAGAATTTATGGGAATGAATGACTTGACTCGTAGGTGTACATAACATTATGGAGCTCATGATACAAGTCTTCTCATTCTCTTACTTACATTCTCAAAACTTAGTTCAAAATGAATAGTTGATCTAAAAGGATTCACAATTGAACTCAAAAGCTTTGTTGAACTCTACTCTTAACTCTCTCTTGAATGTGAATTATGAATTCAAGAGTTATGTTTCATAGTATGAAGGATCTTGTAATAATAAAGTAGATTCATGAATAAATTCTCCTCATTCTCGTGCTCACTTACTTTAGTCATGAAATACGTTACTAGAAATTGTAGAAGACTCCTCAAAAAGTCTCAAAGGGACTTTCTCGAAATGTTTGAATGAGCTCTCAAAACTTAACTCTTAACTCTATCTTGAATTTGAATTATGAATCCAAGGTTATGATTCATGTTCATGGACGATTTCTAGGTGTTTAGAAGTCATTTAGACTAGCTAGAATCAATGGAATGTGTTAGGACACTTTAGAATAACTTAAATTGGCTAAACGACGATAAACTGGTGAAAAACGCCCATCCGGGCGCGTCCCTGGAACGCCGCACCATGCCCCAATTTACTGGGGTTCATTTCTGGCGCACTGCTGGCGCGTTGCCCCAGCCTTCCTGGTGCAATGGGGGTGCGTCACGTCAGCATTGCCCCAGGCAAAACTAACGAACTTTTCCTCTCATTTTCTGACCTTAAATCGCTTTTAATCGATTTCTCTTCTCAATTTTCCTTAGATTCCATTACCCAACCTAAGTATACACTAATCCACTCAAAACAACACTCAATACAATGAGTTTCATCTCAAGAAATCATCAAAACCCCAACAATACAAGATTAAGAAAGAACTTCAAGAACACCTATCAAGAACTTAAATCCTTCAACTTTTTGAGAATGAAACTTTGTTGAAAATAATATGTTTGGCGTGTGGGTGAACAAACCCAACACTATGGAAGCTGACATACCTCTTAGGGATCAAACCCATGTCGACAATCCGCAACAACTCTCAAGAATTTCGACGAACACTTCGATCCTTTCTCTTTTCTCCTTTTTCTCTCTTCTTCTTTGCTCTTCTTAAACTCTCAACTAAAACCCTCGGCGTAAACTAGGATTATAAAAATGAACCTAATTAGATTAAACCCCTAAAATGTTATTAAAAATGAATTAAATCTTATTAGGTAAGGAAAAGACCAAAATACCCCTCTAAAATCCGGCTTTGACTTTCCTTATCTAGATAGCAACTTCGAATGGACATATCTCCCTCATACGATATCGAAACTGAGCAAACTTGGTGGCGTTGGAAAGATAATTCAAATATATTCCCTACGGTATCTGGTATCACACCTAAATCATCCTGATCTAGAATGTATGGTCATTTGAAGTCGATCCAAAACACATACCTAGCTTTAACTTGCAAAATTTCAAATTTTGCTATTTCCAATTTAATTCTTTTTGGAACGCAAGGTGCTACATCTAGTGACCTTAACACTTAAGAAATTTTTAATTCCTCGATAAAATCTTACTCACTAAGAAGAACGGTTCAAGTCTTAGTTCAAATTTTTTTTTTGCGGTGTTACAATATCTCCCCCTTGGGATCATTCACCCTCGAATGACGACTGGACTAGGTATGGAACGGGGTTACTTTTACTAAGGTCTGAGTATAATGGTATGCTCTTACTATATTAAATCTTAACCCAAATCCTTAGGTTCAGGTTCTATACCTCTCTATAGGGAGTCTCATCCCAAGACTACTACTCTTTACTACCACATTGGGCTCATATCAAGAGCCACCTAATGTTTAACAACACCACATTCAAGCTTAGTACTCTAACAACTCCATGGACTCCTACTAACTAACTCCTTCAGAACCAACTAAGGGCTCTCATTTAACTATTTCTCATAGAAAAACCTCATCTTCTTCGTCCTCCTCATTAATAACGTTAGATATAATTATCACACCATCATTATCACGATAGGATCATTAACCTTCTCTTTCTAACATCACTACATTACTGAAAGGACCTCTGAAAAGATATCTTCCATAACCTTTGGAACTCATTACTATCTTATTCTCAACACTTGACTTGATTTAGAATCTTATCATCTCCCCCTTAGGTCTAAAGCTGACACTTGAAAGCTATGGACCTATCCCGTCATCTCTAAATTGGTCTACATCCTCTTTTACTCTAACACTCGGGAGAAGTTTATCTCATGACTACGGAACTCTCCATAAGCTGGTACTAAGACCTCTTTCTACGGTGTTTCTCTTAACCTCTTCTGATTACATACCCTCTCGGTACACCTCTTAATGCTCTAGTTACTTTTGTGACTTAGCCACACTTCGCTTCCCTTATCTAAAGGTTTGGGTTTCTCACTTGTACTACTCACATTCATTGCAACAACATCTCAATTCCTTACCTACTCTATGTCAAGTTTACTAGATCAAATCTCAAGAATAACATCATCACCCTCATGTTGTCATTATTTGGATCATGACACTCTTCTCAAATTCAAGCTTAATGTTCATTACTAAACCCGAATATCAATACGATTGCTCGCCTACCATACCATACCTCATTACTTGATCAGTTCTATAACCTTCTGAACATCATGACCCTCTCAAACAAATCATAAGCCTAGCTTAGATCTATCACTTCATAAGGGAAAACTCCTCATCAATAACTTACTGGGTGCATGACTATAGTAATATAGCTCTTCAAACATTATCTCCCTTTCTTAAATCACTAAACCTCTGCATACTTTCCTCTAACTCTGGTCTCTTTCACTACTATTGCTCATGATATCGTAACGCATGGTAGCTTTTTGGATGTAAATACTACCCAAGCTCTAAACATACCACCTCATAAGGATCACAACTGAAATAGGGCTTAGGAAAAAGAGTACAACTCACTGTAACTCAAATGCATGATTCGTATAATATGAGTGCATTCCTTCTGAAACTCAACACTTAACTCACTCATAGGCTTCTCTCGAGCCCCTCTGGAGTCTCATCACTCCCTCAAGATTTTGCTAAGGATAATTCATCGACAAAGAACTAACTCTGTTTTTCAACCACCTCTAGTATGCTGGGTAGTCGAATGAATCTAAGAAAGGCACGAGAATGAATAAATCTCTCAGTTATAGAAGTGGGGCCCTCAAAACCATAAACAAAATCCTACCGACATGGCTTCATAAACACCCTAGGACACTTGAACTCTGTACTCTAATACCAAGTTTCTTAGGACCCGAGTCTACACCCTGGACGTGGCTGGCACTTAAGAACCATTGTTGGTCCCCAAGCGAACCCTCATCGTGGCTGATTACAAGCGGAAGACTAACTTAACCAAGCAAAAGCTTAAAACTGAATAAAATTCAATAAACTCAACTTTTCAAAACTTTAACTCAAATGAACAACTTAGAATAAAAAAAACATATTCAACTCGCCATAAAATAGGCACTTAAGTCTTTAAAATATTTAATAAAATAAATGAATAATACAGACTTATCAACTATACTGACTATCTATGAAACCTCTAACTGATTAATATGGAAGTCAGGAAAAGACCCACGACATCCTGACTAAACTGAAAAGTAAATAAAATCCTCCAAAAAATAAGGAGGCTCACCATAGCTAACTCAAACTTCCAAATGTGTCTACGAAGCTCTTATTGATAATCCTGAATACCTGTGTCTACATCATGAGAAGATGCATGACAAATGGCTCAGAACGTGGAATGTACGAGCATGTAAGGGGAATTCTAAATCATAACATAAGCTTGAAAGAATCTGAAAGAAATTGAAGAACTTACCTGGCTCAACTAGACTCAACATAACTGAAATCATTTCAATATAAAGTAGTTTAAAACAAGTGCAATGTAAAGAAAGAGGAAAACTGTTTAAAACATGATGTTAACTCATAATCATAATATCATAAGAGACATACCATGCTCCCTCTCAAAGTCTACTTGTGCAATGCATGAATGAAGTCTCATACCCAAATTCATACTAAGTAGAACCCCTTGAGGAACCATGCAAATACTATTGTGGGAGTTTCTCTAACTGACAACCATCACATAAGAGCTATTGTGATGATACAACGATCTTCCGCACGTTGCCAACGCACCCTATACCCAGCCAAAGGTATATGACATGAATTACTAAGTCGATTTACTAGTCTATTCGAAAAGGATTCATCTAAAAAGTATGACCCTTTTCAACTCATGGTGGCTATATGATTTAAGGGGGCTGATAGTTGTATGAACTCTTCCCCATCGGTGCTCAATACTACTCCCAAAAATATTACATTATATTTTCTCGCTATGTTTAAAAATATACTTCTTTATGTGGTTTGAGATTAGTACTCAATTACATAGCTCAAAGGCTATCTTGGAAATCAAAGTTTCCCCTCTTCCTGCATTTAGAAAGCGATTACTCTTTTTCTGAAAACTAACCCAAAGGCTCTTTGGAAATCTCAGTTTCCGTTCCGATTTAAATGTGAAAATTTTTTAAATCTCTTTGGGAATACTTAGTCCTCACATACTTTTGAAGAAATGAACTTCAAGCTTTACTCTTTACTCTTTACTCAACTTAAAACTTAAGTCTTAAAACAAAGTTAAAAGGTTTGTAAAAGACATCTTAAAAATATGGTTCATGCCAAATTATGGACATGAACGACTCAATGCAAGGTTTTCAATAACCATAGATAGAAGTAAAATACTTGGAACTCAAGAACTTCAATGATACTATTCATTTCAAGAATGCTCAACTCAGAGTTCATCTGAAATTATGAGCATGAACTACTCAACTCAATGACTCAAAGATACTTCTCATCTCGAGACTGCTCGAACTACAAAGTTCATGCGGAATTATGGACATGAATAACCCAACTCAAGGACTTCATCGGTAACATGTAATAGTCCCATGATTAGGAATGTAATATCAAATGGGTTAGAAACTCAATACTTAAGACTTAGGACCTGAAGATATTATTCCTCTCAGAGATACTCAACTTCTGGAGTTCATGCGAAATATATGGGCATGAACCACTTGACTTGTAGGTCTACATAACATTATGGAGCTCATGATACAACTCTTCTCATTCTCTTACTTACTTTCTCAAAACATAGTTCAAATAAATAGTTGATCTCAAAGTATTCACAATTGAACTGAAAGACTTTCTTGAACTCTACTCTTAACTCTCTTGAATGTGAATTATGAATTCAGTGTTATGCTTCATAGTATGAAGGATCTTGTAATGATAAAGTAGACTCATGAATACATTCTCCTCATTCTTATTCTCACTTACTTGAGTCTTGAAATATGTTAGTAGAAATTGTAGATGACTCCTCAAAAAGACTCAGAGGGACTTTCTCGAAATGTTCGAATAAGCTCTCACAACTTAACTCTTAACTCTACCTTGAATTTGAATTATGAATTAAAGGTTATGATTCATGTTCATGTATGATTTCTACGTGTTTAGAAGTCATTTAGAGTAGCTAGAATCAATGGAATGTGTTAGGACACTTTAGAATAACTTAAATAGGCTAAACAACAAAAAACTGGTGAAAAACGCCGATCCGGGCGCGTCCCTAGAGCGCCGTACCAGGCCTCGATTTACTGGGGCTCATTTTCCGCACTGCTGGTGCATCACCCCAGCCTCCTTGGCGCAATGGGGGTGCGTCGCGCCAGCATTGCCCTAGGCAAAACTGACGAATTTTTCCTCTCGTTTTCTGACCTTAAATCGCTTTTAATTGATTAGTTTTCTCAAGTTTTCTTTAGATTCAATTACCCAAAATAAGTGCACACTAATCCACTCAAAAAATCACTTTCATCTTAAGAAATCATCAAAACCCTAACAAAACAAGATTAAGAACGATCATCAAGAACACCTATCAAGAACTTAAATCCTTCAACTTTTTGAGAATGAAACTTTGCTGAAAATAATATGTTTGGCATGTGGGTGAACAAACCCAACACTATGGAAACTTAATACCTCTTAGGGATCAAACCGATTGCGACAATCCGCAACAACTCTCAAGAATATCGACGAATGCTTCAATCATTTCTCTTTTCTCCTCTTCTCTCTTCTTCTTTTCTCTTCTTGAACTCTCAACTAAAACCCTAGGCGTAAACTAGGATTATAAAACTGAACCTAATCATATTAGACCCCTAAAATATTACTAAAGACGAATTAAATCTTATTGGGTAAGGAAAAGACCAAAATACCCCTCTAAAATCCGGTTTTGACTTTCCTTATCTAGACAGCCCAACTTCGAATGGACATATCTCCCTCATACGATATCGAAACTGAGCAAACTTGGTGGCGTTGGAAAGATAATTCAAATATATTCCCTACGGTATCTGGTATCACACCTAAATCATCTTGATCTAGAAGGTATGGTCATTTGAAATCGATCCAAAACTAATACTTAGCTGAACTTGCAAAATTTTAGATTTTGCTATTTCCAATTTAATTCATTTTGGAACGCAAGGTGCTACATCTATTGACCTTAACATTTAAGAAATTTTTAATTCCTTGACAAAATGTTACTCACTAAGAAGAACGGTTCGAGTCTTAGTTCGAAATTATTTTCTGGGGTGTTACATTAACAGTGATGAAAAGTTATGGGAAAGACAATAATAATAAATAAATATGAAAAAAGTCACATGATTTGGGTAAGATATTTCTTCTTTGTTTTTTCATTTTTTATTCTCTTACCCTCATGGAGGAGTTTCTTTCTAATTTTGCTAAAACAACGGGCATCAACATAGTCCATTGAATTATTAGTGTGGATTTTAAATTCACTATTTCAAAAATGGATTTTCACTTTTACTTATAATATGATAATATAGTCATGATAATAATTTTATTTAATAGATATATAAGTAAAACTGAACGGATCAAGTAAAGTTTTGGTGGCAACTAATTTCAATCAAATGGAACACTATAGTGAATATTGTATGAACATATATTTTGGTCTTCCTTCTTCGTTTGTTATGTATTGTTCCATATATTTTTTAACTTTTTTTATGTTTATATTAAGTATGCAATTTTTTTGGTATGGATTTCTTCTTATTTTGTGTTCATTTTAATTTGAGAAAATGTTATGTCACAAGATAGACTCCTTGCTAGCTATATAAAAATAGATAAGAAAATAGTGATTGATCATAAATTAATGTTAAATCAAATTAAAGATTCTATAAATAATACTGAATATTATTCTTCTATTAACTTTTATTATTAAAAAGGTTTAATATTTTATATCACGATATCTCCTCTAAGATAGTGGATTCTTTTAGTAGACAACAACTATATGATGTGTATGCGGCAGAAACAAGGAGAAGACTACTATTCCACAAAGATAAGGTTGAAACTTAAAGAAATGAAAAGAAAATTCACCAAAGGTGATGTTGTTCATACATTATAATTAAATTATGCTCCTGAAATATATATATATAAATAAAGAATTTGTCAAGCTAAATATTTGACCTACACTCAAACCTCTATTTAACCATCATTCGTTATACCAAAAAAGTACCTTTTTTTGTTGTTGTAAAATTACCTCTCTATGATAGTCTTACTCAAGTATTAATTAAGTAATAATATTTTATAAAAGATAGATTGTGTATAAAGATAAAATATTGAAATATTTATGGTAATCCTTGTTAGTGTCATGCACATACTACATTTCAAATATGAATATTTAAGAGAAAATTTTTACTTAAATGGTGTCCATCATTTATGTTCATAATCTCAAGAGGAAAGGATATTGGTGACATTTTTTGTATTGATATTTTTAAAAAAACTTTGTTGGTTAGATCTGCTTACTAAATTGAGAAGTAAAAATACTACTAAAGAAATGTCACTTTTTACCCACATTTAAACTTTGAATGTATTTTTAATTGTTTCAATGAAATATGGTCATTTTTATCTCAAAATACAAGTAACTCTATGACAATTTGTGTTAATTACTTAAAAACATTTGTCCTATGTTCTTTCAATTATAATTATTTACTAAAACGCTTTAATTTAGTAATATTAATTCTATTTTACAGCATTGTATACTATATATACAATGCACACGTGCAACGCACGTGCCGTGAAACTAGTATCTTGAAAAGGATCAATGGTTGCACCATCTATACCACAAGGAGTGTCTCAATCTCGACCACCACTGTTCCATAGAAAGTATTATGAATGGTGGAAGAACCACATGATGGATTACTTAATAGGAGAAAATCCATACATATGAGGAGTCATGTTGGACGATACAACCATACCCATGAAGAATGGAGATGGAACCACTCAAGTGCCAAAGGATAGGAAAGAATGGGATGTTGTTAATAAATAAGTTGTCACGACTCAGGGGTCACCGTAGACGTAACATGGCATAAAAGACTCTTAAAGGCTTCATATAAGCCACTTAGCTTTTATAGTCAAGATAATAGAAATTCAGTAAGAATAAAACATTTTCAACACAATCAAAGTGTTTATAAAATGAAGAGGAAGTCTCATACAATTGTCTCAAAACCATTTAATACAAATATTCTTGGGACACAACCCATACAATAATGATTAAAACATAAAATGAAAGAACATAAGAGATATGCTGGCAAAATTCTTGAATATTTTGAGGATATGATCGCTTGCATAAACATAAATATAAACATAAACATAAGAGTTAGACAATATAAGTCATAAGCATATTCAATGCATATAATAGATAATATATTAACATAAAATGAATACTTCTTGAAGTAACTTCAAAGCATACTTAGGAAAGACATGGGTAATCTTCTACTAGTCTTACTCATCATAGAAGGCAATCTCAAGCAACAATCCAAGCTTATCACCTATTAGAACATTTTAAGCTTATCTTTTATATACATGAGGTATCATATATTGCCTTCCAATAAAGGCTTATGGGTAGTCTCCACTTGTCTTACATGAAGGATCATGGGTTCTCGCCTCCATGTCCAACTTATGGGATCATGGGTACTCGTCTCTTTTCCCAATATCCCATGACACGGGTACTCGCCTCCACATTATTATATAAGGATCATGGTACTTGCCTCCATGTCCAATCATCATAATAGGAACGAGGATAGTCGCCACTTGTTCAACATGAAAGATTAAGGGTGATCTACACTTATTTTATTCTAAGGAATATGGGTAGTCGCTTCATATCCTTCTCATTTGGAGCTCAAGGGTGAAGTCTGAGTAACCCAACTCATAATCCTCTCTTGGGGTTTTCTTGCCTGTGTTCTTTTTCCCTAAGAGACTGTTTTAATTACTCTTGAACCGGCATGTTTTGGAATGTACGTGTAGGAGTAAGTACAAAAATGAAAGAATGATGGCATACAAATCATGAAAAAATGATCCCTGCCCAAAAATGATGAAATGGGCTGGATTTGTAGGCTTGATAAGTCGAATGTTCTGGATCTCAATGTGACATGATAGGAACCGATTTGACTTCATGACTTAAGCTAAAACTTGACTGGGTAATTTGATAATATGATAATGAAACAATGTTCCAAGAGTGTGTGACAAAATTTGAATGTTCAGACAGAATGTGCCAATCTAGAACTTGCCTCATTGGTCCTGCTAGGATGATCAAGGCTTGAAGTTGGAAAGTGATCATAGGCACTTGTTCAAATTAGTCAGCTTAAGCCTGAAATGATCCAACCAAATAAAATCAATGTTTTCTTTAATCTAAATGTTTAAGCCTAAAATAGACCATTTCTTTTGATTCAGCTAACTCACCTTTCCTAAAATAATTGTCTTGGCCTCGGTCCCTCTTTGGACATGTGCACCTTGACTTAGGGCAAAAGCCTAAGTTGAGGGTGGCTAATTCAAAAAGTTACATTGATCTTGGCCCTGGTCCGACATCGGATATTGTGCACATCGACTTATGCTAAACACATAAGTTGTGGTTGGCTGTGAAAAAGGAAACTGGAAGAAAAAAAGGGTATGAAAAGAGTTGTGTGTTGAAATGAGAAACTGAAAAGAAAAAGGTGTGACTGTGTGCAAAAGAAGCAAAAAGATGATTAATAAAATTGCTGAAAGAAATAAGGAAAACTAAAGTTAAAGAAAAAGAAGAAAGTGAAAACAAGAGCCTCAAAGTCAAAAGTCACATCTATGTTGAAATGAGTCAAGGGAAAGAAAGTAAAATGAAAGGATGTCAAAAATAGGTTGAGAAAAGAGGTAAAAAGCCAATGTATTGTCAAGAAGGGCATAAAGTCACTAAAAAGTACCCAAATGTACCACACCTGACCCTGAGCCTACGTTACAAGCTAAGAAAGACCTATAGTGATCCTAGCAACTAGTTTGGAAAGTCTAAGCAATGAAAATAAAGGCAAGCGTATGGTATTGAGCACTAAATGTACTTGAAGTAACATATGAGCGTGAGTGTTGAACGAATCCTAACAAACTTCAAAGTCATATCTCTTTTGAGTGAAAAAGATTTCTTTTGAAGTGAGGGCACAAGTTACATTGTTGGAGAATTGATACATTGATGATTGTGAATGGTGTATGTTGTGGTGTTTGTTAGTCGATCTATGCCATGTTTTAATCCGTATGAGTTGGTTTATTAAGTCTAAGAAAAAAGATTTGCACTGAGAAGATGGAATGGATTGAAATGGCCATGTCATTGCTTAAGTTTGTACATCTGCTTCTACACAAGTGATGTTTAGAGTTTAGTGTGTCGCTTGTGGAGAAACAACATGTTTAAGTTGAGGGTGTTGATATACCGTGAGTTTACGGTATTTTTGATGCATTTCACTTAAGAGTTATGTGTGTCTAGAGCCATTTTATATTGGAAATAATGTTTTATGTGTTACATTTGCAGGAAATGAGCTTGGACGCGATTGAGTGAGATGAGAATTGAAAATCTTTAGAAGCGGCCACCCACGAAGGGACCTACGGACCGTAGGTCCTATGACGGTTCATCGATGGGTAGGCGTAGATAGGAGCGTTAAGGAACTCTGACCAAGTATGGAACTACAAAGTGATCCACGGACCGTAGGTCGACCCGCGGGCCATCCTGCACATCCATCGAAGGTGTTCAGAGAGTTGAAGTTCCAGTACCAGATCAAATTCGTAAGTATGGAGCCACGAAAGAGGACCCACGGACCATATGTCAACCTAATCATGCATGTCCATTGTTGGTGATCAGAGAATGATGGTTCCAGGACTTGTAGAAAAAGTCTATATGATGACCAACAGAGGGGACCTATTAACTGTAGGTCGACCCACGGTCCGTAGGTCGAGTCGTCAATCAAAGTCGTGTCCCAAAAGTTTATTACCTTATTTTGATTGCTTTTTGTTTAGGACATATTTTTCTATACATAGGGTATGTAAACCTCGTTTTTGGGGGTTAGACATTATTTTTTACTTTTAGTTCATGATATTTTCCTGGAATTAACTTGCCAACTTTGGCAATTTGATTTCCGAATTTCGGTTTATAAGATTTTTGCTTCGAAATTCAGTTTGAGATTTCAGGTTTCTGCTACTCTAACCGTAAATTCATGAATTCTTATTATCAAAACATGAATTGTGTTCATTCAAGCATGAGTAGCTAAATCCACAACAAGGGTTGTGGGAACCATGAGAAATTAACAATGTTTGAATAATAACTAAGTAATTGTTGAATAGTGTTTTTGCATGTATTGGTAAATCTTTTGCTTAGAAGTCTTTTTAATGAGTGCACGCGTTAGAACTCGCCTTGTTGCTACTTGCCGGACCAAGGAGGTAGTTAATAAGAAAAGAATTATCAATAGAGATTCAATGCAATACTATCTCATAATGTAATGTCAATTGGTGCGAGGTGAAAACTAAGCCATACATTGATGTGATGTCTAATCACAAGTAAAGGTAAGGGTTAGTAAAGTATACACAGATAGTCGGACCAAGGCGCGTAGTGAAATTCCCTACTTGGAGGACCAATCAGATAGGGATACATAACTTACCAACTTCGCAAGTAAAACACTAGGAAAGGATTACTATTATGAGGATTACCGCGTCAAGAGCTTATGGGGAACACATACACCCTAGTTTCTCTCTCATGTTGATAACTCGAAGTTTGAATCTTTCTAACTTATTACTTGAACAACAATTAGTTATTTTCATACACAACCCCCCCCCCCCCTCTTATTTACTTGTCTGAGAAATAAGTTGACTAAATGAATATAATTGTGAGTTAAGTTTAAGTCTGAACTGTATTACTCGTGGGATCAACCCCAACCTACAAGTTGGGTTCTTTATTTGACAACGACCGCTTATACTTCTTTAGGGAAATGTAATTTCAGTGTATCAGTTCGGTTAGCTTACTTTACCAAGGGTGGTGTTATGGTTCACAATGGTTCAGAATCATCTTTTGTGACCAACGTGAAAACCAAGCATGGTCTAGATCCAACTTCGGTTAATTGAAGGGAGCGATGCTTAAAAAGTCCATAGTGATTTTCTCCCAACGGTGAGATGATGTACTTAGATATTGAGGTCAATTATGTGTTCCTAATGTAGACGACTTGACAGAACATATCTTGCCAGAAGCCCATATTTCTCAGTATTCCATACAACCAAAATCCACCAAGATGTACCACGACTTGCGAGAGATATATTAGTGAAATGGGATGAAGAAAGATATTGCGGAATTTGTGGCTAAGTGTCCGAATTGTCAACAAGTGAAAGTTGAGCATCAAAAGCCATGAAGTTTATCTCAAGATATTAGTATCCCTACTTGGATGTGGGAAGATTTGAACATGGACTTCATTGTTAGTTTCTCGCACCCGGTGACAACATGACTCGATTTGGGTTATTATAGAACGATGACAAAATTGGCTCATTTTATCCCCTTGAAGGTTTCTTTTTCTGTAGAGGACTTTGCCAATTTATAATTGAAGGAAATAGTGAGGTTTCATGTAGTGCCCTTATCCATTTATCCAATCGTGGTAACCAATTCACTTCTCAGTTTTGGAAATCATTCCAAAAGGGTCTTAGTACTCGTGATAAGATTAGTACGACCTTTCACCCACAAAATGATGGGCAAGCGGAGTGTATGATGACTCCACAAATTGGACTCAATTAGGGCTTTATTTTGATAGAAATAGTGCCCTCATATGCTTACTTTGTCTCAATATTTGATTAAAACTCTTAAGTTTCAGATATTTGAAGTTTTAGTGGAAGCATGGACACTTAGGCACAAAAAGGAACAAACAGGCTGAAAAGAACGAAGACGCTGAATCTTGAGCATCGCCAAGCACACTTGGTGATTCGCCGAAGGGATGCACTCTGCCCTTTGTTCCAATACGCGAAGCCCTGAAGGAGAAGGATCAAAAAGGTGATGAAAGGAGCAGTCGAAGCTTCACATAATAGTTCCATGAAGCAGTACTATACCGTCTAATGGTCCAGAATATGAAGATGATGAAGGCAAGCACGAAACGGCGATGAAATAGAAGAAGGACAAGTCGCCGAGTCATTTGGTAACATCGACTAACCTCGCCGAGCAATTCGCTAACACTAAATTCTGAAGTCTATAAATACTAAACTCTTTATTAATTTTTGGGAGTCGAATTATTATTATAATTTTCAGAAAAGAATAGTACTTTTTAGGATATGTTTCTCCCAAGTTTGGAGAGGGTTTTGTGGGAGACTAAAGAAAAAAGGATTTCATCTTCCCCAAGTTGGAAGTGGGTCTTCTCCATTCTTCTATCAAGGTTTAATTTCTTATACCCATTTGATTTTATTATCATTTTAGGTGTATTTGTTATTTCTTGATGTGTAGCCAAAAACCCCCATTCTCGGGGTGTGATTTAGCAAATATGTGTTTATATTGTTGTTGGGTCTTGCTTACTGATAGGTTAGATGTATTTTAATGGTGATTTCACCTAGTGGTTGTGGTTTAATTTAAACGGTTTGTAGTTGCAAATACAAAACCACCCATGTATTTTTGGCTTGCCCGAGAGGGAGGTCGCGAAACCAAGACCACTATACTGATGGCCTAAGGAGTGGGTCAACATGAGGTTCATCTCGAGAGGGTGAGCCCCAGTCCCATATCCTAACACTCAGCTGGAGAGAGTGAGTGGGGGTAAGGAGTAGGCTGGCCTTCATGCGGCAAATGGGTGTCCGAGAGGAACGCATTTGAAACGGGGTAAGTTGTCCGAGAAGGAAGTTATTTCCATCTAAAGATTAGCCTAGTCACTATTATCTTGCAAAATCCTATCGAAAGCATTACCCAACGATTTATCTCAACTTGTATTGCGGCTACACCCCAAGAACTTTTCCCTATACTTGATTTTATTGTTATTTTTGTTGTTTTTTCTACTTGTGACAAAACCCCCAATTCATATTTGATAGTTTCGTGTCACCCCCTTTAATTTACAATGTTTTTACTCATTAATATCATTAGCTACGACTAATTAGAGCTAAACTTTATTTTCTATTAATTCTTGAAGCTACTCCATTAGGACACGACCCCAACCTTTATTTGGGTTACTATATTATCGACGGTCTTAGACACTCATACCGTAGGTTAGTGTCATCATCACAGGTTCCAGGTGATTCCTCATCCTCCTAGCCCGCCAGGATCAGTCAAGCCATGATCCTAAAGATGGGGCTATTGGCCTATTCAGCTGATGTGAGAGCTACCCGACTAGAAAGGTCTGTTCTAGGGATCATCTACAGGGCCATACTAGCAGCACTCACTCCACTTCAGACAATTGTTAATGCTTTGAGAGTGAGAGTCATTGCTTGCGAGAGCAGACAGGGGAAACCACTGAGGTGCCAGCTTTAAAAGCCGAGATTACGAATCTGAGGAAGGACGTAGACTACCTTAAGTCTATTGACTTCACTTCACTAATAAAGAGGGCAGATGATGAGGATGCTCCTGAGACCACTAGAGAGATGCAGGGGGATAGCACAACACATGCAAAGTCGGATGTAGAGATCGACGAGGAGCTTATACAGATGAGGAGGAGATGAGAGAGAGCCAAGATGCGCACATATTCAGAGATCTGCTAGATCTAGTACAGAAGGTTATGCAGCCGGTGATCTGGACATTGCCGACCGAGACGTCCACAGTAGCTCCTAGTGAATCGAGCACTGTTTTTCCATCTGAGACTACTCCGGCCACTGAGACCACGATAGAGAGAGAGACTGCATAGACAAGACCCTTCTTCATCTTTCTCCGTCTTATTATATTTTTACTTCTGATACTGTTATTTGCTATTGAGGACAAACGCTATTATTTGTAGTGGGGTGAGGCCCACCTTATTTTGCTTGTTTCAGATACTTGTGTTTTGGTGTACATTTGGGTTATCTATTTTTAATTGTGGTTTTAAAACTGCTTTGCGATTGTTTGAGCTTGTGACTCCGCTTATTTTTAATTGCAAAATGCTTTTGACCTTTCCAAAAACTTTTGAATTTTTCGCACATTTTTGCCACCCTTCATGAGTTAAATGTAGCTATTCTTTTGCAAAAATTTGAGTCTCAGTTTCGATCAATACCGATGAATTGAATCGTGCTCTCAATTGAACGAACATGAATGTACGGCTACGATGAGGCCAAATGAAGTTGCATAAATAATATGTGAACACTTTGCATCTCGTTGTGATTAGCCATTTAACGAATTGATTCTCTTGTAATGACCATTGCACACTAGCGAAAGTGTGTAGTCTTGTTTGATTTAAGTGTCGATGCCTTGTGTGATTAGCTTGCTTTGAACCATGCATGAATATACCTAGAATTTGCCTTGTTAGGCTGATTGATTTAGAAAGGTGTCCTCTTGAAATGATCTTAGGCAACTTTAAAGAGTGTGAGCCAAATTTGACATATACCTCTTTTGTTGCCTAACCGTGAGCGTGTGAAACTCTTTTGAACACCCTTTGAGCCTTACCTTTCTTTAGAAGAACATCGATGAACCCTAGACCTTACTTGACCCACTACCTATAATCCTCTTGATTTGTGGTTTAGCCAATAGCCAACTTAGGCCAAAAGCCTTAGTTGGGGGTGTGGTGAAAAAGGAAAACGAGAAGTCAAGAAGTGCAAGAAAAGTGCCCCTTAACCGATGGTTTTGCAGAACGATGGAAACCCCAAAAAAAAAAACTGTGGAATAAAGTACAAAAGAAATTGGGTTTCCAAGCAATCCATGGAGGTGAACACAAAGATGACTTAGAAGCACTAGAAGAAAATTGATAAAGGAAAAGAAGGGAATGCCTTGAGAGTACCACATATCATGAGGAAGAAGTCACTGAGCCTAAATGACCATACATTTTCACTCATCCACATTACAAGCCTTAGAAAGACCTTTTTGATGTTGAGTAAGCCAAATCGAAAGTCGATTTGAAAATAAGGGAAAACCTACGGGTGAAAACATGTATTGTGTTCCTCGTTTTTTAGTATGAGCATTGCATCTGATTCCTGATCTTGAATTGATTAACCTCTATGTCTAAATATGGAATCATCTTTTATGTGTGGGCATTGAGATACTTTTTGTTGAGCTTGAACTTGCACAAGTAGCAAGTATTGTGAGCATGAGAATCTTTGGTAATGGTGTGTCACAACTTGAATCTTTGAGTACACAATTGATCCTTGCATAAGTAAATTGAGTCTTGTTTTGTGCATTCATGATTGAGTCTTGTGTAGCACTGTTTGAGACACCCATTTTGAACGGCTGAACTTAAGTTTTCTTGAGGACAAGCAAAAGTTTAAGTTGGGGGTATTGATAAGTCCACAAATTGGACTCATTTAGAGCTTTATTTTGATAGAAATAGTGCCCTCATATGCTTACTTTGTCTCAATATCTGATGAAAACTCTTAAGTTTCAGGTATTTGAAGTTTTAGTGGAAGCATGGACACTTACGTCCAAAAAGGCACAAAAAGGTTGTAAAGAATGAAGAAGCTGAAGCCTGAGCATCGCCAAGAACACTTGGCGATTTACCGAAGGGATGCACTCCCCCCTTTATTCAAGTACGCGAAGTCCTGAAGGAGAAGGATAAAAAAGGCGATGAAAGGAGCAGTTGACGCTTCGCCGAATAGTTCTGTGAACCAGTATTATACCGCCCAATGGTCCAGAACGTGAAGATACTAAAGGCAAGCACAAAATGACGATGAAATAGATGACGGGTGATTCACCAAGTCATTTAGCGACATCGACTAACCTCGCTGAGCGATCTGCCAGCACTAATTTTTGAAGTCTTTAAATACTAAACTCTTTATTAATTTTTGGGAGTCGAATTATTATTATAATTTTCAGAATAGAATAGTACTTTTTAGGATATTTTTCTCACAAGTTTGGAGAGGGTTTTATGGGAAACTTGAAGAAAGAAGGATTTCATCTTCTCCAAGTTGGAAGTGGGTCTTCTCCATTCTTATTCCTTTGCTTAAATCAAGGTTTAATTCCTTATACCCATTTGATTTTATTATATGTTTATTTGTATTTTTTTATTTCTTGATGTGTGGCTAAAATCCTTCATTCTTGGGGTGTGATTTAGCAAATATGTGTTTATATTGTTGTTGGGTCTTTCTTGTTGATAGGTTAGATGTATTTTAATGGTGATTTCACCTAGTGGTTGTGGTTTAATTTAATGGGTTTGTAGTTGCAAATACAAAACCACCCATGTGTTTTTGGCTTGCCCGAGAGGGAGGTTGCGAAACCAAGACCACTAGACTGATGGCCTAAGGAGTGGGTCGACATAAGGTTCAGCCCGAGAGGGTGAGCCCTAGTCCTATATCCTAACACTCAACTCGAGAGGATGAGTGGGGTAAGGCGTAGGGTGGCCTTCATGCGGCAAATGGGTGTCCGAGAGGAACGCATTTGAAATTGAAATTGGGTAAGTTTCCCAAGAAGGAACTTATTTCCATCTAAAGCTTAGCCTAGTAACTATTATCTTGCAAAATTCCTATCGAAAGCATGTACCCAACGATTTATCTCAACTTGTATTGCGGTCACACCCCAAGAACTTTTCACATACTTGATTTTATTGTTATTTTTGTTGTTTTTACTATTTGTGACAAAACCCCCATTTGATATTTGACACTTTCGTGTCACCCAGTTTAATTTACTATGTTTTTACTCGTTAATGTCTTTAGCTATGACTAATTAGAGCTAAAATTTATTTTTCTATTAATTCTCAAAACCACTCCATTGGGACACGACCCTAACCTTTAGTTGGGTTACTATATTATCGACGATCATAGACACTCATACTGTAGGTTAGTGTCATTGGCCATGATAAGCACCAGCGTACTATCCAATTCTTGGAAGGTATATTGAGAGCATGTGTAATTGACTTCAGGGGTAATTGGGATAATCACTTGCCTTTGATTGAGTTTGCCTACAACAATAACTATCACTCAAGCATTGGTATGACTTTTTTGGAGGCACTATATTGTAGGAGGTTGATATCTCCAATAGGTTGGTTTGAGGTAGGTGAATTTTCCCTTATAGGTCCCCGAGTCGGTACTTGAGGCTATGGAGAAAGTTTGACTTCTTAGAGAAAGCTTGAAATTAGCTCAATGTCGACAAAAGTCCTATGCCAATATGAGAACAATAGATCTTAAGTTTGAGGTAATTGATTGGGGCTATTTAAAAATTTCAGCCATGAAGGGTATAATTGGATTTTGGAAGAGAGGGAACCTTAGTCCCTATTATCTGGGCCCATATTAGATTTTGAGACAAATTGGCAAGGTCGCTTATGTACATGCAATTTTCCATGTCTCCTTGTTGAACAACTGTGTTGGATATCCGACATCTATAGTCCCCTTAGAAGGTTTCAGAGTTAAGGAAAATCTTTCATATGAGGAAATTCCTATTAGGATTTTAGACGGGCAAGTTTAGAAGTTAAGAAATAAGGAAATAGCTTCGTGAATGTTCTTTGGAGGAATCACTGAGTTGATGGTGCAACTTGGGAGGCCGAGGCCGATATGATATCCCTATATCCTCATCTCTTCCACCCCCCCCCCTCCCTACTCTAGCTTGATGTATTTAGTCCTTCATGATTTACTCCTTTGGTGTAATGTGTCTTAGATATTCCCAAGATTTCCTCATTTGTGCATGTTCATGAAAAAGCTTAAAATTTTAGGAAAAAATGAGTTATTTGATTGACTTCTTCTTGTTTATGTGAATTTGAGTATGAATTACATATAGACCTTATGAGATGATGTTTTGAATATTCTTTAGCTTAGAGATGATTTTCCTCCTCGGATATGTGCATTTATGTGATTGCAGTCAAGTTGAGTTGTTAGATCTTCTCCCTACCCTCCTTATGATGTCTTGAGTGACATTCGAGGACGAATGTTCCCAAGATGAACATATTATAACACCTCAAAAAAAAATTTGAAAAATTTCTTGTAAGGTAAGGTTCAAGACCGATGGAAAGCTCTAATGAAGGGTTCAAGGACGGTAGAAGAGTCCATGGTCATTGAACCTATCCTTGAATCCAAGCCTTATGAAAAATATTCTAAGGCAATGGTCGAAGGAAGGGTTCAAGGATGGTGGAATAGTCCATGCATGGTGAGTGAACCCATCCTTGAACCCAAGCCTTGTGAAAAAATATTCTAAGAGAAGGGTCTAAGGAAGGGTTCAAGGATCGTGGAAGAGTCCACGGTCAGTGAGCCATCCTTCAAACCAAGCCTTGTGAAAAATATTATAAGGCAAGGGTCTAAGGAATGGTTCAAGGATGGTGGAAGGGTCTACGGTCAGTGAACCCATCCTTGAACTCATGCCTTGTGAAAAATATTCTCAGGCAAGGGTCTAAGGAAGGGTTCATGGATGGTGGAAGAGTCCACGGTCAAAGAACCCATCCTTGAACACAAGCCTTGTGAAAAATATTTTAAGTCAAGGGTCTAAGGAAGGGTTCAAGGATAGTAGAAGAGCTCACGGTCGGTGAAACTATCCTTGAACCCAAGCCTTGTGAAAAATATTTACGACAAGGGTCTAAGGAAGGGTTCAAGGACGGTGGAAGAGTCCCCAGTAAGTGAACCCATCCTAGAATCCAAGCCTTGTAAAATTATTCTAAGGAAATGATTCACAGACAGGTTTATGGCCGGTAAAAGGGTCCACAGATGGTAGACCCGTCCGTGTAGATTGACATAGAAAAATAAAACTCGTCAGTTATTTTTCCAAGGTTTTATGGTTCTTTTCCTATGCATGTAATATCTAAACTAGGTCATTTTAATAATAATCCTAGATGCTATATGTCTTTTATGCCTAAAATTTAACCATTCAAAATCATTTTTTTAATTTTCCCAAATTCCTTCAAGTTCTTCCCCCAAAAATTTCTATTTCTATAGCTCGAAGAAGAAGACAAGGATTTCAAGATCAAGTCTCAAAATTCACCATTAATTGTGGCATATGAACTCTAAGGTATGATAGTCTTCATCCATGGAGCCCTTTTCTCGATGTAGTTCCTAAATTTTCCAATTTAAAAAGTTAGAAATCCCCAATTGAGTTAGTGTTTTTCCTCTATGTCATGGGTTCTTTTAAATGTTGATTTATTTAATTGACTTATGAACTTTTATGCATGAATTGATATAATCTCATGATTTTAAGGTGAATCCCCATGAACCTATGCTTAACCCATGTTTTATAAATATTGATAATTGAAAGTGGGTCTTCAACTATGAAAGATGAATTATGGAATTATGCATGATCTTATGGAATTGATGAGATATGATGTAGATTGTTGTGAGAGTAAAGCATATATGTTTTTGTTGTGGCTAATTGTTGTGAAAGAATTGCTCACATAACTACCTAATGCATGAATGTGGAAGGTTTTCTCACAAAAAGTATTCTAAGGTTGAAAGGTTTTCTCACCTCAAATGAATCAAAGATAAGGAGTTATTCTAATAAAATCTAGCTTGGATTGGTTTCTTAATTGTACCTTTCCATGAATGACATATGACTTAGCTTGGATTGGAAAGGTGATGTGCCCTTCCATGGATAATAAGAACAAGTTAAGCAATTGACTATTCCATGGGATTTACTCTTAGCACCAAGAGGATATTGAGATGGGAGCTTTCCCATTAGTAGAGGATGGGTTTCTAGAAGCAATCTCTTTATCCCATACCTATGTACCCCCACAGAATGATTGTCTTAGATAGACATTAGCTAGTGGATCCACATAAACAAGAAGTTCAAGGTCTTTCCATGGAAAGTAGGACACCCCTTTATGGTGTGGGGTACACACCACATTCTGTGTTAATAGCTCACATGGTCTTATACATTGGTTAAAGGTAAATCTCCCACAATAATGAATTAAGGTTACTTCACGAAGTATCTGACATGTGACTTAAGATGATGTCTATATGCATTGACCATGTTTTGTGACTTATGCCCTCTAGTTCTTTTATATTCATGATTTACCTTGGTCATTTAACTTTATGAAAATGTCCCTTTTCTCATGTTCTCAAATGTTTTATGCATGGCTATCATAATTGGTACATATTTTGTGCTAATGCATACTGTTGCCTACATTTTCCCAAATGTAGGGTCCGACAGTCAAGGTTCTATTTACGTGGCTAGGGGTTGATTTGAGAGATTTCAAGCTTTGGTGAGTCCCATGCTTTTAGGACGGATTTTCATTGTTTTCAGTTTTTCCTTCTTACTTTCAGTTTTGGACATGATGTATGGGCTAGGCACTAATTTCATTCCTATGTACTAGATGGCTAATGAGGCAACTGTTTAGACTTCCACTTTACTTTTATAAAACTTTTGGACTTGAAATGTACTTCTTTGTCTCTTTTCATTCTATTTCTTATGTTATGAATGCTAAGTGTCTTGTATATGGCATCTCGAGGTTCTATACACCATGTTACACTTAAGGGGTACCTTGGGTCGTGACATTTTTTTCATTGACAACTTTACCTTCTTCATCTTTCTCAAGAGAGAATGTGGAGCTCATGGGAGTGCCTAAGGATTTGGCGCTTTCCGTACCAAAATTTTCAATTAATACCAAAATTGGCATAAGAACGTACCACTTTTTGATTGATAGATTTGTAGTCAAAGGAAAATGATAATTCTCCGATCATACTCATCTTGCATTAACTTTGCATTAGGTCAGAAAAATCAATACATAGAGAGATATTAGCACTTCCAAAAATATGATATCATCAATATAAATTTGAATAATAAGATATTCAGAGGAAGATCTTTTGATGAAAAAAGTTGTATCAAATTTTCCTCTTGTAAACCCATGATTAATTAAAGAGTGTTTAGGCGATAATACCAGGCACGAGATACTTGTTTGAGACCATAAAGAGCTTAAGAAAGTTTGAAAACATGATAGGGAAGTTTTTGAATTTTAAAAACCTGGGTTGTTTTACAAACACTTCTTCTTCGATAAAACTATTTAAAAAGGAACTTTTAACATCAATTTGAAATAATTTTAAACCCTTATATGCGGCATATGCAAGAAGTAACTGAATAGATTCTAACCTTGCTATTGTGGCAAAAGTTTCAACATTCACTACAACAAATTCGATTATCAGGGACAAATAATTTCATCATTCATAAATCATATTTCGTCACTAGAAATCTTGTGAGACGAAAAATAATTTGTCAATCAGTCGTCACATGTGTGTCTCTAAAAGCCTACAAAGAGGATTTAGTGTTTCGTCACTAAAAGTATTATATTAACTACAAAAAGAAAACTCATCCCCAAATGCTTAAACATTTGTGACAAATTTATTTGTCATAATTTTATTTTATTTTTTGTAGTTAATAGTATGTTTTGTCAGTAAAAAGGTTATCACTACCGACAAAATTATATCGTCGCTAATTATTTTACTTAAATCAGTGAAGACATCAATTATCTCTAAAGTTATATGTTTTTCGTAGTTGAACAAAATCTAATTTCGTCACTAATGACTATAATTTATATACAAAAAAATATTTTGTTCTTAAATCTATTAAATTGGGAAAAAATTATTATTATAAAAAGGTTAATTTCCCAGTGATCCCATCTCAATTTTTTCAACCCCTCCCCAGGAGTTCCCACATTATGCTTTCCTGGGTACTCGAACTCACAACCTTAAGGTTGAAAGTGAGGAGTGCTTACCATTTGATCAACTCTCTCTTGTGTCTCATTTTTGTTTTATTTTTAACTCCATTCACTTCATTCAAATTTAAATTCGGTAGATATAATATATTATATGATTATTAATACACATAAACAAATGCATGAAATTTACCACCCACAATTCATTCAAATGTAGATTATATTTTAATTAAACTATATATTTTTTAAAATATCTTTAAATATATTCAGTACGATTTTGTCATTTTATTTACTTATTTTTATAAGTTTTAAAAATTATTTAGTACAATTATAAATTTATATAAAATTAAACTTTCAATTTTATTTTAAAAAAATTGAATAATTGGTTCAATTCGATCAGTAAATCAATTGTTTTGGAAAAAAACATCGATACCATAACTATAGTACTTCATCATAAGGTATTTGAAATCCTAGTTGTTCATTTCTTTCATTTGTGCTTTCATTTTTTAGTTTATTTCAATTTTCACACTGATGGAAAAAGTTAATAGAAGCTCATGAAATATTTCGCAACTTTGCAAAGTCTAAGTTTGTAAGTTGATGTTATCTTTGAATAGTTGCTCTACCTACGTTTGTGGAATTACTATTAAATATGTAATTATTTTTAGATAGAAGCAAATAGATCGACTTAGTTGTAACAACCCGAGAGCACCCCCTAGTCGTTATCGGCGTATTCGACCTCTCGGAGGTCTTATAAAAGCCCTTAGCATTCGTCATAGAATTCATCATAGAAAAATAGCGGAAAATTTAAAACTTTTTCATGATATAACACAAGACATAAAAGTCACCTCATTAAACCTTTAATACAAAAATCGAATTACTATGTCTCAAGGTAGCCATCTTAAAACATGACTACAACAAAAGAGGGACACAACCCTTACAATACAAAAGAAACTACTATCTAGTACATAGAACTTAAGAAAACTCTTTAACATAAAGGTCCTTGAATCATTAAGGACACACCCGAACTTGGGAATAGTAAGCCAAGCTCATCACTTCTAGGAAAGACCCTTTAGTCACCATCACCTACACTTGGTGTAAAAAGATGAAGAAGAATGGTGTTAGTACAAGAATGCACTAAGTATGATAACCATGCTAAACATGCTTTTAAAAGGACATTTAGTTGGAAACTATGCATCATGCATTTTTAGAGAAACTTCAAGAACATTTAGTACATAGGCACAATATAAACCACATACATTATCATACACATGGAAACCATTCATAATAGCACATAGAGCCACTTATAACATTTTAGGCACATTCAATGCATACAATACATTACCTTCCTCTTTATCTTAACTCATTTCCTCAAGCAACCCTTAGGGAATACTTGGTGCAATGTATCACCTTAAGGTTACCAAGGGTGAACTTACATATAGCCTTCATCAATCCAACCACATATATTCATAGAGTCATACGCACACCATAAGACATAGTCTTCACATAGGAACCATTACCTAAGACAACCCCCAAGTCACACTAGTGCAATGTGCAAGTAGCATTCCATAATACTACTCGCACCAAGTGTTCCTAGGAAGCCACCATAGACTAGACACATCATATTCAACAAGTCATAACATCTTCATTTAACATTACACATAAGACTAACATACTCCATAACATCATATAAAGACTCATTCATTTACTACATCATTAGTCATAACCCATTTAGTTCATATCATAAGTAAACCACCCTCACAACCCCTTCACAAGCTCACTTGTGCAATGTACACATGGAGTCCCATACCCCCACATATACTAAGCAAACCCATTAAGAAGTCATAAGTGTAATTCACATGCATAATCATACTTCATGCCTTGACATAAGTAAAGTCAACCTTAACATGCTTTCATATTAACATACATAGACCATATTCTTCATTACATAAAGAGCCTAATCATAACCTCCCTTAGAGTACACTTGTGCAATGCATAAGTAGCATCCATAGTCCTACCTACACTAAGTAATTCTTCACGAAATCATGACTAGAGTTCATATTCTTATCTTAGTTCATTTCTTAACTTTCGGGAGTCATTGCCATAACCGACATAGACCATGTGAGCTACATGGAATCTGATGTTCTACTCTCACACCAAAAAGAGAGGGTATTACTTGCCAAAGTAGGACTTACATACATAATAGCTATCTAGTGGATCCACTAAGCTAATACCTACGGGGGCACGTAGTTATGGAACAAGGAGATTGCTACTAGAAAACCTTGACTTACTAAGCGTGGAGGTTGCCATCTGATGAGACAACATCTATGTTGGGAACCCGGACTTGCTAAACGTGAAGGTTCTCTTGTGGGAAGCCGGACTTGCTAAACGTGAAGCCCCCACTCTCAGTTTTCATGTTCATTTGGTGCTAAGCTCCAACTCCCTTTTTAAACATCTATAAGCCTTTATTTAACATTAGTTCATAAAATAGGCTTTAGGGACTTAATCCCTCATATCATATAGCTCAAAGGTTTCTAAGATGAGAATGACCTTTCATCACAAAACCAACATCATTCTACCCTATTCATAACAAAGTCTAGTTTAGACTACAATTGAGGAAACCTTTCAAGTGACTCACTTTCACTAGATTATCATAAACTTTATTCATTCATTCATGTGTGTGTGTACATATGTGAGAAAGCCTTTCATATAAACACCTTTATACAACACATATCCATACCTTGCTAATCATACACTTTGCATGCATAATAAGATGTAAGGGCGCATATAAGAGTTCACCTTTCAATAGACACCATAACACATCATATGCATAGCTATACATGTAGAGTGTGTGTGTGCAAATTGGTCCTCATAGTGACATTTTAGCAACAACATTGATATTGAGTGTTCTTCCCCTAAAGGGATCACAACACATTCACAATGTCCCCAATTCATGAGCAATTCATATATAAGCCCTTAGGGATTCTAGACCACACACCCACACTTCGTCATAGGAGACAAGGAAACGTTCAACATTGAATAGGTACTCCTAACATGTATATGATCAAACATTCATATAGGGGTCATATAGGTAGCGGTCATTCCACCATAGTACCTAACTTAATCAATCATGTAGACCACACCTTATCCCTAACATTATCATTCATATTATACTCCTTATCATCAACACACTTTAAACATCATGCTAGCATTGAGGATTTCATACATAATCTTCATAGCACGACTTCATAAACATATGCATCATAATCATCAATTCACTTCACATCTATTGCCTTCAAGGCCATGATCTCAACATGCATAGATAGACAAGAAGTAAACACCTCCACCATAAGTGGATCAAACCTCACAACATCAATTCTCATACTATAGACTAGAGGTTAGGTCAACTTACCAATTCTCCAAGCCATGATCACCATGGATCAATCCTCAAAAATTCATAATCAATTGGCATAGGTAGCAATAGGAATCAACAATGTAATTCAATATCATAAACATAGTCTAAGTACAATTCCATAAACAAAGGGATCAACCCATAACTTTACCCATAAGGCCATAATCCTCAACTCATCAATATACCAACAATTCAACATGAATAAGTATAGATAATCATAGGAAACATCAATACAATCTAATCTAAACATAATTTCACCAATAGAGATCATATTCACAAAGACCCACATCATAGGCCAATTTTCGAGAATTTGGGGATCATGATTTCTTCAAGAATTCCTTTGAAAATTGTCTTAAAAACATTAATTCCACATTAACTCATCAATAGAATGATTTAGAAAATCGTTTGACAAGGAACCCATGTTTAGATTGAAAATTGGGAATTTTGATCTTTGAATCACTTTTAAAAATCTTTGATAGAACTCCTTGAATGAGAGGTTATTCAAGAATCAAGAGTCAACATACCTTAATTATTGAAGACCCATGAAATTGAATAAGAAATCAGTTGAAAACCCATCTTCTAGCTTGAGCTTCATCAAGGTCTTCAATGGAGTTTTTGAGAGAATCTATTTTGAGAGGGAAGGGTCAATTTGAAGAATGGGGTCTAATTTTAGGTTTTGGGGTTTTAAACAACTTATAATACCCTAAAATAGGTAGAATAACCGTTTATAAAAATTCCACAAAGTACCCAAACTACCCCTCACTTAGTTGGACCTTTTAAACAAGTCAAACTTGAGTTTTGTTTTCGCAGATTTCATTGGGAAACAAGTTCGCGACGCGGACCAAACATTTGGCCCTTGGTGGAGCCAGTACGCGATGTGGACATGCTCCCTCCAAGCACAACTTCAAGCTGCGTTAGCAGCTTGCTTGGCCAAGGTTGGGGTCCTCCTCGGGGACCCTTAGGGTGGCCCCCAGGGAGTCATATCCGAATGTTTTGACTCTAAAAACATTTATTAAGACACTAGGGTCACCTCCACTGATTTTAGACTCCAAACAACACATAAAAACATGAACAACATATTAGAACACACCTACACGTAAAAGACTAGTTTTCGAACGTTTTGATCGTCCCTTGGCGTTTGACTCTCAAACTCTTTAAAACTGACTTAAAAGGCTATTCCTCATTATTTGAACAAGCTATTAATGCATAAAACCAATGTAAGGCTCTACTTTATCCTACTTTTTTTTGGGGTCGTTACATTAGTCTATGAAGTTTACCAATAAAAAATAATTAGACACACATACAAATTAGCACCAAGACTTGAGAAATTACTTTTTTCTATCGGCTTTATCGATGAAAGTGTATGAAATAAAAAAATGTGTTAAACCAACAAATATTAGCGATCTAGTGGTAGAATTTTATGTCGTACAATTAGTTATGAATTTTATGTCGTACCTAATAATTTCGTAACTATATATCATATTTGTTGTAGTGATTGTTCACTCCTTCCTGTTTGAAATAGCCTTAAGATACTAGTCAAGCCTTGTTTCTTATTACTTCACCAGACTCATTGAGTTTTGTTTTATGTACACCCAGTTTGTTCCAATAATAGACTTATTTTCATGTTTAGGAACTAGAGTCCATACCTTTTTTTTGTCACATTGACATATCTCTTCTTTCATAGGCTTAATCCAATGTTCATCTGTGAGAGCTTGAATTATCTTCTAAGGATCTAGCTAAAAGATGAGCGCAACATTTGCTTTATTTTTTCTCGATGCTCTAGTCTTCCTTCCTTTATTGAGATCTCTGATGAGGAACTTTCTTAGACAATTTTTCTCACTTATCCATTCGTTTGGAACCGCTTCATTTATTTGTTTGATAGGAGTTTCTTCAGCAATCGACTCTTCTGAGCTATTTATTTCCTTTTAGGTTGATACCATTATTTCATTTTCTTCCTCATCTGCACTTGTCTAATCTCAACAAATTAATTAGAGTCATAGGAAAAACATAAATGGATTCTTCGATGCTTAAAGTTCATTTATTAAAGACTTTATAAGATGTGCTAGAATTTTAATAACCAAGAAATATACCCTTTTTGCTTTGTGCATCTAACTTACCAACATTGTCTTTACAATTGTTGTGAACAAATCACTTGTATACAAATGGATGAAAGTATACAATGTTGGGTGTTTTACCATTCCATAATTCGTATGGAATTTTCTTCAAAATGGGTTTGATTAAACAATGATTTAGTACATAATAAGTTGTACTTACCACTTCTGCCCAAAACTTGTGTGGGATAGAATGTTCATACAATCATAGTTCTTGCCATATATTTTAGAGTTCTATTTTTCACTTTCTACAACGTTGTTTTGTTGAGGTGAACGGGGATATGAAAGATTGTGAGAGTACCATTTTTCATTACAAAACTCTTCAAAGAACTTATTTTCAAATTCTCATGTGTGATAACTTATTATTGATGTGATGTAGTACCCTTTGTCTTGTTGAACTTTTTAAAAAATGAACTCATTTTTTTAAGAGTATCACCTTTATGAGCTAAAAAGATTACCCAGGTAAACTGAGAATAATCATCAATAATTACTAATGCGTACCTTTTTCCTCCAATGCTAGTTTTTCTAGTAGGTCCAAATAAATCCATATCTAGTAGCTATAGGGTTTATTCGTAAAAACAATATCTTTAACAAAAAATGAGTTTCTAGTTTTCTTACCCATTTGGCATGCATCGCAAATGTTATCTTTTGAGTACTCCAGCTTAGGTAGCCAATTACTAATTCATTCTTTCCATGTTTTTCTATTAGTCACATACTTGCATGACCCAATTTTTTATGCCAAAAAAGGGATCATCAATCATTGAAGCTACGCATATATGTTATCTTGTAATTTTTAGTGAGTCCATGATGTAAACATTCTTCTCTCTACTTCCTTGCAATAGTCTGTTTCCAGATATATCTTCTATTATGCATTGATTGTTTTGAAATCCTACTTCCAGGTTGAGTCACATAATTTACTTATGCTTAGAATATTTTACTTTAGTCCTGTCACTAGATATACATTTGTCAGATCACAAGATTCATTGAAAGAGATTGTGCCAATACCAATTATTGTTCCTTTTGAGTTGCCACAACACTGACTATTTCCTCCTTTATATTCAACAAAAAATTTAAATAGGTTATTATCTCCTGACATGTGATTTAAACATCGGTTATCGAAATACCATTTTCCTTTTGCTTTTCTGTAGAGTGCCTATAAAACAATGAAATTATCTTCTCTTAGAAACCCAAACCTTTTTGGGTCCTATGAGCTTAGAATTATCATGATTTGTTTTGTGTGACCAGAAACAATTAGAAGTATCATGATTACAAAATCTGCAGTTAAACAATAAGTGCCCAAACTTTCCACAATAATTGAAACTTTTAGGAATGTCTTCTTCTGAGATGGAGTTACTACTATTAGTTTTAGAGTAAGTCGACTTATGGGATATGTGTGACTGATTGCAACTAAAAGAGCTTCCATTTGAGGAGTTTTTACTGCCGAAAACCTTCTTGTATTTTTTAAATGAGTTATTAGAAGAATCAAATTTGTTTTGAAAATTTTCAAGCATGGTTTTTATTTCATGAATCTTTTCATATAGGAGATCCTTTTCAACTTCAGTGACTTCTAATATGATTTTCAAATTTCTTTTCTCAGTTTGATTGTTTCAAAAATTAGTAAAGAATCAGTTCATATTAGAGACATCATTGTAACACCCTGTATCCGAAAATAGACTAGATTGCAGATTTCAGAAACAACAGGTGCAACCAACGGGCACTACCTATGGACTGTAGGGTTACCCAGGGTCCGTGGTGGTGGTCCATGGATAGTAACTGCAACCCTTCCCTAGAACTCAATCCAAATTTTGGCTAAATAAGGGTAGACCCACGCCAGAACCTATGGATCGTAGGTCAGACCACGGTGTGTGGATCAGACCTTCAGAAGCTCAGCTTTCGTCTTGATCGACGGTTGACCAGCATAGACCGTCAGTCACTCTGACAACAGTTATGTCGGGGGTCTTTTGGTATTTTCCAATTTCGCTTGACCCCTAAACTACGTCATTTAGACCCTAAATTATGAGGTTTTAGTCAGTTTTAGCCTAGAAACAAAACTAGAACTTACCTAACTAAAATCATTAATCAAAACTTAGAAAAGTTAGAGCGTAAGAAGAGAAAAGAGGTCAAGAACCCTAGTTCAAGAACACAACATGGTTCCATCAGTTCCAACCCCGAAATCAAAATATTTCATCGTGGAATTTGTCACTAGGCATGTGGCATTTCACTAGTGGGTTCCTTTCGCCCATTAGGTCCCTAGAATTCAGTCAAATTCTTGATTCTCTATTAATAACTAGACCTAAGGTTTCTAGAACTTCAGTAGATTATCACGAATTAGTTAATTACATTTTCCAAATCAGATTATCATGTTATTACGTCGTATCTTGCATGTATTTCAGAACCCTAGCTATGTACTTCTTTAGTTCTTGAATCACACATGCTAGGTTAAATATTTCAGTTGTTTCAGATATGCATGCCTCAGTTTTTTAATGTGTCAATATCAATATAATATTGTTGCATTCTCAATTTGCATGTCAGACTTGAGCTATCCAGTATATTACAGTAATTCAGTCATAATGTGTTACTCACTTAATCTATTGGGAGTAGCATAATACCGAGTTGGACTAGTGTGAGCCACCCATATAGTCCCAGAATTACGAGCCACAAAGGTTGTAAATCCCCTTTGTGGGCATCAGTTTAGTGATCACGCCATCAGGTCTCCCTACCTTTGGCCGGGTATATTGGGTCCTCTCAATGGGGCGTATAGATCGGACTCCACATTTAGCTGATGTGGTTTTATGTTTGTTATTAGTAGCTCCCAAAGTTCAGTTAGACTCTATTGCATTGGCCAGGTTTCAGTATTCAGTCTTAACATGTTATAACTTGGTCGTTGCATTCGGTTTGGTTATGTTCAGTATTTCAGTATCCTTATCATGTTCAAATTGTATTATTGCTTATTATTTTGTTCAGTTATATGTTATTTCAGCTTTACTTTATCCCTCATGCTCAGTACCTCTCAATTACTGACGCATACTCTGTGCTACATCTTCTCGTGATGTAGGTTCCAGTCCTCAGCAGTTAGATCACACATAGATCGATTCCCGATCTTCAGTTTAGCAGCATCAGTGGTGAGTCCTCGCTCTTCGAGGATTAGTGACATGACTATTTTATTGCTTTTAGTCTTTAGTTTCATGTTTTTGCTAGATTTAGCTGGGGGATGTCGCAACACTTCTAGTCTTTTTAGAGGCTTATTCCAGACATAGTTAGATTCAACTTTGTATTTGGGTTAGATATTTCTCTTGTATTAAACTCTCAGATTTAATATATTTAGTTCTAGTATATGGGTATTCCCCATCATTTCAGATTTACTTATGATTAGCTTCCACATCAGTTATTATTATTCTTAGTATGCTCATGTCATGCTAGTAAGGTTAGCTTGGGGTCACTTGTGATCCTAGGTCCCGTGTACGCATCTCAGGGGTGGCTTGGGGCGTGATAAACTTGGTATCAGAGACTTGGTTTAAGTGTCCTAAAATGTCTGAAAAGATGCACTAGGTAGAATCTTTTTTATGGGTGTGTAGTACGCACCACATCTAATGAGAGGGACGCTACAAAGTGATTCATGAAAAAATCTTCATTTTTGTTATTACTCTTATCGTGCATAAGGTATGATCTAATTCGTTGTTCTAACTTGACGTTCTATGTTTCAGTGATCATGCCTCATCGTAGAGCTAATGCTAGGAATGCAAATGCCAGGAATGCAAACATAGCTCCTCCAGTCCCAGATCAAGAAGTTTCAAATGCAGATTTCAAGAACGTTATCTATTTGATGGTTAAGAGTGTGACCAACTAGAATAATTAGCGGGCTTCAGTTCCGTCAAATGCTAAAGTGGGGTCAGCTATAGACAGAGTGCGAGATTTTGTTAGGATGAATCTGCCAAAGTTCTTAGGGTCACAGATTGGTGAGAATCCCCAGAACTTCATTGATTAGGTCAAGAAGATCTTTGAAGTGATGCAGGTAATTGGGAATGTTCGAGTTGAGTTAGCATCTTACCAACTCAAGGATGTGGCTCATATCTGGTATACTCAGTGGAAAGAGAACATGGGTACAGATGCAACTCCTATCACTTGGGATTGCTTTAGTGAGACCCTTCTAGACCGGTTCTTCCTAAGAGAGTTAAGATAGGCAAAAGCTCAGGAATTTATGAACTTAAGGCAAGGTAGCATGGAAGTCCAAAAGTATGGGCTCAAGTTAACCCAACACTCCAGGTATGCTCCTCACATGATTGCTGATTCCATGTCCCAAATGAACAAGTTTCTATATGGAGTGTCAGACTTAGTGAAAACAGAGTGCAGGAATGATATGTTGCTGGGAGATATGAACATCTCTAGGCTCATGACTCATGCTCAGCAGGTTGAGAGTGATAAGCTTAGGGAACATGCCAAGGAAAATAAGAAGGCTAGGATAAGGAACTATGAGTATTCTCAACAGAAATTGGGTGATGGGAATCAGTCGTAGGTCAGCAAAAATTTTCAGCCCCAGCCCCTTCATCAACTAGTGTTCCATTCTCCAAGTTCAGAGAAGATCAGAAAGGTAAGGCATCAGGCTCTAAGTCTCAGGGAAGTGTTTAAGGCACCATAACCTACCTTACTTGTCCAAAGTGTGGTAAGAACCATCCAGGCGAGTGCCTTGCAGGGAAACAAGGATGCTTTGGGTGTTGTTAGTCTTGTTACTAGTTGAAAGATTGTCCTTCTAGACAGGGTTAAGGAGGTAACAATGGTAGAGCTCAGTCCACAACTTTAGCAGCACCAGCAGCTCGCACAACTCAGCAGGGTAACTCCTCTGGTACAGGTGGTGGTCAAAGCCAAAACATGTTGTATGCTCTTTAGGTTCTCCATGATCAGGAAGACTCTCCCGATGTAGTCACTGGTATGTTACGAGTCTTTGACTTTGATGTTTATGCTTTGTTAAATCCATGGGCTACCTTATATAGCGGTCAAATTCAGTGTTAGTCCAGAAACTCTCTCAAGATCCTTCTCAGTCTCTACTGCAGTGGGTGACCTAGTCATAGCTAGACGGGTATACAGAAATTCCCCTGTCAGAGTCTCTCAGAAAGTTACCTCAGTAGATCTCATAGGGTTAGATATGGTAGACTTCGATGTCATTCTTTGATCTCATAGGGTTAGATATGGTAGACTTCGATGTCATTCTAGGAATGGATTGGTTACATTCCTTTTATGCCTTAGTGGATTGTAGCACTACGATTGTTCATTTTCAGTTTCCAGATGAACCAATCTTAGAATGGAAGGGTAGTAGCTTAACGCCTATGTGTCAATTCATTTCTTACCTTAAGGCCAGAAAGATGATCTCTAAGGGTTATCTCTACATCTAGTTTGGGTTAAGGATTCAAGCTCTGAAACCCCAACTCTCGAGTCAGTTCCAGAAGTGTTTCTAGAAGATCTTCCTGGAGTTTCTCTCGAAAGGGAAATCAACATTGGAATTGATCTCCTTCCAGATAACAAGCCTATTTCTATTCCTCCTTACAAAATGGCTCCAGTTGAGCTTAAGGAACTGAAAGAGCAAATGAAAGACCTTCTAGATAAGGGCTTCCTCAGACCTAGTGTTTCGCCATGGGGTGCACCAGTGTTATTCGTAAATAAGAAAGATGGTTCTCTCAGAATGTACATCGATTTTAGGTAGTTGAAAAAGGTCACAATCAAGAATAAGTACCCTATCCCCTGGATTGATGACTAAGTTGACCAACTCCAGGGTGCTAGTCATTTCTCAAAGATAGACCTCAAGTCCGATTATCATCAGCTTAGAGAAAGAGATAGTGGCATTCCAAAGACAGCCTTCAGGACTCGATATGGTCATTATAAATTTTAGTTATGCATTTGAACTAACCAATGCTCCTACAATTTTCATGGATAAGATGAACAAAGTGTTCAAGCAACATTTGGACTTGTTCGTTATCCTTTTTATTGATGATATCCTCATTTATTGTAGGAATGAGGAATGGCATGCAAGTAATTTGAGGGTTGTTCTGCAAACTCTCAAAAAATGTCAATGATTTTCTAAGTTCAATAAGTGCAAATTTTGGTTGCAATCATTTTCTTTTCTTTGGCATATAGGGTCTAGTGAAGGGATTCAGGTAGATTCCCAGAAAATTGAAGTAGTGAAACAGTGGCCCAGACCTACCTCTCCAACATATATCAGAAGTTTCTTAGGTCTAGCAGGTTATTACAGAAGGTTCGTGGAAGGGTTTTCATCCATAGCCTCTCCATTAACTAAGTTGACTCAGAAGAAAGTCAAGTTTCAGTGGTCAGATGATTGTGAGAAAAGCTTTGTAAAATTGAAAACTAGGGTGACTACAATTCCTGTTTTGACTATACCAGAGGGTTCAGACGGTTATGTGATCTAATGTGGTGCTTCCAGAATCAATCTAGGTTATGTGTTGATGCAATGAGGTAAAGGTATAGCCTATGCTTCTAGACCGATTAAGGTGTATGAGAAGAACTATTCAACTCATGACCTAGAGCTATCAGAAGTGGTTTTTGCACTTACGATTTGGAGACGACATTACTTGTATGGTGTTCATGTAGATATGTTCACAGACCATAAGAACCTTCAGTATGTGTTCACCAAGAAAGTGTTGAATCTTTGCCAGAGGATATGGCTTAGATTCCTCAAGAATTACGATATGAGTGTGCATTACCATCATAGTAACGCCAATGTAGTAGCAGATGCTCTTAGAAGATTATCTATGGGTAGTGTAGTACATGCCGAGGAAGAAATAAATGAGCTAGAAAAAGATGTTCACAGACTTGCTCGCCTAGGATTTCGTCTTGTGAGCATAACAGAATGTGGTGTAACGGTTCAGAATGGGGTAGAATCTTCATTGGTAGTGGAGGTTAAGGAAAAGCAAAACAGTGATCCGATATTGCTTAAAATAAAGAGTGTAATCCACAAGCAGAGAGTTGAAGTTTTCTCCCAAGGGGAAGATGGTGTGCTTCGCTATCAGGGTCGATTATGTGTTCCTATGGTTGATGAGTTATGACAGTAGATTCTTGCAGAAGCCCATAACTCCAGATATCTATTCATCCAGGTGCCACTAAAATTTATCGTGATCTGTGGGAATTCTATTGGTGGAATGGCATGAAAAGGGATATGGAAGATTTTGTGGCTAAGTGCCCTAATTGCCAACAAGTCAAGGTAGAACATCAGAAACCAAGAGGTATGACTCAAGAGATTGGCATTTCTACTTTGAAGTGGGAAGTGATCAACATAAACTTTATCACAGGTTTACCTCGTACTCGCAGATAACATGACTCCAATTGGGTGATAGTTGATAGATATACTAAGTCTTTGCGCTTTTTGGTGGTGAAGACTACAGATTCGGTGGAGGACTACACCAAGCTTTACATCAATGAGATTGTGAGGTTTCATGGGGTTTCTTTGTCCATCATCTCAGATAGAGGTCCTCAGTTTACCTCTCATTTCTGGAAGTCATTTAACAAAGGTCTTGGTACTTAGGTTAACCTTAGCACAATATTTCATATGTAGATGGATGGTTAGGAAAAGCGTACCATTCAGACCTTAGAGGACATATTGAGAGTGTGTGTGATCAATTTCAAGGGTAGTTGGGATGATCACCTCCCTTTTATTGAGTTCGCTTACAAAAATAGTTACCATTCCAACATTCAGATGGCCCCTTCTGAGGCATTGTATGGGCATAGATGTAGATCTCCAGTTAGTTGGTTTGAAGTGGGTGAAGCAGCCTTGATAGGGCCATATTCAGTTCATAATGATATGGAGAAAGTGAAACTCATTAGATATGGACTTACGACAGCCCAGAGTCGCCAGAAATCCTATGTAGATGTAAGGAGAAGGGAGCCAGAGTTCCAAGTTGATGATTGGGTTTTCCTGAGAGAGTCGCCTATGAAACGGGTGATGAGATTTGGCAAGAAGGGAAAACTCCATCCTAGATATGTAGGCCCTTACGAGATCTTGAAAAGGGTTGGTAAGCTGGCTTATGAGTTAGAGTTGCCAACAAAACTAGCAGCAGTGCATCCGGTTTTCCACATTTCGCTGTTGAAGAAATGTGTGGGTGATCTAACATCTATTGTACCTTTAAAAAGTATGGTACTTATGAAGAGGTACCAGTTGGAATCCTTGACCGTCAGGTTCGAAGGTTGAGAAACAAGGAAGTCGTATCAGTCAAGGTTTTGTGAAGGAGTCAGTCCGCAGAGGGAGCTACTTGGGAAGCAGAAGCAGCCATGAAGACAAAGTATCCTCACCTCTTTCCTTCCAATTCCACTCTAGCTTAAGGTAACAGTTCTTCTTTAGTTTTTCAGTCATTCATGCATAAAATTTAGTATTAGTATCACGTTTCTTCAGTTGTACTTGCATTTTCAGTTTCTTTGCATGTTCTTGGAACTTAGTTCAGTCAGAAATCAGTGTCAGTATTTTAGTGGTAGGGATTGCAGCCCTCTTTCTTCATATCAGCTAGTTTAGCCTTCATTTGAGGATGAATGTTTCCAAGGGGGAGATAATGTAACACCCTGTATCTGAAAAACATTAGATTGCAGATTTAAGAAACTACAAGAGACACCTACGGGCACCACCTACGAACCGTAGGATGACCCACGGTCCGTGCTGGTGGTCTGTGAATGGTAACTGTAGCCCTTACCCAAAACTCAGTCCAAATTTTGGCTAAGGGTAGACCCACTCCAGGACCTATGGACTGTAGGCCAGACCACGGTCCGTAGTCCAGGGCTGTGGATCAGACTCTCAGAAGCCCAACTTCAGTACTGATCGACGGTCGACCAGCACAGACCTTCAGTAAGTCGATGGTCCGTTAGTCCCGTCCATCAATCACTCCGACAACAGTTAAGTCGAATGTCTTTTTGTCTTTTCCTATTTCATTCGACCCCTAAACTACATCATTTAGACCCTAAATAATGAGGTTTTAGTTAGTTTTAGCCTAGAAACATAACTAGAACTTACCTAAGTCAAATCATTAATCAAACCTTATAAAAGTTAGAGCGTAAGAGAAGAAAAGAGGTCAAGAACCCTAGTTCAAGAATGGAGCAATGTTCCATCAGTTCCAGCCCCTAAATCGAAAGATTTCTCCGTGGAATTCATCACCAGGTATGTGGCATTTCACTAGTGGGTTCCTTTCGCCCATTATGTCCCTAGAATTTAGTCAGATTCTTGATTCCCTGTTAATAACTACACCTAGGGTTTAAAGAACTTCATCAGATTATCATGAATAATTTCATTACATGTCCCAAACCAGATTATCATGTTATTACGTTGTTTCTTGCATGAATTTCAAAGCCCTAGCTATGTACTTTTGTAATACTTGACTTACACAGGCTAGGTCAGATATTTAAGTTATTTCAGATATGTATGCCTCAGTTTTTGAATGTGTCATTATCAATATAATAATGTTGCATTCTCAGTTTGCATGTCAGTTTTGAGCTATCCAGTATATTACACTAATTCAGTAAATAACTTAATATATTGGGAGTAGCATAATACCGAGTTGTACTAGGGTCAGTCACCCATTTAGTCCTAGAAATACGAGCCACGTAGGTTGTAATTCCCCTTTGTGCACATCAGTTTAGTGATCACGCCAGCATGCCTCTATACCTTTGGCTGGGTGTATTGGGTCCTCTCGATGGGGCGTACATATCGGACTCCACATTTAGCTCATATGGTTTTATGTCGGTTATTAGTAGCTCCCACAGTTCAGTCAGACTCTATTGCATTGACCATGTTTTAGTATTCAGTCTCAGCTTGTTATAACTTAGTAGTTGCATTTAGTTTATTTATGTTTAGTATTTTAGTATCCTTATCATGTTCAGATTATATTATTGATTTACTGGTTTGTTCAGTTATATGTTATTTTAGCATTACTTATCCCTCATGCTTAGCACCTGTAAAGTACTTCCGCATATTCTGCGCTACATCTTCTCGTGATGTAGGTTCAGGTCCTCAGCAGTCAGATTACGCATAGATCGGTCCCCGATTTTCAGTTCAACAACATCAGTGGTGAGTCCTCATTCTTCAAGGACCCTCATTCTTCGAGGACTAGTGACTTGACTATTTTTATCTCTTTTAGTCTTTAGTTTCCAGCTTTTGCTAGATTTACCTGGGGAATGTCCCAACACTTCTAGTCAGTTTAGAGGCTTATTTCAAACATAGTTTAATTCAGCTTAGTATTTGGGTTTGATATTTCTCTTGTATTAAACTCTCAGATTTCATATACTCAGTTCTAGTATATGGGTATTCCTTATAATTTCAGATTTACTTATGATTAGCTTCCGCATAAGTTATTTTTATTCTTAGTATGCTCATGTCATGCCAGCAAGGTTAGCTTGGGGTCACTTGTGATCCTAGGTCCCATGTCTGCGTCTTGAGGGTAGCTCGAGGCATGACAATCATGATCTAACAAATTTTTTTGATCCATTGCAATTCTTATATACCACTGTGCTCGATTCTCCAACTGTCATGAAGAAAATATTTCCAATTTCTTTATTTTCATTTTTTCAGTTGTCTTTATTGCTCCAGCTGCTTAGTGCCATGTTCTTCTGATTTCCTGTGGAATAATTTTTCTTTAGTTCTTTACATTCACTGGCTCTATGTCTATATTTTCCGCATTCATAGCATTTTTCATCATTTTTAGGTTGATCAGTAATAAAATTGCCTCTTCCGAAATTTCTTCCTCTTCTATTGTTTCTGGACTTCCTAAATGATTCCATGACTGATAGAGTGATTAAGGCAATTTCATCTTCTCCTATTACTTGTTCTCCTATGCCCTCTTGATTTGCCTTTAAAGCCTTTTTTTGGACTTCGTGTCTTCTTGACCTTGTTTTATGGTGTGTTTTCTCAAAAGCAATTAAGTCTCTTCTTACCTCATCATATGTTTCAGTGCTTAAGTTCATGCTTTCAAGTGCAACTACCTTAGCATGCAATTGAAGTGGTAAGCTTCTGAGAACTCTTCACATATGCTAAATTTGAGGATATGTTCTTTTCTGAAGCTTTTAGTTCACCAATGATTTTACTGAGTCGTGCGAACATACTTTCAATAGTTTCTCCTTCCTTCCTTTGAAATAGTTCATATTCATATATTAGCAGAGAAGTTATAGTTTATTTCACTTTGATAGTTCCTTCAAAATTGACTTCAAGTTTATCCCACATTTCCTTAGGAGTTTCATAGTATGATATATTTTCATATTATTCCCCACAAATAACATTATATAGGACATTTTTTTAATTTGGAATTTATTTGAATACACTCCAGTTGTTTATTCGTATAGATTTCCAAGCTTCGAGTGATTGAGGATTTACTATCTTTCGAGTTTTTTGAAGTTGGAATGGGAATGTCTGAATTTGATAACCCTCCAAAATTTCACATCATATGATTTTATAAATATTTCCATTCTTACTTTTCGGTGGGAGAAATGATTTCATTGAAATAGAGAGGTCTTGTCTGATATGTCCCTTCTTAGAATAGTGTGCTCATGATTTGTTTATGCCATGATCTTTATCTCGCTTTTGCTAAACAAATGTTAATGAGACAAGACTCTGATATCAATTGAAGATCCGGAGGGGGGGGGGGGGGGGNGGGTAAATTGCTCTTTTTAATTTTTCTTCTTCAAATAGTCAACTAGTTAAATTCAATAGTTGACTATTAGATCCAGAAATAAATACTAAAAAAGAAAAGTGCATACACTAAGATTGATGCAAGATGTCTTTTGTCACGCCCCAAACTCGAGGGGCGCAACTGACTCCTAATGCCAAAACTCAGGGCCAAGCCGATCGTGCAAAATCATTAGCTACTTGCGCATGGCAGCCACATGCAATCAAGAAATCAAACAAGTATATCTCGGCTTAAAACTAAGTCATTGGCCGGCAAGGCCCCTGTCAACTGATCTATAAAAGAAACAGCTACTCCCAGGAGATCATATAAATAAATAGTCAACTACCACAGAAGTCCTGATTGGGCCGTCGAGGCCACCATGATATCTATACCAAAACTAAAAGCAGGTATATATCAATACAATACATCAAACATCTCACAAGCTTCCGCAAACCAACAACATAGGCCAGCATGGCGATAACGTAACTATAAACCCCACACACTAGTCTGCAAGCCTCTAAGAGTAGTAAATATTGGTGGGACAGGGCCCAGCCTACCCATAACGATATATACAACAAAAGGTAACAACCCTCCCAACTCTAGCAGCTCCGAAGGAAAGGGGCTAGCCAACCGGATAAAAGTCAATCCTGCTGCTGAGGAGGTCTACTCAGTCATCTGTTAGCACCTGCATGCACAAATGCAGTGCCCCCAAGGCCATGGGGCGTTAGAACAAAATAATGCACATAGTATGAAAGGCAATAGACTATGATGAGGTATCCTGATATTCTGGAATAATCCAATAAATAAATCAAGGCTAAGATGAGTGTACTTACATGCTCCTAAATCTAAACTTATTAAAAATAATAAAGCAACAACCTAACCAAGCCCTCATAAGCTCGGCAGGTACAAACAACACACAAGATCACCTACTTAGGCCTCCATAAGCCCGGAAGGTGCCAATCAACCTATATACCCCAATCAGTGGTCCTCTAGCCCCGTAGGTAGTCACATAACCCTCTTAGGCATTAATATAGCCCTGTGGGTTGCACATAGATCTCTTAGGCATCAACGTAGCTTATAGACAACTCATAGCCCTCTTAGGCAACAATATGGCCTTGTAGGAAGCTCAGAGCCTTGTTAGGCGTCAATATAGCCCCGTAGGCAACTCATAGCCTTGTTAGGCATCCATATACCCCTGTAGGCAGAACATAGCCCTTCTAGGCATAGATCACATTCCTGCAGCTAACCACAATAGCCCGAACGTCAATAATAACAATCCAACCGCTAAAGGCGAGCAGTTTAGTTATAAGAAACCTATACAAATAGCCTCTAAGTCGTGTCCAAAATAGGGACGCTACTAACTAAATAAGAATCCCGACAAGGAAGGATTATATCAACTCGAGCAGCCAACAATCAACAATCATGGCTACAAGTATATCAAGGACAACAACGCAAATACATTGCTTCTAAGAACTAAGGAAACATGTCGTAAGTAGGGAATAGCCTTAACATACCTTTTTCTCTAAATTCACGTGGCCTAATAACTTTTACTCAATACTCCCTCGATATTACAACAAGGTAGGACCATAATCAACACACAAAAATAAAAGATACCATGATAATAAGATAAAATATATGTATTTCCGTCGCAAATTGCTATTTTTTACTTATAAAAGCTAGAGTCGATGAAAGAAGGGTCTTACCTCGATCTTAAGGTCGTAATACGCTTCAAAACCTTCAAATATATCCAAACCGTTGTTGTCCCAACAAAAGTGTGATATGCTATCCAATCGATAAAACAAATTATACCACGATAATGAGCCCAACGCGTAGAACAACTTTCATCAAGGACTTAAGTCGAGAAAATCTATATTTCACTTGATCCTAGAAATGGGTTTCTCTAATTTCTCTGTTTTTTAGCTTAAAGATGGTGAAAATGGTCGAAAGAGAACATATATGTAACATTCCACCGACTTAGGTCCCCAGCTCACGTCCCTGCTTGTGCAGTCCCATTAAAATCCGAATATCTCTCTATTTTGAAGTCGTATGAACGAACGGTTTGATGCGTTGGAAACTAGACTCGTAGACCTTCGATTTGATATCTCGCGGGGACCATAAATCTTAATAGATTGGGAGAAAACGTCCGAGACATTTGACTCAAATTTCAGACAAATCTTTAAAAAGGAATTTACGGTAACTTTCGCCAACTTTTATTTTGTCACTTACCTAACATCAAAACTTGAGATGCCACACTTGAACACTTAAAATATCACATAACACATCATTTTTAATTTATTACTCACCCTCCTTTTCTTTCCACGAAGATACGAGTTAATTTAGACGTTTTTAAAAGTCGGGGTGTTACATCTTTATACTGGTTGGGATCCAATGTGGATCTTACGTTGAGTTCCCTTCAGTTGCAAGGGTGTTCTCTTCTAGCATTTTGAGTCTTTGTGATGAGTACAAGTTTAGAGTATAGTTCCTATCTCTACACTCAATGTTTTTCTGTCCTCTTTTTTTTGTTTTTATAGTAAAACTAAGTAGTACAATTCTTGTTAAAAGTAGAGTACAACACGTGTGAAGATTCAGACTCAATGTATTTATGATTACTTGGATTTCTTCAAGAATTTTTAGAGAGTCAATACTTAAATCTTCTTTTTCTAAGGATATAGTAACCCAAGAGAAATGATCCTTGGAAAGAGGTTATTGGGAATAGTTCTTTCCAATAATAAAGCAAAGGCTAATCTTTAACTTCCTTTCGTAATATTTACCTTTCATTTGAGTGGTATTGATATCCGAATTTACTTTTTCTAATCTTCAACTTCTTTTTCATAAGCTTCAGCTTTCCTTTGAGTGATATTGATATCTGAATTTACTTCGTGATGATTGTATATCCTTTCTGAAAATTTGATTAGGTCAGTTGATTTATAGTCATTTTGCAAATCCTCTCGTTAAAGATTTTATAGCCGTTGCAGTTCTTTTGAATAAAATCTTGTTTGTTACATTTGTACGATTTGATTCCCATTGATTTTGCCTCATGTTTGGTCCTGCTTTATTCTTTCCTTTTTGATATCTTGCAAGAATCTAGAATTGTTCATCATTAAAATAATTCTTGCACTAACATTTTCATTGAAAGACTAATCTATATCTATATCTATATTACCTTAAAGCATGAACTCCTAACTTGAATGTTAAATTACTATAATATCCCTAACATAGGTTGAGACTTTTTCGATTAGTTGTCACTTTTCTGATAAGTTGTGACTTTTTTAAAAGGGTTGTGATTTTTCTATGAGTTGTGACTTTTCAAAAGAGTTGTGACTTTTCCAAATAGTTGTGACTTTTTTAATAAGGTGTGACTTTTCCAAAGGGTTGTGACTTCTTGAAAATGTCATGACTTTTCACATAAGACACAAAAACACTAGCTCATACTACCCTTTATTGACTATAAATAGAGGGGTTTCCTCTCATTTTTCAACCACAATTTTTTTAATCTTCTACGCTTCTTCTTCTTCTTGAATTTTCAAAAATTTCGTGTGATATATTGTGGTTGAGTGAGTTCGAAATTTAGTGGAATATGAGGTAACACTATTCTAATGAAGTAAAATTTTCTATCATAAGAGGGTATATTCCTTAACCTCGGGTACTTGAGGAAAATAATTTTGATGATATAATATATATTTTTTTCTTTGTATATACAGTAGTATGTAATTTTCCAATATATGAAGTTAACATGATGTAGTCTAAATTTATATGACTTGTAATAACGCTAGTTTAAGTTTCTATTAGTTTAATTTTTATTTTAGTCTAAATTCTTTTTCTTTTGTTAACAATTTCTCTTCCGATGTAGATATATACTTCTGAATATCTTTTTCAAAAATTATTCAACTTCTCAAGAGTTAGAGAATTGTCACGTTTATTTTTAGGATGGCCAAGACAAGAGAATGACATTATTTATCAGTGCTACTTATGTGATTTAAATTGTCAGGAAGTTTGCTTCAAAATAGTTATTTGTCACTCCCCAAACTCAAGGGGTGCAACTGGCTCCTAATGCCAAAACTCAAGCCAGAGCCGACCCTGCTGAACCATTTGCTACTAGCGCATGGCAGCCATACACAATCAAGAAATCAAACAAGTATATCTCGGCTTAAAACTAAGCCATCGGCCGGCAAGGCCCCTGTCAACTTGTCACGACCCGATTTCTCGAGTCATGATGGCACCTACTATACCCTACCAGTAGGTAAGCCAACCCGTAACCCAGAACATCAAGCAATGAGCAAAAGGGCAGAAACTAGCGAAAATAATAATCTAAACAAGGATAACAAAGCGGAAGCAACCCAAAATAAATATATACAGAAATCCCTCCCAGGACCTGGAAGTCACTAGTACAGAGCTATCTAATAAAGAGTACAAGTCCCAAAAGTGGACCACAACAGAGCGTGTCTCAAAGGCAACAAGACTAGCTAAATCAAAAGAAGGAGACAGAACAAACCCCAAAACGCCAAGTGCTCGCCCTCGTCTCCGAATCACAACTGCAAAAGGAGGCTGGAACTAATCACCGCTGGTAACTGGTACTGGGACCTGCATCACGAAATAGATGCAGAGCGTAGCATGAGTACCAACACAACAGGTACTCAGTAGGCATCATAGGCCGACTGAGCAAAAAGGGTAAAAACAATAAGAAAGGATAGAATCTAGACACAGAGAGGTCAAAGCGGATAAGAAAATGAAGCACACGAGCATACCAGAAACAAACTAAGTACAACTAGACTAAACCTAACTGGGCCCCCATAAACCCAGAAGGTACACTCGTGCACAAGCTCAAATAAAACCTGAACGAACCCCCATAAGCCCGACAGGTACACGGAAAAGCTAAGTCTACTGAGAAAGAAGAAAAATTAGGCTACCAGCCCAAAGTAACTAAGATAATCCATCAGACTCCACCCAACCAGCAGTGCACTCCCAGCCCAGCTAGAAAGAGTGACCCTAGGGGGCACCCAACCAAACAGTCCGCTCCCAGCCCAGCTAGAAAGAGGGACCCGTGAGTGAGGTAGATATCACGAGTCGTCCTACCATGCAGTCAGCTCCCAGCCCAGCTAGAAAGAGCGACCCGGGGACACCCAGCCAGCAGCACACTCCCAGCCCAGCTAGAAAGAGAGGCCCGGGGGCGATCGCCGATATCACCGAGTCTACCCAGCCAGCGATACGTTCCCAGCCCAGCTAGAAAGAACGACCCCGGGGGTGATGGTATCTCCAATAGGATTCAATCCAAAAACAACCACCGTGGAACGCCGCCCACTCTAAGATATTACATAAAAGGCTCCAAGCCTAGACTATCTCAATCCCACGCCTCGAGTGATGCACCAAACCTTTGAGAATGCGCCGGAACCGCAGAATACGAGGGAGAAGATACAGAAGTGCAACAAGTAGCGATAACGCCTAATCTAAGGCTCAAACTATCAGACTCAAGTCTGCTATTCCAGTCTACAAGGAGCTAAGTCATCCGAACGACGTCGGCAGAAAGTCAAGGCTATCCAGCCCACACGGGTCATAAGTCTAAGGCAATGCTAGCCTAACCTAGACTAAGGCATACAATACAAAGCATACAATAACATTTAGCACATAGACATGCAACTCTACTAAACCGGACAACATGATACTATACCCGAAATGTGGCCAATCGATCATAACATAAGGTATCTAATCAAAGTAAGGTAGTAAACTAGTATCCACCCCCAATTCACTCCAATCGACATGTTTTTACACAATTAAGCTCAGTCTAAAATAAAGGAAAGCCGTAGCCTACCTTAAGGCCAACCGTGCGCTCTCCAAATCACTTTACCGGAGCTTTCCCTTTCCGAACAGTCTCAAAACGCTGCCCCGCTATCAAAAATAGAGTCACAACGTTACTATGGTCATTTAGACACCAAAATCATAACAAACGGAGACGGGTCAATTTTGGAGTCAAAACGGGAATCGTGGGACCCGCACCGAACTGTCCAAATTTGACTCCGTCAAGAGACCCTAAACAGCACTCCAAACTTGTGTTCCAAAATGGAACACAATCCGAGGCTTAAAACACAGCAAAAACCAACAAGCAAGAAAACCCACTTTAAACAACTAATAGAAACCCTACTGCAGCAGTCCAAAATCGAAATAAACGAAAATCAAAAGGTGTCCAGCACTCTTTAAACACTCTACAACGAAGTCACGACAATTCTCAACATGTGGGACTTCGAATCACCCAAAACCGAGCTAAAATGAGTGAGATATGACCAAAACAAAAATTCCAAAAACAAGGACTCGAAAACAGTACAGCAGTCAGGTTTTTCGCGAAATTTACCTCAAACGGGAACCCCAAACCACTATCCGAGCTCACCAACGCGTTGCCCTCGAAAAATCTCACAACTTTGCCTTTTGAATCGCCCAAATCGGACAAAAGATGAGAGAGTTAAGAGAGTTAGAAGTTTTGGAATTGTTGCTGAAAATCTGCATTATATTGCAGATTTTCTGCAATTTTTCCAAAACTAAAAACCCCGACGGGGTACTCCGATCTCGTTCGGAACCCCGTGCACGCAAACGAGATATGCAACCATACCAAATTCGATATTCCAGACTCAACGGCGCAGTCGAAATTTCCATCAGAGGTCATTTCGATAAAAAGTGGGTCCCACTTCCAAAGGCCATTTTAAGCCAAAACCCACAAAAGGGCTCGGAAAGATATCAAAAACCTCGGGACACAAAAGAAGGGTCAATCTAGACCAAACTCAACATTCCGGAGCTAACCGCACTGACGGAATTCTCATCCGAGCGCGTTTACTCAAAATGTTGACCAAAGTCAAACTTAAGCCAAAATTCAAAGGCTAAAACGCCTAATTGCACTGACTCACATTGAAAACCTCAAGAGTCATGTCGACCATGCTACTAGCCTAAAATGACCCTTTCAGAGCTGATGAAATCGTCAGAATTGGATTCCGATGTCATCTTCTTGAACTTTTGATCGAAAATGACCATTCAAGGTTCAAAAGCTCCAAAACACAAAAACTCACACCAAGACCAAACGAACGACCAGGTGACCGAACTGTCAGTCCCAGCAAGTCGTAAATGACTTGGGGTCGCTATAGGAACGCTCTAAACGACACACAGAAGGCAAGACACAAAAATGACCAAGAAGGTCATTACACAACTGATCTATAAAAGAAACAGCTACTCCCAGGAGATCATATAAATAAATAGTCAACTACCACAGAAGTCCTGATTGGGCCGTCGAGGCCACCATGATATCTATACCAAAACTAAAAGCAGATATATATAAATACAATATATCAAACAACTCACAAGCTTCAGCAAACCAACAACATAGGCCAGCATGGCCATAACATAGCTATAAACCCCACTCACTAGTCTACAAGCCTCTAAGAGTAGTAAAGATTGGTGGGACAGGGCCCTAGCCTACCCATAAAGATATATACAACAAAAGGTAACAAACATCCCAACTCTGGCAGCTCCAGAGGAGAGTGACTAGCCAATCGGATAAAACTCAATCTTGCTGATGAGGAGGTCTACTCAGTCGTCTGTCAGGACCTACATGCATGAATGCAGCACCCCCAAGGCCATGGGGCTTCAATACAAAATAATGTACAGAGTATGAAAGACAATAGACTATGATGAGGTATCCTGATATACTAGAATAATCCAATAAATAAATCAAGGCTAAGATAAGTATACTGACCTACTCCTAAATCTAAACTTATCAAAAATAATAAAACAACAACCTAACCAAGCCCCCATAAGGTCGGCTGGTACAAACAGCACACAAGACCACCTACTCAAGCCCCACAAGCCCGGAAGGTGCCAATCAACCTAAATACCCCTATTAGTAGTCCCCTAGCCCCGTAGGCAGTCACATAGCCCTCTTAGGAATTAATATAGCCCCGTAGGTAGCACATAGCTCTTTTAGGCATCAACGTAGCTTATAGACAATTCATTGCCCTCTTAGGCAACAACATGGCCCTGTAGGAAGCACATAGCCTTCTTAGGAGTCAATATAGCCCTGTAGGCAACTCATAGTCTTGTTAGGCATCCATATAGCCCTGTAAGCAAAACATAGCCCTTCTAGGCGTAGATCACATTCTTGCAGCTAACCACAATTACCCTAACGACAATAATAACAAGCCAACCGCTAAAAGCGAGCAATTTAGTTATAAGCAACCTATACAAATAGTCTCTAAGTCGTGTCCAACACAGGGATGCTACTAACTGAATAAGAATCACGACAAGGGAGGATTATATCAACTCAAGAAGCCAACAATCAACAATCACGGTTACAAGTATATCAAGGATAACAACCCAAATACATTGCTTCTAAGCTTTAAGGAAACATGTCATAAGTAGGGAATAGCCTTAACATACCGTTTTCGCTAAATTCACTTGGCCGAATGACTTTTACTCAATAATCCCTAGATACTCGATCTTAAGGTCGTAATACGCTTCAAAACCTTCAAATATATCTGAACCCTTGCTCTCCCAACACTAAAGTGTGATATGACATGCAATTGATAAAACAAATTATACCACGATGATGAGCCCAACACGAGAAAATCTATATTTCACTTGATCCTATAAATGGGTTTCTCTAATTTCTCTATTGTTTTAATTTAAAAATGGTGAAAAAGGTCGAAGGAGAAGATATATGTAACATTCCTCCGACTTAGGGCCCCACCTCACGTGCCTACTTGCGCAGTCTCACGAAAATGCAAATATCTCTTTATTCTGAAGTTGTTTGAACGAACGGTTAATGCGTTGGAAACTGGACTCGTAGACCTTCGATTTCATAGCTCGCGGGGACCATAACTCTTAATAGATTGGGAGAAAACGTCTGAGACATTTGACTCAAATTTCAGACGAATCTTTTAAAAGGAATTTATGGTAACTTTCGCCAACTTTTATTTTGTCACTTACCTAACTTCAAAACTTGAGATACCACACTTGAACACTTAAAATATCACATAACACATTATTTTTAATTTATTACTCACCCTCCTTGTCTTTCCACGAAGATACGAGTTAATTTAGACGTTTTTAAAAGTCGGGGTGTTACATCATTACTATATAAACATTGCTTTTTGGTTTTACTGATTTTCTATTTCTTAATATTTTAATATTTTCAACGAATAAAAGTTCATATGACTTATAATAATGCCAGTTGAAGTTTTTATTTGTTTAATTTTTATTTTAGTATAAATTCATATATCCCTAACTTATGTTGTGACTTTTTTGATTAGTTGTGACTTTGTTCAAAGGGTTGTGATTTTTCGATGAGTTGTGACTTTTCCAAAGAGTTGTGACCTTTCTAAATAGTTGTGACATTTCCAAAGAATTGTGACATCTTGTAAATGTCATGACTTTTCAGATAAGACACAAAAAACGCTTGCTCATACTACCCTTTGTTGACTACAAATAGAGGGGTTTCCTCTCATTTTTCAACCACAATTTTTTTTAATCTTTTACTCTTCTTCTTCTTCTTCTTCTTGCATTTTAATAAACTTCGTCTGATTTATTGTTGTTGAGTGAATTCAAAGTTTAGCGGAATATGAGGTACCATGTATGAATAAGACATATATATGATGATCCACATTGATCATTCACAAAAGAATCAGAAATATTATTTTATGCAAAGCTTATTATTAAAATCTTCGATTAAATTTTCTTGATAATCATGTGCAGCGCACGTGTCAAAAAAACTAGTTACCTTAAAAGCATGATCTCCTAACTTGAATGTTAAATTACTATAATATCCCTAACTTAGGTTGTACCTTTTTCAATGAGTTGTGACTTTTTTCAAAGGGTTATAATTTTTGTATGAGTTATGACTTTTCCAAAGGGTTGTGACTTCTCTGAAAGGTCATGGCTTTTCAGATAAAACACAAAAAACACTTATTCATACTACCCTTTGTTGACTATAAATAGAGAGGCTTCCTCTCATTTTTCAACAACATTTTTTTAATCTTCTACTCTTCTTCCTCTTGTATTTTATAAAAAAAATCATGTGATTTATTGACATTGAGTGAGTCCGAAGTTTAGCGAAATATGAGGTACTACTATTCTAATGAAGTAAATCGTTCTATCCTAGCAAGATATATTCCATAATCTCGAGTACTTGAGAAAAATAATTTTGATGATATAATAATTATTTTTTTACTTAACATATACATTAGTATGTAATGTTCCAATAAATGAAGTTAACATGATGTAGTCTAAATTCATTTGTTTTTGTTAACAATTTCTCTTGTTATGTAGATATATTCTTCTGGATATCTTTTTCCAAAATTATTTGACTTCTCAAGAGTTAGATAATTGTCATGATTTGTTTTTATGAGGCTCAAGATAAAAAAAATGACTTTATTTATCAATGCTACTTATGTGATACGGATTGTCAGGAAGTTTGCTTCTATATAGTTATTACTGTGTAAACATTGCCATTTTTGTTTTACTTATTTGTTATTTCTTAAAATTGCAGTATTTTAGACGAAGAAAAGTTCATATGACTTGTAATAATGCCAGCTGAAGTTTGTATTAGTTTAATTTTTATTATTTATTTAATTACTAATTTTTATGAGATAAATATTTTCATTAATATATAAATGGGTAGGTATTTATATTTATATTAAAGTATTATATATTTCACGAATGTATTATCAAGCCAAAAAGATCTTGTAACTTCAAAATATATTATTTTATAATGTTCTAAATTCTTTTTTTTATACAGTAATATGGAATAAACATTTTCATGTTGTCTCTACACTAAATTAAAATATAATAACTATAAGAAATGGGAACATTAATTAAAAGTCCTATTTATGTATGTAAGTATAAAATTTATTAGAAATTCAGCTATTGCACATTAATTCTTTAGTTATAACATTATAAATTCTCTTAGTTATTACTAATTATTGCAAATGTTATTCACACTCTTTTACATCCTATAGTTATAATATTATGAATTCTCATAGTTATTACATTAATTATATCTATCTTTCATATTTCCTTATATTAAACTTTGACCAATAATTTTTTATATTATTATACCGCCCCTATATATGTTATAACACGGTGTTGAAGTATATGAACTATATCTTTCTTGGGTGTAACATAAACATGTGATCATATATATGATTTCACAGATAGAATATATTCTTTGATTTTAACTTTTATTTTTTCCGATATAAAAAAGGAAACATTTCTCAGTTAACTATGGACAGTCAGATAACTATCTTTGATTTATATACACAGTCAAGCGAGAAGTCAAATATGAGAGCCAACAACTTGAACAACATGTATTGTGTTATAACTTATAAAATACAAATTAATATACAAAAATAATTCTAAAAAAACATTTAAATAGTTTAACTTGGAATACACCTGCAAAACACATCTGGTTAGATGACAAGAAAAATGCATAAAAAATATCGTCTATAAGGTGAAATTTGTAAGATACGACTAATTAAATGATTGAACCTCATCAAATTGAAATAAATATATACATTATTGCATTTAACTAATAAAATATTTCACTGGCCAGCTTCATAGGTTCACGTGAATAAGAGATATATATGACAATCCACATTGAACATTCACAAAAGAATATGCAATACTATTTTGTGCAAAACTTATTATTCAAATCTTCGCTTAAATATGCAATACTATTTAGTATAACATATATTTTTAATTGGTAATCACGTGCAATGCACGTGTCGAAAACCTAGTGTGTGTTTATATATATATACACACACACACACTACCTTAAAAGCATGAACTCCCAAACATGAATGTTGAATTACTATAATACCCCCAATTAAAAGTACTCAATTTATTTTATTAATTAATTTTTTTATTTGTATTATATTAAAAATAGACACCTTTTGACATTAAAGGGTTGTGATTGTTTCACAGAGATGTGACTTTTCCAAAAGGTAGCGACTTTTTTGATGGGTTGTGACATTTTCGATAAGTTGTGGCTTTCTGAAGGGTTTTGATTTTTCCAAAGGGTTGTGACTTTTCCAAAGGGTTGTGCCTTTTTTAATGAGTTGTGATTTTTTCAAAGGGTTGTGACTTTTCTGATGAGCAATGTCTTTTTCGAAGGGTTACAACTTTTCTTATAAGGCACAATTAGCACCTATTCATATTACTATTTGTTAGCTATAAATAGAGTAGTTTCCTCTCACTTTTAAACTACATTTTTTTAAAGTTTTGTACTCTTCTTCTTCTTAAAAAATCTCAAGGGTTATTTGAAACAGTTGATTAAGGTAAAAATTCAACAAAATTTAAAGTATCACAAAAGAAAGAGTTGGTGAACAAATTATAGCAAATCATTCAACAATTCACACTAGTATTTTTTTTACGATTTTCATGAGTTAACTGTCACGACCCAAGTCTACACCCTAGACGTGGTCGGTACATAAGAACCATTGTTGGTCCCCAAGCGAACCCTCATCGTGGCTGTCTACAAGCGGAAGAGTAACTTAAGCATGGAAAAACTTAAAACTGAATAAATTTCAGTAAACTCAACTTTTCAAAACTTTCACTCAAATGAACAAATTAGAATAAAAATAATATATTCAACTCGCCATAAAATAGGCACTTAAGTCTTTAAAATATTTAATAAAATAAATGAATAATACAGACTTCTCAACTATACTGACTATCTATGAAGTCTCTAACTGATAAAAATGGAGGTCGGGACAACACCCACGACATCCTGACTAAACTAAAAAGTAAATGAAATCCTCTCGAAAATAAGAAGGCTCACCATAGCTAACTCGAACTTTCGGATGTATCTACGAAGCTCCTGTTGAATATCCTGAATACCTGTGGCTTTCGGATGTATCTAAAGCATAACATAAGCTTTAGAGAATCAGAAAAAAATTGAAGAACTTACATGGCTCAACTCGACTCAACATAACTGAACTCATTTCAATATAAAGCAGTTTAAGACAAGTGCAATATAAAGAAAAAGGAAAACTGTTTAAAACATGATGTTACCTCATAATTATAATATCATAAAGACATATCATACTCCCTCTCAAATTCTACTTGTGAAATGCATGAATGAAGTCCCATACCCCTATTCATACTAAGAAGAACCCCTTGAGGAACCATGCAAATACTGAATATTGTTATGGGAGTTTCTCTAATCGACAACCATCACATAAGAGCTATTGTGATAATACATCAATCTTCAGCACACTGCCAATGCATCCTATACCTGGCCAAAGGTATAGGACCTGAATTACTAAGTGGATCCACTAGTCTATGAGAAAAGGATTCATATAAAAAGAATGACCCTTTTCTACCCATGATGGCTACATGGTTTAAGGGGGCTGATAGTTTTATGAACTCTTCCCCATCGGTGCTCAATACTACTACCAAAAATATTACATTATATTAGCTCTTTATGTTTAAAAACATACTTCTTTATGTGGTTTGAGATTAGTGCTCAAAAACATAGCTCAAAGGCTATCTTGGAAATCAAAGATTTCCCTCTTGCTTCATTTAGAAAGCGATTACTCTTTTCAGAAAACTAGCCCAAAGGCTCTTTAGAAATCTCAGTGTTCGTTCTTATTTAAATGTGAAAACATTTTAAATCTCTTTGGGAATACTTAATCCCCATATACTTTTGAAGAAATGAACTTCAAGCTTTACTCTTTACTCTTTACCCAACTCAAAACTTAAGTCTTAAAACAAAGTTAAAACGTTTGTAAAAGATATCTTAGAAATATGGTTCATGCTGAATTATGGACATGAACGACTCAATGCAAGGTTTTCAATAACCATAGATAGAAGTAAAATAATTGGAACTCAAGAAGTTCAATGATACTATTCATTTCAAGAATGCTCAACTCAGAGTTCATCCGAAATTATGAGCATGAACTACTCAACTCAATGACTCAAAGATACTTCTCATCTCGAGACTGCTCGAACTACAGAGTTCATGCGAAATTATGGACATGAATAACCCAACTCAAGAACATCATGGGTAACATGTAATAGTCTCATGATTAGGAATATAATCTCAAATGGGTTAGAAACTCAATACTTAAGACTTAGGACATAAACATATTACTCCTCTCATAGATACTCAACTTCTGGAGTTCATGCAGAATAAATGGGAATGAACGACTTGACTCGTAGGTCTACATAACATTATAGAGCTCATGATACAAGTTTTCTCATTCTCTTACTTACATTCTCAAAACTTAGTTCAAAATCAATAGTTGATCTAAAAGGATTCACAATTGAACTCAAAGGCTTTCTTGAACTCTACTATTAACTCTCTCTTGAATGTGAATTATGAATTCAAGAGTTATGCTACATAGTATGAAGGATCTTGTATAATAAAGTAGACTCATGAATACATTCTCCTCATTCTCATGCTCACTTACTTGGGTCTTGAAATACGTTACTAGAAATTGTAGAAGACTCCTTAAAAAGTCTCAAAGGGACTTTCTCGAAATGTCCGAATGAGCTCTCAAAACTTAACTCTTAACTCTATCTTGAATTTGAATTATGAATCCAAGGTTATGATTCATGTTCATGGATGATTTCTAGGTGTTTAGAAGTCATTTAGACTATCTAGAATCAACGGAATGTGTTAGGACACTTTAGAATAACTTAAATAGGCTAAGCGACGAAAAACTGGTGAAAAACGCTAATCCGGTCGCGTCCCTGGAACGCCGCACCAGGCCCCAATTTGCTGGGGTTCGTTTCTGGCACACTGCTGGCACGTCGCCCCAGCCTCCTTGGCGCAATGGAGGCGCGTCGTGCCAGCATTACCCTAGGCAAAACTGACGAATTTTTCCTCTCGTTTTCTGACCTTAAATCGCTTTTTATCGATTTGTTTTCTCAAGTTTTCTTTAGATTCAATTACCCAAAATAAGTGCACACTAATCCACTCAAAAAATCACTTTCATCTCAAGAAATAATCAAAACCCTAACAAAACAAGATTAAGAACGATCATGAAGAACACCTATCAAGAACTTAAATCCTTCAACTTTTTGAGAATGAAACTTTGCTGAAAATAATATGTTTGGCGTGTGGGTGAACAAACCCAACACTATGGAAACTTAATACCTCTTAGGGATCAAACCGATGGAGACAATCCGCAACAACTCTCAAGAATATCAACGAACACTTCAATCATTTCTCTTTTCTCCTCTTCTCTCTTCTTCTTTTCTCTTCTTGAACTCTCAACTAAATCCCTAGGCGTAAACTAGGATTATAATACTGAAAATCTAATCAGATTAGACCCCTAAAATATCACTAAAAACGAATTAAATCTTATTGGGTAAGAAAAAGATCAAAATACCCCTCTAAAATTCGGTTTTGACTTTCCTTATCTAGACAACCCTACTTCGAATGGACATATCTCCCTCATACGATATCGAAACTGAGCAAACTTGGTGGCGTTGGAAAGATAATTCAGATATATTCCCTACGGTATCTGGTATCACACCTAAATCATCTTGATCTAGAAGGTATGGTCATTTGAAGTCGATCCAAAACTAATACTTAGCTGAACTTGCAGAATTTTAGATTTTGCTATTTCCAATTTAATTCTTTTTGGAACGCAAGGTGCTACATCTATTGATCTTAACACTTAAGAAATTTTTAATTCCTTGACAAAATGTTACTCACTAAGAAGAACGGTTCGAGTCTTAGTTCAAAATTCTTTTCTGGAGTGTTACATTAACAGTGATGAAAAGTTATGGGAAAGACAATAATAATAAATAAATATGAAAAAAGCCACATGATTTGGGTAAGATATTTCTTCTTTGTTTTTTTATTTTTTATTCTCTTACCCTCATGGAGGAGTTTCTTTCTAATTTTGCTAAAACAACGGGCATCAACATAGTCCATTGAATTATTAGTTTGGATTTTAAATTCATTATTTCAAAAATGGATTTTAACTTTTACTTATAATATGATAATATAGTCATGATAATAATTTTATTTAATAGATATATACATAAAAATGGACGGATCAAGTAAAGTTTTGGTGGCAACTGATTTTTAATCAAATAGAACACTAAAGTGAATATAGTATGAACATATATTTTGGTCTTCCTTCTTCGTTGGTTATGTATTGTTACATATATTTTTAAACCTTTTTTATGTTTATATTAAGTATGCAATTTTTTTGGTATGGATTTCTTCTTATTTTGTGTTCATTTTAATTTGAGAAAATGTTATGTCACAAGATAGACTCCTTGCTAGCTATATAAAAATAGATAAGAAAATAGTGATTGATCATAAATTAATGTTAAATCAAATTAAAAATTCTATAAATAATACTGAATTTTATTCTTCTATTAACTTTTATTATTAAAAAGATTTAGTATTTTATATCACGATATCTCCTCTAAGATAGTGGATTCTTTCAGTAGACAACAACTATATGATATATATGCGGCATAAACAAGGAGAAGACTACGATTCTACAAAGATAAGGTTGAAACTTAAAGAAATGAAAATAAAATTCACCAAAGGTGATGTTGTTCATACATTATAATTAAATTATGCTACTGAAATATATATATATATATATATATAAATATAAATAAAGAATTGGTCATGCTAAATATTTGACCTACACTCAAACCTCTATTTAACCATCATTCGTTATAACAAAAAAGTACCTTTTTTTGTTGTTGTAAAATTACCTCTCTATGATAGTCTTACTCAAATATTAATTAAGTAATAATATTTTATAAAAGATAGATTGTGTATAAAGATAAAATATTGAAATATTTATGGTAATCCTTGTTAGTGTCATGCACATACTACATTTCAAATATGAATATTTAAGGGAAAATTTTTACTTAAATGGTGTCCATCATTTATGTTCATAACCTCAAGAGGAAAGGATATTGGTGACATATTTTGTATTGATATTTTAAAAAAAACTTTGTTGGTTAGATTTGCTTACTAAATTGAGAAGTAAAAATACTACTAAAGAAATGTCACTTTTTACCCACATTTAAACTTTGAATGTATTTTGAATTGTTTCAATGAAATATGGTCATTTTGATCTCAAAATACAAGTAACTCTATGACAATTTGTATTAATTAGTTAAAAACATTTGTCCTATGTTCTTTCAATTATAATTATTTACTAAAAAGCTTTAATTTAGTAATATTAATTCTATTTTACAGCATTGTATACTACATATACAATGCACACGTGCAACGCATGTGCCATGAAACTAGTATCTTGAAAAGGATCAATGGTTGCACCATCTATACCACAAAGAGTGTCTCAATCTCGACCACCACTGTTCCATAGAAAGTATTATGAATGGTGGAAGAACCACATGATGGATTACTTAATAGGAGAAAATCCATACATATGAGGAGTCATGTTGGACGATACAACCATACCCATGAAGAATGGAGATGGAACCACTCAAGTGCCAAAGGATAGGAAAGAATGGGATGCTGTTAATAAATAAGTTGTCATGACTCAGGGGTCACCCTAGACGTAGCATGGCATAAAAGACTCTTAAAGGCTTCATATAAGCCACTTAGCTTTTATAGTCAAGATAATAGAAATTCAGTAAGAGTAAAACATTTTCAACACAATCAAAGTGTTTATAAAATGAAGAGGAGGTCTCATACATTTATCTCAAAACCATTTAATACAAATATTCTTGGGACACAGCCCATACAATAATGATTAAAACATAAAATGAAAGAACATAAGAGATATGCTGGCAAAATTCTCGAATATTTTGAGGACATGATCGCTTGCATAAACATAAACATAAACGTAAACATAAACATAAGAGTTAGACAATATAAGTCCTAAGCCTAATCAATGCATATAATAGATAATATATTAACATAAAATGAATACTTCTTGAAGTAACCTCAAAGCATACTTAGGAAAGACATGGGTAATCTTCTACTAGTCTTACTCATCATAGAAGGCAATCTCAAGCAACAATCCAAGTTTATCACCTATCAGAACATTTTAAGCTTATCTTTTATATACATGGGGTATCGTATATTGCCTTCCTATAAAGGCTTATGGGTAGTCTCCACTTGTCTTACATGAAGGATCATGGGTTCTCGCCTCCATGTTCAACTTATGGGATCATGGGTACTTGCCTCTTGTCCCAATATCCCATGACACGGGTACTCGCCTCCATATTATTATATAAGGATCATGGTACTTGCCTCCATGTCGACACTACAAGAAAAATGACCTTTAGCGAAAGGAAATACCGTCGCTATAAGTCCATATCCGATCGTTAAAGGTCTATAACGACCGGTCAAAAATTGGTCTTCATCGGTCGTTAAAAGCTCCGTCGTTAAAGGTTAACGACTGGATTGCATGTCCGGTCGTTAAATATTATTTAACGACACCAATTAATTTGGTCGTTACACGTGCTTACAGCGACCAAATTCCCCTTCATTGATGGGCATTTAGTCGTTAGAACCTTCAAGTAAAACAACAAATTAGGGGCGTTATAACTAATTTTAGCGGCCAAAATTCCTGTCGTTGATTACAATACTTTTTAACAATCAAATTTCCTGTCACAAATTACGATTTAAATTATTACATTTAATTTGTAGTTGTTATCTTTTCCATCATTTCTAAAAAGAACTAATATGATCAGTTCATATAAACTCTTTTCACATCTAATTGAAAATTTGATATAAAATTATATTGTTAATAATAAATTAAAGAACATATTGATTTAATTACTAAAAACTTATATGTTCGACACAATATCTAAAAAAAAAAGCATACACGTTCAACATCAACATCTATAAAATACTAGAAATTAAGAAAATGACATTAAGAATAACTACAGAAAACGTCTTTGCACCAACAATAAAAATATAATATTCTTTGCTGCTCGGTCCACATTATCTTTCACATGATCTTGTTCTTTAATCTTCAAAATCTTCATCTGTCAAAACAACAATTTGAAGTAAATTAATTAGTAATGGAAAAAAGTTTGAACTTAAGGATTAATTCTCTTGAATAGTTCCTGATCTATTTTCTGATGTATACAACTAGAAACATATTTACAGTTCTAGTTCATGAATTCTAGATAATTTCTCTACCCAACCTTTTACATTGAGGATCTCCACTGGCAGCCAGCAAGAGTTGTATTACTTTCACATTAACATCTCATACAGAGGGTGGTTGGTGCTTCCTCATTTAAATATTTATTGAAGTGGATGCTTCCTCATACCCCACCTCTTTCACAAAACCTGGGCCTCTTTCCAGATTAATGGAAGGAAAGAGAGATATTAAAGTGGACAGACATGAACACAACACACATTAAAGTGCTTCAACAAAGAGAATGTAAATATACTACTATCAAATAAAGAAGACCAGAAATCCTAGTCCTAGTACTAGTACTGAAAGTTGAAGGAAAGAAAACATAGATAAGTTGTTGAAATGGAAAATGCAAGTGGAATAGATGAAACAAGCTTGCAGCTGGATGACAAGTAGGAAGTTAGAAAAACTTAAACAACTAATTACTACAGTGGAGAATGACACAAACATGATCAAATATATTTAAAGTTGCAGGGCAACAGAGAAAGGGTAATGTAGAAGTGTGTGATGTTTGAGATTAACTACTAATACTACAATAATAAAGGGCAAATTATATTAACAATGATATTATAGAGGACAAAGTCATACAAGGACTTAATCAGAGGAGAGATCTTGATTTTCTACCAACAACATATATATAGAACAATAACCATATTGATACCTACTTTTACATATGAAGATGTTATAACAATCTCATTGGTATATACAAAAATGAACATAAAATCAATCTTTTAGCTTTGTGGATATTATAACTAAAGTGATATTGATTTTAGTTATATATAGAAATGCTAGAGTGAGAATGCCAGAATATACAGAATATTTAAGATAACGCAATGCACTAAAGGAAAACAGGTAACTCATAGCACAACTGCAATAACAAAGCTCTTATCAATGAGAAGCAACGTCACTTCATTCACACACAATACACATCATGTAATAATAACTAATAGTATGTTTACTAACCTGATGGAATTGATGGAACTGATGAAGACTGACGAATCACTATATTTTCAAGGTGTTCATATTTACTCTCTAGAATATCCATGCGTTTTTGTAGTGATTCCTTTTCTTTCCGAGTTGTTTTCAGCTCTTCCCACAATGCAGCCTTTGAGGTGGTACCGCCTTTTAACTCCTTAGTTGTTATTCCACCACCAAATCCAACTACGTGACTTTTGCATTGAGGTCCAAAGCACCTTTCCACTACCTCAATATTAGTAAGAGATGGTTCAGATTGTACAAGCTCGTGAATTTCAGCCTATAAAACATAAGAATATTTAAAATAATGCAATGCACTAAATAAGAGTAAGGATGTTAAGTGAAATTAAAATTGATATAAACATACATATTTTTCAACGATTTCAGGTCCGACAAGCTCATTTCCCTTCTTACGTGTCTCAAAAAAAATAGTTGCCATGTTTGGTGGATTACCATCTTTGCCTCCCTTCACGATTAAAAAATAAGATATTTTATAGAAATAGGAGAGGATTCTTTATAAGGTTGCACAATTTATTTATCATTTCGTAAACAATCTCTCTAATAGGCCTGCTACCCGTAGGATGAGGCATACGCAACTTAGACCTATTGACTGAGTTTCTTGTACTTGCGTCCTGCATTAACAACACAACAACTGAAATTATCACAATCCTGTTTAATGATTCTATATTTAATGTGTACTTTAAGCTCAGTGGGAAGAGGGTAAAAGAGAACAGAAGCACAAAAAAACACCATTGCAATTTCTTTGGTAGATCTTGTGGATAGAAGACATCAAATTTTTTAATCGAAATGAAGACTCAATTTGTACATGGTATAAATTATTCCAAAAAACTAATCATATCTGACTAGAAATAAAATGATATTTGTTAATAACTTTATGAAGTCTTACCTTAAATTTCTGAGATAAAAAATGTTCCTTGACCAACCATTCCCAATCACTCTTGTCTACTCCCATTGGCACATCTTTAAGAACCTCGTGCAATGATTTAGATTTTACATTCTTGTGCAATGACCTCTCCAGTTATTCCAAAGCTTTCTCATATGTTGCAAAACATTATCTCTTTGATCATTTATGTTATCACTGTCAAACTTCTCCTAAAATAGAAAAAACACCATCAAAATATCTTGAACAAGGGAAAACAACGCATCAAAGTATAGATCACCTAATAGGTAATAACCTAGAAATTTTAGGAACAGAAATCAAAATTTCAAATAAATAACAACCACAAGTTGTTTGTTTAAAACCTATAGCTTACTCACATCACTATTGTATAGTGTTTGAAATAGCGTTAAGAGTAAAGTAGCGACACAAGCGAGTGGCCTGAAGCATGATGTGAAGGAACATAAACTACTATAATAGAATCCTCGCAATCCGATCTTGCTGGAGAAGAAATTGAACTTAGCATAAATTTTAGGAGATCATAGTTCAATTATATTATAGAGAAGTAAAGCCACATGGATTTGACCAGGTAATGACCGTACACGTTTATTAATCAAGGTTGGGCAAGGACAAATACATCATGATCAGGAGAGATAATAGATGAAGTTTTTGTTAGTTATCTCTAGTCTCTATGTTATGTGATTCAATAGTAACATAATATTTCTTCTGCTTGAAAAGAAAGTAAGCCACAATAGTAGCATAATTAAAAAGGAAGTGGCTAATGGGTCAAAGAGTGAAAAAACTCGAGGACTTTGTAAGTGACAACCTTTAACAATGGCTCAACAGTCTGATGGTTTTGGTTGTTTATTCTTTAAGATGCTTCATGTATTGTAGTGGATAGAGATACTTTTCATGTTGTACATGACATTTTCAGAATAGGGATGTTGTTGAAATAAGTAAATGCTACCATAATTTTAACTACCCCTAAGGTCTCAACATTGGCCAATGTTAGTCAATATAGACCTACTTCATGCTATAATATGATCTAGAAGTGTATATCCAATGTGTATTCAACTAGAAAACAGAGATTTATGGAGATACAGCGAGAAAGAATAAGATTTGTGTTGATCAACCTTATTTAAAAGACCCCACTCATCTATTTATGTCATGTCAATGGAAAAAAGAGTTGTGGAGGAAAGTTACAGGTGGCTGGGTATTAGTAGCTTAGGCAAAGTCGAGGAAAGTCTATAATGGATCAACCAATGACACTGGACCAAGATCAAGAAGTAGATTGTGGCAGGGTAGTTATGGAATAGTGATTTACTTCATATTACATAACAAAAATTAAAGATTCATTAATGACAGAAGTACAACATATACAATTTATTACCAAAGAAAGATTATCAATAGTGAAAACCGCCAAGAAGGCCAAGAAATGTATATACTTAGTAGAGGCTTTCGATGAATAGGTGTATCCTCCATCAAACATTTAGGTCCTCAAGTAACAGTTAGTGTCAGCTCAGTACTTAACGAAGTATATATCAATACACTGCTATGACTGAGAAATGTCCAAATTTTGTTAAGATGAAGGTTACACATTGAAATTATAACATAAAATTGAAAAACAATAATTGATAGTTTTTACCAACTGCAGAATCATATTAACTATAGCCACACTAAACTAATAATATTAACATCCAAAGGAGTTACAGTGGAAGAATAAAGTTAACTTTTCAAAAGCCTCTTATTAGCAGGTAGTGGCAAGAGATTTAACTATCAAATAGGCTAACGAAAAAAGACGAAATGTGAGAATTTTTATCTATCCATTGAAACTGAGTAACTATACTTTGTTATTAAAGGAGAAGGAATGTGAAATCAAGAGTCATGTTTCAAACTAAAACATCCAATACTTTCTGAAAAGGGATTCTTGACAGTTATCAGTAAAAAGAAGAGATATATGTGTTGTAATCCTTATAGTAACAGTTGCCCACATGTGCTCAAGCTTATGCTCTTCAATGTCCATCCATGAGTGTACCCGGAGTGGACACATATTACGATCACGAACTATCAATCCCAAGTGTCTCGTAAATGAGGTGTGATTCTGCCCGACGACTCGATTTTGATAGAAAGTGACTTTTAATTTTTCTCCAGGTCTCAATCGCAAAACATTCTTACAAATATTTGTTCCCCTCACATTCTTTGCCCTTTCTGTTTCACATTGACCTGCAAAATCTATAGTAAGGAAAACCAAACAAGAAGTTCAATCCCACTGTAGCACAAAGTGAAGAATGAGACAACTAAAACATACTTGAATCTAAATGACTGGGATAAGGAGAGTTCTATAGAATTTGTGGGTCTCCTAACTTCTTTTAAAGATCTTATTAACAGTGAGGATAGCTTGAAATGGATGTTACTCTTAGATTCTCAGGGCCTATGGAAGTGAGGCAAGATAATGTTTTAGCTGCTTTATAGGTAACAATGCAGAAACTATTAGAAAATACGTAGAAGACAATACATACTAGTTTCAATTCCCTCAGCATCTTGTACCACTTCAACCACGTTTTTTGCTTTTCTAGATTCAAACAAACCTGCAAAACTAACTGTAAGTCAAAATGCCCAAGAAATCAATTCAGCTTACTAAAAAAAGTTACACAAATAAAATAAAATAGTAGTATCACTTCTTTGATCTTGCCGAGACACTTCAGTCACTTTTTAAGCCTTGTCAAATTCAAACAGACCTGTAAATTTTGATGCAAGTCAATTGAAATAAGAAGTTCATTCCCATTACTAACAAGAAGGATACAAAGGAAATTAAATAAAGGAAATTAAAGCAGTGGTGTAGGTGAAATAGCCCATAACAATAGTGACATAATCTCAAAGGAAAAATGCACAACATAGAATCACAAGGAAGTAGTAGTCAATGAAAAGAAGAATAAATTGAATAACACTCAGGATAATAATGCTGACAATATTCGCAACAAAAAACTGGTATAATTCAAACAAGCTTCTAACTTAGCAGAGATGTTCCTACTACAGAAAAGTCAGGCAAACTGGATCAGGCTTGGAGATGCAAACACAAGGTATTTTTACTCAGTTATTAAACAGAGACAATTGAAGCAAGCTATTGAAAAACAACTGGAAATATTGAAACTTCTTAATGCAAAGGATATTAGGAAAGTTGTGTGTAGTATTGATATGAAAAGCAGTCCTAGTCCTGATGGCTATGGTAGTGATTTCTACAGAGAAGCTTGGGATATCATGGGAAAGATGTTGCTAAAGAACTATTGGATTTCTTCCGGAATGGTCAATTACTAAGATTGATAAATGTTATTAATATTGCCCTTATCTCGAATGTCCTTGTTCCTGAAAATGCTAGTCAGTGCAGACCTATCTCGTGTTGTATTGTGATCTATAAAGTCAAACTGATTTGTCAAAATCTAAAATATGTGTAAGTTACTTGGTAGCAGAGAATCAATCAACTTTTGTTCAAGGGAGATCTATGGTCCACAATGTCTTAATATATCATGACTTATGAAGGCATTACAATAGGAAAACCAGTCTCAGATGTTTGATGAAGATTGATCTCCAAAAAGCATATGACATGCTGAGTTAGAAATTTTCGAGGAAGCTTTACTTGGTTATGGGTTTTCAGATGGCTTTGTGAAGTTGATTATGATATGTAACACCTCCCATGTATTCTGTTATGGTGAATGAGGTAGAAAATGGTTATTCGAGGAAAAACGAGGAATACGACAAGGTGACCCCATGTCTCCCCTGCTATTTATATTGGTTATGGAGTCTTTAACTACGGTCTTGAAGATTATGAGGGGCTTACCAAACTTCAGATTTCATCCAATGTGCAAAAAAGTTATGCTTACAATATGTTTATTGCAGGAACACTGCTTATGGAACTATCATATGCTAACATATCTATTGCAGATGGAAGCAAGGCAAGGTAATATTTTGACTGCTTTACCAGTAACAACATGAAAATATTACATAAAAGAAAATACATACTAGTTTCAGTTTCCTTAGCACCTTGAGCCACTTCAAACACTTTTTTTGCTTTTCTAGATTCAAACGGACCTGCAAATTTAAGTGCAAGTTATAAAAACTAACAATTCAATTCAACTAACAAAAAAAAGTTGTACAAATAAAATAACATACTAGTATCACTTTTTTGAGCAGATCGAGGCACTCCAATTAATTTTTTTGACCTATCAAATTCAAATGCACCTGCAAATTTTGATGAAAGTCAACCAAAATAAGAAGTTCATGCCCATTATTAATAACAGAAAGAATACAAAAAAGATTAAGTAAAGAAAGCTAAACAAAATTTCTTGATCAAATATATTAACTGGACTAACTCTTTTTCAAATTATCACTTCTTTGAGCATCTCGAGTAACTTTTGATTCTTGAAAGAGGGTGTCATCGTCTTCCATTGGATAAAAATTAGGAGGCACCGGGATACTAGTCTTTGCTGACTTATTTCGACTAGAAGTTGTTGTATTACTTCTATTTTTGTCAATCAGAGTCGATTTTTCAACATTAATCCCTAAGGTTTGTCCTCAAGCCGTTGCACCACTAGTCAAAGTGTATTGATTCATTTCAGTTCCTTGATGGAAGGGAGCATTGTCTTCCTTTTCATCAAAACAAGGATGCACATGGAAGCTATTGTCTGCTAGCTTATTCAACTTAGAAGTTGTGGCATTGTAACTTCTAATTTTGGAAATCGAAGTCCTTTGTTCAGCATTAACTCTTGTAGTGCTCATAACTTTCAAACTTTGACCTAGTCCCTTTGCTAAGGCACCAGGCTGAATGAGTCCATGCTTGGGAATTTTTGAAGCTTGTCCCATTTCATACTTCAGAGTTTTTGAGGGATTCATGTCAACCTAATACAAAATAATAATAATAATAATAATCAAAAGATCAAATAGGTAAGGAAGTTTTTCATAAGATGAAATATTAACTGAAAACGCATTCAAAAAAAGACACATGTACATGTAACACAGGTTCCTCGCATAAACCATTAAAACTTTAGTAAAATTAAGGTAACATTAAAGACCAAGATTATTAAACAAATTTTCACAGAAAATACTATAAGAATCATTACCATAATAAATTAATAAAGTAAAAGCAACCATGATAAAGTTGCAAACCTTAATGAGTTCTTTTTCTTTTCATTTGTGTAGAGTTATCTAACTCTTCTAAGTCATCATCCTTTTTTTCCAATATATCAAAAGAATCACGAGGTTGAACATTTTGCACTATATGCCAACCTTTATTCGAATGATCGATAACATAAAATACTTGTGATGCTTGGCTGGCTAATACAAATGGCTCATTTATTTTCAAACATCGCCGACGATTAACACTTACAAAGCCATATTCATCCATTTTAACTCCCTTCTTCTGATCATACACATCGAACCATGTACATTGGGATAAAATCACTCTTCTCTCCCCAACAAATTGTAATTCAAGAACCTCAGTTAACTCGCCATAGTAATTCATAGGTTTTTTCTCTTCACCGGTCTCACCTACTACAACTACCCCACAATTCTGAGTTTTCAAATATTTGTCATACTCTTGCACATGAAACCTATATCCATTAACAATATGGCCTTTGAATCTTGTCACATATGGTAGAGGACCACATGATAACGATAGCAAATCTGCCATTCTCTTACTATCATCATGTTTGTACAACTCTGCAATCTAACAACATCAAATACCCTTTTAGAAAACAATATTTACATACTTGATTTAAGAAAATTAATTAATTTCTACTCACCTTCTTTTGTAACCAACTAATGAATTGTCTATTCCACTCCACATCTGAACTTTGTTGAGAGGCCTCACTATGAATTTGTGAAAATTCTCTACAATGAATTGAAGTTCTACATGTTATTTTAAGTTGAAATATGGACAAGATAGAAGTAAATTATTAGATTTAATCAATACTTACTCGAGAAATGGTTGAATTTCATCACAGTTCTTCAAAATATAAAAATGTGCCTCCTCAAAATCATGTGAATCAAGTTTGTCTGGTGAACTACCCTTTAAACTTTTTTCAGGCTCACAAAATATGGTTAAACCACCATCAGATTCAATTACCCCACCATCATAATTTCTCTCCGCACAATTAAATTTTGTCTTTATTGTATTCAATTACCTTGAACATAATGTCATACATTCAACTGCTAAATATCCCTCTAAAATAGAACCTTCAGGGTGAGCCATATTACCAATAAAACACTTCAAAAAGTGTAGGTATCTCTCTATTGGATACATCCATCGATATTGAACTGGTCCAGCAATCCTAGCCTCATTAGGTAAATGAATAGACAAGTGCACCATGACATCAAAAGAAGCAGGAGGGAACACCTTTTCTAACTTGCATAGTGTTTTTGGTATTTGGGCTTCTATTTGTTTCAACTCCTCTACGCTCAAACATTTTGCTCCAAGAACTTTGAAAAAAATAGAATAAGTGGTTCAGACACAGATTTGCAAAGCATACCACGCATGGCAAGTGGCAGTAAATGTTGCAGAATTATATGACAATCATGGCTTTTTAATCCCAATTTTTTTTTATCCTTAAGGTTGACATATTGAGAAATATTTGAGGAAAATCCTTCTGGGACCTTTAAATTCTTTAAAAAATTGATTTTTTTTTCTTCTCTTCAACAGATAATGTGTAAGATGCTGCCGGCAACTCATATTCATCTCCATTTTGTATTGGATGCAATTCTTTTCGTATATTCATTTCTTGTAAATCCAACTGAGTACTCAATGTGTCTTTTGTTTTCCCTTTGATATCTAAAATTGTCCCCAAAATATTGTCACATATATTCTTCTCAATGTGCATCACATCAAGATTATGTCGCAACAATAAGGTTTTCCAATATGGAAGATCAAAGAATATACTCTTCCTATTCCAGTTATCACCCCTTTTCTTATGCGATATTTTAATCTTTTTTCGTGGATCCTTTGTTAATGGCAACCCATCTAAATCAGCAACTTGATCGAGTATATCATCACCAGACAACATTTCTGGTGGTAGCCTATGCTCAACAGTGTTATCAAATGACACTTTATCATTTCTCTATTTGTGATTAAGAGGAAGATAGCGTCTGTGGCCCATATAACACTCTTTTTGGCCATTTTTTTTAGCCTTGTAGAGCTAGTTTTTTTATTGCAACATGGGCAAGCAAGTTTTCCTTTTGTACTCCATCCAGACAAATTGGCATATGCTGGAAAGTCATTAATAGTCCACAACAAAGATGCATGTAACTTAAAATTCTTTCTAGTTGATGCATCGAATGTCTCTACTCCAGTTTCCCATAATTCATTCAACTCCTCTATTAAAGGTTGTAGATAAACATCAATTGCATCACCAGGACCATTAGGACCAGGTATAAGCATTGACAAAATAAAATTCTCTTGCTTCATGAAAAGCCAAGGGGGCAAATTATAAGGAACAAGTACCACAGGCCAAATGTTGTAGGGAGTTCTCGACATTCCAAATGGTTGTAAACCATCACTAGCAAGTCCAAGTTGTACATTACGAGGTTCAGCTGCAAAAGATGGGTGTAGTTCATCAAATTTTTTCCATGCCATTAAATCAGCTGGATGCCTCATTATTCCATCATCAACTCTTTTGTCATGATGCCATGACATCAAAGGAGATGTCTTTGAGCACATAAATAATCTTTGAAGTCTTGGCTTTAGAGGAAAATAACGTAAAATCTTGCATGGTATCTTTTTTGCTTTTTTCAATTTTGTTTCCCCACTATGTTTAGCATCCTTCCATCTAGATGCACCACAAACTTTGCACGATTGAAGACAATTATCATCCTTCCAATACAACATGCAATCATTCTTACATGCATCAATCTTCTTACAAGAAAGCCCAAGATCTCGAATTAATTACCTTCTTTGCCTCATAATATGAATCCGGCAAGTTTGTTCTATCAAGCAATAAATCATCTTTCAAAAACTTTAATAGCATCGTAAATGACTCATTACTCCAATGACCAATACTTTTAAGGTGAAGCAATTTAATTAAAGTAGAAAGTTTAGAAACTCTTGCAATTTCATATAATGGTAGATCAAGATCTTTCAATAACCTATAAAATCTTTTTGCTTCAGCATTTGGTTCCTCCTCCCGAAGATCATCACCAGTACTATTATTCATATTATCTCCATCAAAATCGGGGTACAAATCTCTTAGCAACCCATATATTTCATCCTCACCATCATCCTCTTCAATGTCATTATCATTTATAAATTCAAAATCTGATTGTGCTTCACCTAACATCTCCCCATGGTGATACCAAAAAGTATAACTTGGTATTATCCCATGCACTATTAAATGTGACCTAACTACAACACGTGTTATAGAAGTTGCATTACCACATTTAATACATGGCGGATCGACATTGGTTCTCCTAATTTTGTAAAAGCATAATCCAAGAAATTCTCTACCCCATCTATATAAGCATTAGCAAGTCTATCGGTAATAAGTTCCATCCATTGCTTATTAGGTGCCATAATCTTCATGCATGTAAAATAGATATAACAATATATTAGTATAACAACCAGGTACTCAAAAGATGGTAAAAAAAAAGGTTACACAAATTTGAATAGTCAAATTACATGACAAAAATCTAGCAATTCAAGAAAATTCAACATATAAATAGTAAAAGACCAAATATTTCAAAATAATAACGTTTGAATGTACATTCTAAACATCAATAATATGTTTAGTTATTTATAAAAATCTTGTGTAAATGATTTTATTTCCCCAATAGACATCATTAGCTCCCTCCTATTAGTTAAACAACTTTGAGTTTTAGCTATAAGTTTTAACTCCCAGATCTCAATTATTTTTTTGGCAATCCTGAAGTTATCAACTATTTTCTTTGTGGCTATCTTGCGTCTCCATGATAACTATTAATACAACCTCTTACTTCTTAAAAAATGTTAGGAACTATAATGTAAATCTAATTATGGTTACTCTTTTTCTTGAATGTATGGCAGAACAAACTTTGCAGATGATTTTAAAGCAAATGAGGGAATCAAATGGTGATTACATGAGAAATATACCAAGATTTGCTTGCAACTAAACTCCAAAACAGTGACCAAGATATTGACAACATATGTTATTTATGTAAAATTAAAGCTCAAAAATTCACTGTTCATTTGCAATTCTTGAAAAGTTGGAAAACTCATCAAGATGATCTGGTCTACAGTCTCTACATTTATGATTAGGAACTAAATATACAAAGTAGGTTCGCAACAAATTTATAAAATTACAAACAAGGTTTGATAAGTCCTATAATCTGATCTCATTAAATTTATAGAAGAGTATGTAAAGCCTAAAGAACAAAGGTGAAGTATTTATACTTTTCTGTTTGTACCATTAAAATCTTCTTACAGTTCTGCAATTTTTTATTACATGTATTGAACACATTAAAGTTTGGACAGTGGTAGTTACCATTACTCAAAAATCGATGGAACACACTAAAAGATCGCAACCACCAGTACCTCTTAAGAAATGGTCGATAAGACCAGATTAAATAACATAGCAAAAGAAATGACAAAAAAATTTGGACAAATACATGAAATATTTTCAAAAACATATTAGTAAAGAAGAAAGGCTTAGAAAAAAAACATACCTTACAAAACAAATCAACACAGAGCCTTCAAAAGAGTAGTTTTGCAGTCACTTTCAACAGCAAGAAGCACCACTGATAGATTTAGAATTGAAGTCTACACCAACCGAGAAAGAAATAAGCATAAATGAGATGCACTTCATAGAAATAAAAATATGAAATGAAACAAAGAGCCTACAAAAAAATCAACCAGCTACATGAAATCAAAGAAATAATTTCAGTATAGTCTTTCCAGTGCTATGTGTATTGCCTGATTTAAAAGAATTTATCCAGTTTCTAAGAAAAAAAAATATAGGAAGCAAAGAAGGATGTATGAACCCTGAATGCAACATATTAATTCTCAACAGTAATTAATGTTAATTCTTAACTCCTATTCAATTTGAAAGTATCTACACAAGGAAAAGATCATACATAAGAACAAGGTCAGACAGAAACAGATTGTGTAGTAATTGACTGCAACATTAACAAATGTGAAGGCATTCGCAAAACAACATGAAGAATCAGGGGAAATAATGCTACTTTTTGGTGTATGACATGTTGCGAATGAGATCATGGAGATGTGAAAACTTAAATGCCCACTTGTTACCCATAGGAGAAGGTTTATTGGTGACTACTCACTAGAATAGCACAGAGAGGCAGTGACTTTGGAGTTTCAAGGGAAAATGAATCGTTGAATTGTCAATTGAAGGTGATGTATACTCTGAAAAAGAACATGTATTCACAATCAGATCTTCACATGAAAAACCTCTTTTAACATAGGCATTGATTTAGTACTATTTGATAGATTGTAGAATATACAATACTTTTCCCACATCTAAGTTGATATTAAACAGAGACATGGATTTTTTAAAATCCTAAACATGTTATGCATTTTGAACTGTAAATATATAGAAGAGTTTAATCATGCTAATAGTAGCACATATTGTTAAATTTTTGAAAGTAGACCTAGCCTAAGCCATGGAACCACATGAGCCCTCAAGGTTGGTATTTGATCTCTAGGAGGGCTTTAAATGATTGGGAGGTTGATAGAGTAGCAGGATTATTACACACACTAAATGCATTTCTAGGTGTCACTGAAAGTCCTGATACTCCAATCTGGAAAATGCACAAGAAAGGGATTTTTTCTTTGAAGTTTTGTTACTGGAGCTTAAACTCTAATTAGGCTATGGAAATGGAATGGCCTTGGAAACTAATCTGGAAAATCAAGGTTCCTCACATGGTCTCAGGTTTTATTTGGTTGGCAATTAGGAAAGCATGTCTAACTCATGAAGTGTTACAAAGAAGAGGTATACAGATTTGCTCAAGGTGTTTCATGTGTAGGGAAGAGGCAGAAGTTAATAGTCACTTATTCTTACACTGCAGAACAACTGCAAATATGTGGGACATGTTCTTATGTATACTTGGAGTTAACTAGGTAATGCCCAAGATTACTTTAGAGTTGTTGAGACAGTGGGAAGGAGTGGGCAGAAGAAGAAGATCCAAAGAGGATTGGTGGAAATGCATCCCAGCCTGCATCTGGTGGACATTGTGGAAAGAAAGAAATGAAAGATCACATGATGGGAAACTTAACGGCACTCAGAAAATCAAGATGAATAGCTTGAGCCTGCTGTATTTTTGGTGTAAACAGGATTTGGCGGCGGAGGTAGATAGCTTAGTGGATTTTAAAGCTCAATTGTAAAGTTTTGCCCAGTTTTTGGCTTTTGAAATTAGCCCCTGGGGCTGTAAATCCCACCTTATCAGGCTTTGCTGATGAGTTTTGATGTGAATATAAAGTTACCTTATCAAAAAAAGAAGCAGACCCAAAATTAAGAAGTAGAATACAAGGGAGTGGAGTCAATCCAAGCAGGGCATGTATTATAAAAATGTTATCAACTTAACGATAATGCAAGGAAATGTTACACTGTAAGCATTTAATGTAACATAACAATAATGTAAGAGCCTGAACCAAAGAAATATGTCTTTTCTTTGAATGACTAGACAATACTCAAAGAGCTACTTCTAGTTCAAGAAAAAAGAAAAAGAAAGGCAATATTACAACCTCAACTCCATATGTACATCAAAATATTGTTGTGACTCGTTATCAAATCATGAGTTATTTATTGCTTAACCAAAAAATGGCTTTGAGAATGAATCTTATACCCACGGTGGAAAAATTCAAGATGTATACTTGTACATGTAGATACATATCATAATCATAAAGTAATAAAGCAACACAGATAAAACAAACCCAATAAGACTAGGGCTAAATTTTCAACAGACTTACATGTGACAAAGCTAATATTTTGTAAGTTATTGTATTAAAGTTACAATAGATCATCAAAAAGATGATATATAGAATTCCTCCTTGCTAAATTTTTTGCAAAGATTGCAGTGTATGTACATAAAAGGTCAGGTCCTCGGCCACTCTCGTTGTTATAAAAAAGTTAGTATTTTGAACTCATATTAGTGCTACAACTACTGTGTTTTGACTAGAACAACAAAAAAAAAGTAAAGAAAATTGGATTAACGAAACCTAATCTCCACAGTTTACACAAAAAAAATGTATCATATTATAAGGTAGAATTACACTTGTGAAGGATAATGAAAATTTTGTCCTGGAAATTATCAGATTTCAGATTGACAAATTTATTCAATAATTATCACTATTGCGACTTCTTTTATTATCAATCGAGGCTACTGCAAAAAGTACACACAAACATATGCTGGAAATGACTAGTATACATAATTTAAGATCATGTACAACAAAAACCTACTGAAAACAACTAGATTATTCATAAAGAATAAACATAAAATTGGGCACAATCAGAATTTTCACCTAACAATTCATAGTCAAATCAAAAGAACATACATTAAAAAGAAGAAAACTCCAAAAAGATGCGTAATTATTGTCACACACAGCAAAGAACAACAACAATCAGGTGAAGTTTAGAGTAAAAAACGAAAGTTGACTTCTGCAATTAGAAAAAAATGGCATTGATTTCCTTTATAAGAGTTTGAACATATACCTGGAGTTAAAGGTACCAGAATATTCGTGGTCGGTTTTGCTGATTTTTCTCCAACAAATCAGCTCTCTGAGTTAGATCCCTTAGGTATCTCACTTTCTAGCGTAACACACAGCAAAGAACAACAACAATCAGGTGAAATTTAGAGTCAAAAACGAAAGTTGACTTCTGCAATTAGAAAAAAATGGCGTTGATTTCCTTTATAAGAGTTTGAACAGATACGTGGAGTTAAAGGTACCAGATTTTTTGTGGTCTGTTTTGCTGATTTTTCTCCAACAAATCAGTTCTATGAGTTATCTCCCTTAGGTATCTCACTTTCTAGCGTAAGAGAAGGACGATGTGTTGAGAAACTGCCGCATCTCATCGAAGTGGTGGAGAAGGTGGCGTGCGTGGTGCAAGTTTGTGAGCGGAAAAATCGAGAAGATTGTTCATCATCTCTCTGAAGCTCGATGTTTTCTCACGGATGGGTGGGGGTAATGGGAGACCTAGTTCTGATGGGTGGGTGGATAGGGTAATAGAGGATAAGTTAATTGTTAAAAATAAATAAATTGTTAAATATAAAAGGGTTAAAATAAAATGGGTTGTTAATTAAAATAAAAGTATGTGTCATTAGTTTATTATTAACGTATAGGTATTAATATGTATCATTAGTTTATTATTAACGTCTGGGTATTAATTTTCTTAAAGTTCGGATATTATTCTTTCATTAATATTATATTAAAATTGCCTTTTAACGACGGGAAAAAAATTGTGATGGAATATATATATCTATAACGACTGGATTTATATTCTTTTATTAAAATTTGGTCGTTAAAAATCAATTTTGTTGTAGTGCGAATCATCATAATAGGAATGAGGAGAGTCTCCACTTGTTCAACATGAAAGATTAAGGGTGATCAACCCTTATCTTATTCTAAGGAATATAGGTAGTCACCTCATATCCTTCTCATTTGCAAGATATGTGACACAAGACTCGATTTAACTAAAACTTGTCATTTCCCATAAGAAAGTCGCCTATAGGGAACACCAACTCAGTTCGACACCAAAATAGACTCAAGGACAAAATAAACAAAAAAATATTTTTCTCCTTGGGAAAGAACCATTGTATAAAGAAAACCCTTGGAGTTTATTCAACTACTACTACCATCTCCCTCCCCCAAACTTAGGATATGTGATTCTCTAATAAAGTGGTTAATGCGTTGTACTTATGGTTTTGAAGGTTGTGCCAACTTGAAGAAGGCCTATTCATGTCGGTGACCACCAGTTGTGCAGAGAATTTGAGAAAAATATAAGTTGGTATCTTCGAGTGATGGTGTTAGATGGTGTTACAGATGGCGTTGAATAATGGATGATCGGTGACCCGCAGATCTGTCACTGAATTTAAGTAGAAATGGTGAAAAACCTTTCATAATCAGGATTAGACTAGTCTGTGAAATGGTGTTACACTTCTTTCAATCGGTGAAACACAGAAGTAATGCCGATATGGCTAAAATTAAGCCTTACTTGATGATGAAACCATTAAGCATCTATGACCGACTGGTGAATGACAATACCCCTTCGACAATATGTGGGTCATTTGCAATTTAATCACTGAGATATTGTCATTATACTATGCTCTCATTGGTGATAGACAACTGGGGATTGGTGGCCACCGCTTGATGCATGTATTCCCAAAGAGTTGAAAGGGAAAAGGGGAATTATGATACTTGGGTTGCCTAATTTAAAATTGGGGCACAACATGATGTTGGTACACCAAAGATTCTTCCAAATTAAGCATTTCAATAAGTGGTGCTTCTTCCAAGATTCCCAATTAATATTTGATGTCTTACCCATTAACCTTAAAGATGTTGTCATTCTTTTGAATGAGGTCAATAACACCCTGTATGCAGAAGTAAATTCTCTCTTCAAAACCTTTTTATCATTTAAATGTTTCATGTGGATCTTTCAATTCTTTGCACATTCATATGCTCTCAACCTAAAATCAATTATCTCATTGAGGATTTCCCCACCCGTGACTGGGCTGCTCTCTTGGCCAATCCAGGTTCATATTTTTTAAAGCCCACAAGGCTTTGTGCTTGATTTCAAAAGGTAGGTGACATGCTTTTACAAAAACCATATGATATGAGGACATTCCTATTGTTATTTTGAATGTTGTTTGGTATGGTCATCAAGTGTCATCAAAATTTCATGCCCAATTCGTGCGATTGACATTCAGTCTTATCGTAAGAATGGACTTAATCTCTCGGGTTAATATTTATTTTTCCCACTCATTTGATAGTGATATGGAGTGGTCACCATGAACTTGACACCATATTTTGATATCAAGGTGTTGAGTGATTTGTTGCGTAAGTGTGATCCACCATCACTAATGATAGCTCTTGGAGTACCAAATAAGAAGAAAATGTAATTCTTTAAGAAAGTTGAAACACTCCTTCCGTCATTTCTAGGTTATGCGATATCTTCAACAGATTTGGACAAATGGTCCATTGCCACCAAGATATATGTATTTCCAAATGAGCTGATGAACAGTCCCATGGATCAATACTCCAAACATCATAAAGTTCCACTTCAAGGTACCTCATTACTCTTCAATAAGACTCTTTTTCGTTGACATTGATTGTAGTTCTTCACAACGTTATGACCATCCTGATATAGTGTGGGGTAATAAAATCCACATTGCAACACTTTGGTTGTTGTTTGGGTTCCTCCATCGTGTCCTCTAACATGAGATAAGTAACAAGCCTCTAAAATTGGTATCATTTCATTTACGGGGACACATCAACAAATGACACCATTAGAACATACCCAAAATAAGTATGGCTTTTCCCACAAGAGTTTCTTACTTTCGAAAAGAAATTTATTTTGTTGGTACGAAATGAGTTCTCCAAACATGACATTACTTTCTATGAAATTTGCAACATAAGAAACCATGGCATTAAATCATGAGAGGCAGTTGCAATGGGCTCATCTGAGAAGTCATCATTCCTACCTTGAAAGATGGTCACTCACTTGGTTTTAACATCCTCTTCGGTCCTTTACTTCAAAATCAAACTCTTGCAAGAGAATTATCCATTTGTTCAATCATGGTTTGACATCTTTCTTTGTTATTAAGCAACAAATATCAACATGATCTATTTGTACAATCACCTTAGTTCCCAGCAAGTATGACCAGAACTTTCCAAACGGGAACACCACTACTAGAAACTCTTGCTCCATTACCATGAATGCAGGAGAGCCTTACTTGCATAATTGACCGGATGGAATATTTTATCCTTCTGGTGCCCAAGAATTACTTCTAAATCAATCCACTTGTGTCACACGTCAACACAATACTCTTAGACCAATAGAGGGCTATGATTAATAGGGCTAAGGTAAGCTTAACCTTAATACAAGTGAAATCCTCAAAAAAAAAAAAGTATCAAATATGAACTTGGTTTCTTTTTCTAACAATAGAAACCAAGGATGCGTGATTTTCGAAAAATTGATGATGAACCTTTTGTCACGACCCGAGTCTACACCCTCGACGTGGCCGACACTCAAGAACCATTGTTGGTCCCCAAGCGAACCCTCATCCTGGCTTACTACAAGTGGAACACTAACTCAAGCATGCAAAAGATTAAAAGCTAAATTAAATTCAATAATCTCAACTTTAAAATAATCTAAACAATACTCAATAGATAACTCAGAGTTTGTAAGAACAACTCAAGAAGATACATACTAAAAACTACTCAACTTTGTCTATCTATGAAGCCTCTACTATTAGAGAAGGATATCGGGATAAGACCCACGACATCTTAAAAACACTAAATTTAAGATAAATGTGAAATCCCTGGAATATAAAAAGGTTCACCAAAGCTGACTAGAACATCCCATGACCTCAACGAAACACCTGTTGATGATCCTGAATTCATGTATATGCATCATGACATGATGCATGCCAAATGGCTCAATACTTGGATTGTACGAGCATGTAAGGGGAATTCTAAAGCATAAACATAAGCTTGAATTGGTGGAAAAGAAACATACTTACCTCTTCTCGACTCAACTTAAAGAAACATAGTTCAACTCAACTCAAGGAAAGATAGTTCAACTCAACTTAGAGAAAATAGGGTTCAACTCAATGATAAGATATTCAACATAGTGAAATAAGGCTCAACTAAACAATAAGATACACAACTCTGGATAAAGCAACAATAAAAGATGCAATGTATGGAAAACTTTTAAAATAATAGATAGCAACTCAATACATTTAAGAATTTAATATTCTCAGTTTGTATGCAAGGATACAAAATAAACTTTGTTTTTATATGAAAATACAAAATAAACTCTGTGTATATAAGAAAACAAAATATCTATGTGGGAGTTTCTCAAATCGACAACCATTACTATGAGTTATGTGATGATACAACATCTTGCCCACACTGCTAGAATTGTTTTATACCTTGTCGGGGTATAGAACTCCTCAACTAAGTGGATCCACTATTCTATGCTAAAACGCACTAAGGAATCATCTAAAAAGTATGAACCCTTTCTACCCATGTTGGCTACATGGTTGATGGGGGTTGTGAGTTGTATGAACTCTCCCCCATATCAGTGCTCAATACTACTCCCAAAATATACTAGACCATAAGATTAAAAACATAACTATTTCGGTTTTTTGAGATTATTACTCAAAAATCTTGGTCTTAAAAGAGATGGTACTCAACTGCTCAAAACTCTTTTGGAAATCGCAGTTTCCTCTCATCTTAAATGTAAAAACATTTACTCTCGGGAATACATAGTTCCCATATATCATTTTAAAGAATATGAACTCAGCTCTACTCTTCCTCAACTCAGTGCTCAAGTCTTTAAAACAATTTGTAAAAAGACTTCTTAAAATAGAGTTCATGCCAAATTATGGACGTGAACAACTCAATTCAAGGTTTTCAATAACCATGCATAGAACTCAATACTTGGAATTCAACAACTTAAGAACTCAATGAGTCAATGATACTACTCATCTCAAGAATGCTCAACTCGGAGGGTTCATGCGGAATTATGAGCATGAACTACTCAACTCAAGGACTAAATGATAACTCTCATCTCTAGACTGCTCGACTTATAGGGGCTCATGCAGAATTATGGGCATGAACTACTAAACTCAAGTACCTTCAGAGGTAACATGTAGGAGCCCCATGATTAGGAATATAATCCCAAATGATTAGGAACTGAATACTCCAGACTTAGTACTGAAAGATAGTACTTCTCTCAAACATACTCAACTGATGGAGTTCATACGTAATTTATGGGCATGAACAACTCGACTCAAGGGTCTAAATAACAATATGGATATCATGTATATGACTCTTCTCATTCTCATACTTACAAATTCAAAACTCAATTTAAAACTAACACGCCCTGAGGCTACCGCCTTAACGTAAACACAAGACCTACGATGACGAGTGAACCCAAGCTACACCTGAAGCTGGCATATAAAGGAATACTAAAACAACGAAATAAAGAGATACTATGCGGAAGCTAAAATAGTAGATAACTTAGAGTGGAGAATACCCAAAACTCATCTGATTACCTAAAATATATTACTAGTCTGGTGATACTGACCAGTCACTCAAAAGCTAAAGTTGAATCTAATACTGGGTCTCAAAAGCCTCTACTGACTAGAGTGTTTGGGACATGCCCTCATCTAACCTTAGAAAATCTGAAAACTGAAATGAAAGACTGGATATGAAAAACATGTCTATTGTCCTCAAAGTATGAGGACTCACCACTGAAGCTACTGGATACGAATCGGGAACCGATCTATGCATGATATAGATGTTGAATACTTGAACCTACATCATGAAAGGATGTAGTGCAGAGTATGCGTCAGCACTTGGAATGTACTGAGAATGCAAGATATAGATAATAGTTGATCAAAATATAAAGCTGAACAAGCATCACTGAGAAATGGCATAATCTGAACAGACATATAGATACTGAAATATACCTGAAAATTGAGCTAAATGCAATAACCAAGTATAATGATGAACCTTGCACGCTGAGACTGAATACTGAAGTATAAAATGAAAACTTGGTCAAATGCACTAGAAGTCTGACTGTGGGAACTTCTATTAAACGACATAAAACAACGTGAGATAAACATTGAGTCTGATGTATACGCTTTATCGAGAGAACCCAATATACCTTGCCAGGGTTATAAAGGCATGACTGGCATGATCACTAAATTTGATACCCAAAAGAGGGCACTTATAAACCTATGAGGGGTATATAGTACTAGGAATATGAGGGTACACTGAACCCAAATCCAGCTCGGTCTAAGCCTAATCCCAACTGGAAATGTGTAAAATACAACATAACTGAAAATACTATATAGCTCACTATTATGACAAGCAAATCTCAAAATGCAACATTTAAGTACTGACAATGAAACAATCAAACCTGGAGCGTGTTTAACTTTTTAACTGACCTAGCAAGTGTAATTCATGAACTAAGAGAATCTACACAACTAGGGTTCTGAGTTTCATGCAAAGAACTAAGCAACGATGTCACGAAAACATGATAATCTAATTAAGAACACTATAACAGCTAAATCACAACCATTCTCCAAAGTTTTAGAAACCCTAGGTCTAAACAAGATATAGAGAATCATAAATCTGACTAAATTCTAGGGACCTAGTGGATAAAAGGAACCCACAAGTGATATCCCACATACCTGGTGAAAACATCTACAGAGAAATTCTTTTGATTTAGAGGCTAAAGATTGAAAAACACTAGTGCTTGTTCTTCGGTGGTTTGGTTGACTTTTCCTCGTCCTTTTGCTCCAAGTTTTGATGAATTTTGGAGAATGAGGATATGGGTAAGTTCTGTCTAATTTACTTGGCTTAAACTGTGTAAAACGACGTAGTTTAGGTATAAAATGACGTAGTTTAAATGTCCAATGCATAGGGAAAAGACCAAAATGATCCCAACATAAAATATGCCGGGGCCATCGATGGACCTGACCATCGGATCGTGGACAGACCGATGGTCTATCCTATCAGTTCGTCGTTTGGCGTCTGAAGCTGGGTGAATGGGTCACAATCCAAGGACAATGGACCACAGACAATGGTCATATCTAAGGTTCGTAGGTCCGGTTGTGGGTCGTGATTTTTTCTAGGAATTTAGGGTGAGGTTGGGTTGACAAACCACACACCATACCGATGGTCCATGGTCCCTTCCACGGGCCGTGGGAGGTCTTCGTCAGTGGCACCTACAACATCTGGAAAATCTACCACTTGGTCTTTCTCGAATCTGGGGTGTTACATCATCTCCTCCTTGGGAATATTCGTCCTCGAATGAGGTCTAAACTAGTTGAGTATGGAGGGAAGGAGCTGCAACCTTTCACTAAGTACTAGAAACTGATATCTGACTGAATAGAGTTCCAAGAACTTGCAAATATGCTGAAATGCAAGAATAACTGAAGGAACAAGATACTGAGACTAAATCTACGCAAGAATAAACTAAGAGACTGGAGAGGAACTATTACCTCAAGCTGAACGGAATCGAAAGGAAAGAGATGAGGATACTTGGCCTTCATGGCTGCTTCTACTTCCTAAGTAGCTCTCTCTACGAACGAACTTCTCCACAAAACCTTCACTGAAGCTACTTCTTTATTTTTCAACCTATGAACTTGACGGTCAAGAATCTCTACTAGCACCTCTTCATAAGTGAGACTATCCTTCAAAGCCACACTCTCTCATGGTTCTATTGATGCCGGATCACCCACACACTTTTTCAACAAGAAAATGTGAAAGACTGGATGAACCACTACTAGTTCTACTGGCAACTCTAACTCATAAGGCATATTACCAACCCTTTACAGGATTCATTAAGGACCTACATACCTGGGACTGAGCTTCCCTTTCTTTCCAAATCTCATCACCCCTTTAATAGGTGACACTTTCAGGAAAACCCAATCATCGATTTTTAACTCTAAGTCCCTTCTCCTTACATCTGCATAGGACTTCTGACGACTTAGGGATGTCTTAAGTCTATCTCTGATGAGCTGAACCTTTTCCATAGATTCATGAACCGAATCTGGCCCAATCATTGCTGCTTCACCTACTTCAAACAAAGCAATCAAGGACATGCATCTACACCCATATAATGCCTCATAAGAGGATATCTAAGTATTGGAATGGAAGCTATTATTATAGGCTAACTCTATGAGAGGTAGGTGATCATCCCAACTACCTTTGAAATCGATCACGCGCGCTCTCAATATGTCCTCTAAGGTCTAAATGGTACATTCTTTCGGACCATACTTCTGTGGATGAAATGTTGTACTGAGATTCACCTTAGTACCAAGACCTTTCTGAAATAATTTCCATAAATGAGAGCTAAACTAAGGACCATTATCTCTACTCTTCCTCAACTCAGTGCTCAAGTCTTTAAAACAATTTGTAAATAGACTTCCTAAAATAGAGTTCATGCCAAATTATGGACGTGAACAACTCAATTCAAGGTTTTCAATAACCATGCATAGAAGTCAATACTTGGAATTCAACAACTTAAGAACATAAGGAGTCAATGATACTACCCATCTCAAGAATGCTCAACTCGGAGGGTTCATGCAGAATTATGAGCATGAACTACTCAACTCAAGGACTAAATGATAACTCTCATCTCTAGACTGCTCGACTTATAGAGCTCATGCGGACCATCCGTCTGTGGATGAAATGTTGTACTGAAATTCACCTTAGTACTAAGACCTTTCTGAAATAATTTCCATAAATGAGTGCTAAACTAAGGAACTCTATCTGAGATGATAGACAAGGGGACCCCATGAAACCTGACTATCTAATGGATGTAGAGTCTAGTGTAGTCCTCCAATGAATCTATAGTCTTGACAGCCAAGAACTGAGCGGACTTAGTGACCCTGTCCACTATCACCCAAATGGAGTCATGTTGTCTGGGAGTACGACATAAACTTGTAATGAAGTCTGTGTTTATCACTTCCACTTCCAGGTAGGAAATCTAATCTCCTGAGTCATACCTCCTGGTTACTGATGTTGTAAATTAACCTTATGGCAATTTGGACTCTTAGCCACAGATCCTTCTATGTCCCTCTTCATGTCGTTCCACCAAAAGACTTTATGTATATCACGGTACATCTTAGTGGCACCTAGATGAATGGACTACCTGGAGTTATGAGATTCGGTAAGGATCTGTTGCCTTAAATCAATCATCTTAGGAACACATAAGCGACCCTGATAACGAAGCAGACCATCTCCTACTTGGGAAAAAACCTGAACTTTCTGCTAATGGACTGCACTTTTCAATTGAAGTAACATAGGATCACTATCTTATTTTTCCTTAACCTCTGCTACCAATGAATATTTTAATCTATTATGGACTATCACACCACCATCTGCGTATCCGTAAGGCCAACTCCTAAGCGAGCAAGCTGGTGAACATTTTTTGCTAAGTCTTTCCTCTGTTCCTCAGCATGTGCTATACTACTCATAGACAGTCTACTGAGATCATCAACAACTAAATTGGCCTTAATAGGATGGTTGTCACGACTCGGGAGCACCCCCAAGTCGTAACAAGGCGTACTCGACCCCGAAGGGGTCTTATACAAGCCACATAGTCATTCATTGCATTCAATAATGAAAATAGCGCGGAATAATAATAGAAAAACTTATTTACATCCACACATTTAAACTTCTTAAAACAACTTTAAAAACACACAGCGGAAGTCTAAGTCTCACATGGCCATCTTAGACACAGTCGCAAAACATAAGTAGGGACACGGCCCTTTACAATCAAAAGAAGTCTATTACATGAACAAAAGAACTTAAAAGTCTTGTCCTCGAATCCATGAGGACATACCAAGTCTTGGAGGAAAGCAATCCAACACTTCAAACTAGCTAGGAGGGATCACTTGCCGGAACCTACACTTATAGTAAAAATATGAAGAATATGGGTTAGTACACAAAATGTACTAAGTATGATGACCATGCAAAACATGCTTAAAAAGGGACATTTTAGTTAGAAACCATGCATTATGCCACCTTTTTGAAATATCATGAACAATAGCATAAAAGACATACAAGACAAGCATAACATCAAGTAAGTCATAATATCACCTTTAAACAATATCAACATGAAAACCTTTACCTTGGACCTTCACCTCAAGAAACCCTTATGCTATACCTCGTGCAATGTATGGATGACGTCCCATACCACCATCCATACTAAGGCACCACATTTAGGTCACTTAAAGTAACTTATCATTCCTTTCTTTCACCTTTGCACAATATTCATACATAAGAGGTATATCATTAATTAAGACATGACAAGGGAAAATAACTCGTAATATAACCCAAGTATAACATGCATAACATATTAAGCATTTAAGAGCCAACATTCTTTAATAACCTCATTTAGGGTACATTCATGTCACAGTCATTAGGATTTAGAGAAACTCACTATGACCCTCTCCAAGCCTACTCGTGCAATGTATAGGTAGCATCCCATACTACTACCTACACTTTGTAGAACCTGTCAAGAAACCATAATGAAATCTCACATGATGGGAAGTAAGCGTTTAACCGACATAGACCATGAGAGCTTGTCATGGAATCCGGTGTCATGAGTCCCCACACCGAAAAGAGGTGGTCTACTTGCCTAAGGAAGACCGGTATATATAGCTTAATGGATCCACTAGCTTCCTATGCGGGCACATAGTTTATGGGATAAGGTAGACGATCATTGAAACTCATGCCTAACTGTCGGGGGAGTTTCCATCTAACCAAATCCGCTCGGTGCTTAGCCTACATTCCCATAGAATAGTTCATTACTTTGACATCATCACACATGAAAGGGTGCCATAAGCCTACCGATTCAAGGTACATTATTTAACACATGAAAGGGTGCCATAAGCCTACCGATTCAAGGTACATTTAGGAAAGCTCATTAACTCCTCTTGAAAGGGTGCCATGGGCCTACCGATTCAAGTCTCATCATTAACCTTTATGGAAAGGTGCCATAGGCCTACCGAATCCAAGGTTCATTACTTATCATTAATGGAAGGGTGCCATTAGCCTACCGATCCAAGGTTCATTATAAGCATGTGTGGAAGGGTGCCATAAGCCTACCGATCCAAGGATTCAACAATCAACAATATAATCATTTATACAAGAAAATGATGCATAAGCCCTACCAATTCAAGGTATACTTTATATTGAAGAATCCTTCATATTATATCATCAACATTCATGAGTGTCATCAACACATCTCTGGATTTCCATACATCTCATAACTCAAACTTTAAAGCATCGATTCATCAATTCTCCATAGTTGGACATTTTGTCAAACACCTTGAAGGCATGTAATGGAATCAAAGAGCATGGAAAATAGGGTAGTAATTATGCAACCAAACCAGTGAACAACCTACAACAACACCTTTACATTCATAACATGATCACATTATCTTCATTGAATTCTCATTCGTATAATGTCATGATAACACTCCAATTTCTCATACTATGCCTTTAAGGCCATAAGCCTCACATACCAATACACCAACAATACACCATAAAATAAGCATGGGTAATGACATACTTCAACAATCTAAAGACCTTTAAACAAGTTTGATTCATATACATTCATTATCTAGCAACCCACTTCATAAAGGCATAAACTAGGAATAGAGAGAAATCATGGGTTCATGGAGTATTTTCATCTTAAATCGTCAATACAACAACAATATAACCATAAAGTGCCATTAGAAACCTTTTAAAACCATTTGGTGGAAGAACCCATGAGATTGAGTGAAAACCTAGATTTTTCATACTTTGAAATAACTTTGGATTTGGCTCCTTGAATGGAAAATTAGACAAGGATCAAGACCACCATACCTTTGCTATGATCTCCCACGAAAATTGATGAAGACACCACCTTCAAACCAAGCCCTAGCTCCAAGTTCTTGACTTTCTTAAATGGAGGATTGTAGAGAGGGAAATGTTTTTAGGGATGGGAATGAACTAATGGTATATAGGAAATAATATAAGTCTTTTGAAAAAAATGGTCCAACACTTAGAAAAAATTTCAGGCGGGTGAACAGTAATGAACAGTAAAATTAGCTACTGGAATTTGCATTTTCTGCCGGACAGACTTTACGAAAATGGGCATAACTTCTTCGTCCGAACTCCGAATGAGGTGAAACGAAGTGCGTTAGGTAGCTAACTCAAAGGGCTTTCCATGGATATATTATGGGCCACCCAATTATTTGTGTGCTAGGAGATATGACCCTCCAAAGTAGACCCTCGAAAAAGGCTTCACTTGGAAATTTCGGATTTTGATACGGTTGCTCTAAAATTTGGGTTAGACCCATTTCCCACTCAATTTGACCCCCTAAACAAGAATATGAAGTCGGATTTTCGAAAAACGAAACGGATCTTTTAATATACAGCTAAACAAGTTTCCGGTAACTTCCGAAGCACATTTTTAAGAACTTTTGGGTCAAATTCAAATATAATCATTTCATTAAGTTCTCGACTCCAAACTCACATGTGAGGCTCTAGTTTCACTCTATCATTTTCCGAGTCGTTACATTATCCCCCACTTAGGAACATTCGTCCTCGAATGACACTTTAAACACATAAGGGGTAACAACTCAAGTATACAGCCCATCAACATGCATACAACATCAATACAAGTACATAAATATCGGAGGAAACATCAACTCCACATCAATGAGGCTCAAACAACTTCATGCAATTCAAGAAATTAGGAATACATCTACCAATTCCTTATGCATCAAGCTTTACCATTTCTCATTTCATTGGATGAACTTCCTTCTCCAATTTACATCACACTCATCCCAAAATTATTAGGCACATTATGCAATTTTCTCACAAAAGTACAATTATGCAACATTCTCAAGAACACATTTAAGCATGCCTAATAAATCAACTCATGCAACATTTAAGCATGTTCAACATTTATCCTCATGAAGCATATAGACAACTCAACTAAATGCACATCAACACGAGGAACACGTTTATGAAAACTCATTTTATCATTTAACAAGAATTCAAATAGGACATGCATAACATAAGGAGACCATGGAAACTCATTTTCACCCAAGACTCCAAAACATAAAACAAGCTACTAGGAACTCTTGGCCTCAAGCTTGAATAAGAATAGAAGGAATGAGATAAGGATATCAACACTCTCAACAACCTTGCTATTCAACCTACCATCCCCCACTTAGAAGAAAACCCAATTAAGGCAAACATGAAAAACAACACCATAGAAACCTCATCAAGACATTCATGACCATAAGGAACTAAAACTTACCGGCGCCTTCATTCGGATTAGCTTCCTTGTCCTTGCTAGCTTGGAGAGCATAGAAACGACCATAATTTGGAGGAATAGGAACCGTTCCATCTTTAGAAGCTTGCTTTGCCTCCCTTCCTCTAGCCGTAAAAGTAGGACAATCTTTCACCTTGTGATCATTCTTCCCACAACCATAGCATCCATTAGTACCGGCTAGGCACTTCCCATAGTGCCTCTTGCCACAAGTGGTGCAAGTAGGTTTAGAAAATTGAGATCCACCACCTTTATCTTGGTTAACCTTAGGAGCACTTGAAAAATCTTGATCTTGAGCCCTCTTCTTGAACCTAGGTTGACTTTGCTCATCGGATCTACCCCTCTTCACATTCCTATTCATCCTCTTAAGTTTGGACTCCTCAATGGATTGAGCATACACTATGAGCCTAGAAATGTTCATGTCATTATGGAGCATTGCCGTATGGCACTCTTCCTTGACTAGGTCGGATACGCCGGTCACAAACCTACTCATCTCATCCCTAGGGTTTGACACCAAAGATGGGGCATACTTAGACAATTGGGTAAACCTCAAGGAATACTCTTGCACACTCATATTACCTTGCCGAAGATTGATAAACTCCTCAACCTTACACTCCCTCATCTCACGGGGAAAGTACCTACCAAGGAAAGCTTCCTTAAACTCCTCCCATTCTATAGGATCCGCTCCCACCGGCCTATTAGCCTTCCATTGAGTGAACCAAATTTGGGCAACATCTTTCAATTGATAGGAGGCAAGCTCCGCCTTTTCTCTTGAAGTCACCCCCATAGCACTCACTACCTTATACACTTCATCCAAAAATTCTTGGGGATCCTCTCCCACCTTAGAACCTAGAAACACCGGAGGATTCATCCTCACAAAGTCTCTCAACTTAGAAGCCATAGTACCCTCATTAGCATTCACCCTAGGCCCCATATCTCTAGTCGCTTGAGCCGCCATGGCTCGGGCCAAGATTAAGAAAGCCGACCTAATCTCTTCATTGGTCATATCCGGGGGAACCACCGGAACCTCATTCTCTTGCTCACCTATAGGAACTTGATTGCATTGCACACCTTGACCATTTTGCACAACTTGGGGAGGAACTTCCTCATTCACATCCTCTTCTCCTACTCTCCTTGCGGGTCTCCCTCTTGTATTCATATCCTATAAACACAAGAGAAGGATAAGGATAAGAACACTTATAGAACCACACTCTAAGGCACGACTTTAAGAATATGAAAGAAGTGTAACTTCTAGCATCCTATAGCCTCTCGCTCATAGATGTGTCGCGACTCACACCGATGAACAAGACTCTACTAGATGTGGCATGTGAGACATCGATCCTAAAAAAAACATTTCCAAAATCTTATGCTCTGATACCATGTTTGTCACGACCCGGGAGCACCCCCAAGTCGTAACAAGGCGTACTCGACCCCGAAGGGGTCTTATACAAGCCACATAGTCATTCATTGCATTCAATAATGAAAATAGTGCGGAATAATAAAAAAAAACTTATTTACATCCACACATTTAAACTTCTTAAAACAACTTTAAAAACACACAGCGGAAGTCTAAGTCTCACATGGCCATCTTAGACACAGTCGCAAAACATAAGTAGGGACACGGCCCTTTACAATCAAAAGAAGTCTATTACATGAACAAAAGAACTTAAAAGTCTTGTCCTCGAATCCATGAGGACATACCAAGTCTTGGAGGAAAGCAATCCAACACTTCAAACTAGCTAGGAGGGATCACTTGCCGGAACCTACACTTATAGTAAAAATATGAAGAATATGGGTTAGTACACAAAATGTACTAAGTATGATGACCATGCAAAACATGCTTAAAAAGGGACATTTTAGTTAGAAACCATGCATTATGCCACCTTTTTGAAATATCATGAACAATAGCATAAAAGACATACAAGACAAGCATAACATCAAGTAAGTCATAATATCACCTTTAAACAATATCAACATGAAAACCTTTACCTTGGACCTTCACCTCAAGAAACCCTTATGCTATACCTCGTGCAATGTATGGATGACGTCCCATACCACCATCCATACTAAGGCACCACATTTAGGTCACTTAAAGTAACTTATCATTCCTTTCTTTCACCTTTGCACAATATTCATACATAAGAGGTATATCATTAATTAAGACATGACAAGGGAAAATAACTCGTAATATAACCCAAGTATAACATGCATAACATATTAAGCATTTAAGAGCCAACATTCTTTAATAACCTCATTTAGGGTACATTCATGTCACAGTCATTAGGATTTAGAGAAACTCACTATGACCCTCTCCAAGCCTACTCGTGCAATGTATAGGTAGCATCCCATACTACTACCTACACTTTGTAGAACCTGTCAAGAAACCATAATGAAATCTCACATGATGGGAAGTAAGCGTTTAACCGACATAGACCATGAGAGCTTGTCATGGAATCCGGTGTCATGAGTCCCCACACCGAAAAGAGGTGGTCTACTTGCCTAAGGAAGACCGGTATATATAGCTTAATGGATCCACTAGCTTCCTATGCGGGCACATAGTTTATGGGATAAGGTAGACGATCATTGAAACTCATGCCTAACTGTCGGGGGAGTTTCCATCTAACCAAATCCGCTCGGTGCTTAGCCTACATTCCCATAGAATAGTTCATTACTTTGACATCATCACACATGAAAGGGTGCCATAAGCCTACCGATTCAAGGTACATTATTTAACACATGAAAGGGTGCCATAAGCCTACCGATTCAAGGTACATTTAGGAAAGCTCATTAACTCCTCTTGAAAGGGTGCCATGGGCCTACCGATTCAAGTCTCATCATTAACCTTTATGGAAAGGTGCCATAGGCCTACCGAATCCAAGGTTCATTACTTATCATTAATGGAAGGGTGCCATTAGCCTACCGATCCAAGGTTCATTATAAGCATGTGTGGAAGGGTGCCATAAGCCTACCGATCCAAGGATTCAACAATCAACAATATAATCATTTATACAAGAAAATGATGCATAAGCCCTACCAATTCAAGGTATACTTTATATTGAAGAATCCTTCATATTATATCATCAACATTCATGAGTGTCATCAACACATCTCTGGATTTCCATACATCTCATAACTCAAACTTTAAAGCATCGATTCATCAATTCTCCATAGTTGGACATTTTGTCAAACACCTTGAAGGCATGTAATGGAATCAAAGAGCATGGAAAATAGGGTAGTAATTATGCAACCAAACCAGTGAACAACCTACAACAACACCTTTACATTCATAACATGATCACATTATCTTCATTGAATTCTCATTCGTATAATGTCATGATAACACTCCAATTTCTCATACTATGCCTTTAAGGCCATAAGCCTCACATACCAATACACCAACAATACACCATAAAATAAGCATGGGTAATGACATACTTCAACAATCTAAAGACCTTTAAACAAGTTTGATTCATATACATTCATTATCTAGCAACCCACTTCATAAAGGCATAAACTAGGAATAGAGAGAAATCATGGGTTCATGGAGTATTTTCATCTTAAATCGTCAATACAACAACAATATAACCATAAAGTGCCATTAGAAACCTTTTAAAACCATTTGGTGGAAGAACCCATGAGATTGAGTGAAAACCTAGATTTTTCATACTTTGAAATAACTTTGGATTTGGCTCCTTGAATGGAAAATTAGACAAGGATCAAGACCACCATACCTTTGCTATGATCTCCCACGAAAATTGATGAAGACACCACCTTCAAACCAAGCCCTAGCTCCAAGTTCTTGACTTTCTTAAATGGAGGATTGTAGAGAGGGAAATGTTTTTAGGGATGGGAATGAACTAATGGTATATAGGAAATAATATAAGTCTTTTGAAAAAAATGGTCCAACACTTAGAAAAAATTTCAGGCGGGTGAACAGTAATGAACAGTAAAATTAGCTACTGGAATTTGCATTTTCTGCCGGACAGACTTTACGAAAATGGGCATAACTTCTTCGTCCGAACTCCGAATGAGGTGAAACGAAGTGCGTTAGGTAGCTAACTCAAAGGGCTTTCCATGGATATATTATTGGCCACCCAAATAATTTGTGTGCTAGGAGATATGACCCTCCAAAGTAGACCCTCGAAAAAGGCTTCACTTGGAAATTTCGGATTTTGATACGGTTGCTCTAAAATTTGGGTTAGACGCATTTCCCACTCAATTTGACCCCCTAAACAAGAATATGAAGTCGGATTTTTGAAAAATGAAACGGATCTTTTTATATACAGCTAAACAAGTTTCCGGTAACTTCCGAAGCACATTTTTAAGAACTTTTGGGTCAAATTCAAATATAATCATTTCATTAAGTTCTCGACTCCAAACTCACATGTGAGGCTCTAGTTTCACTCTATCATTTTCCGAGTCGTTACAATGGTAAAGCGCATTCATGTCACAGTCCTTAAAGAATTCAAGCCATCTCCTCTAACGAAGATTCAACTCTTTCTGGGCGAACACATATATGAGGCTCTTTTGATCTGTGAACACATCTACGGGGACACCATACAATTAATGTCTCCAAATCTTTAGGGAAAATACTACAGCTGCAAGCTCGAGGTCATAAGTCAGGTAGTTTTTCTCATGTACCTTAAGTTGTCTAGAAGCATAAGTTATGACCTAACCTCGCTGCATCAACACACAACCTAGGTCGACCTTTGATGCATCACAATAAATCACATAACCGTTTGATCCATCTAGTAGAGTCAAGACATGATTTATAGTCAACCTAGTATTTAGTTCTGAGAAGCTTTTCTCACACTCATCTAACCACTGAAATTTAACATTCTTCTATGTCAACTTGATCAATGGGGAAATTATGGATGAAAATCCTTCAACAAATCTCCTTTAATAACCGGCCAAACCCAAGAAACTTCTAATATCTGTTGGAGTGGTGGGTTTGGGTCATTGCTTCACTACCTCTATTTTTTCTGAGAATCAACTCGGATCCCTTCGCTGGATACCACATGACCAAGGAAGGCAACAGACTGTTACCAGAATTCACATTTACTGAACTTAGCAAATAACTCGCAATCTATGAGAGTTTGTGGAGTAACTCTCAAAGGAGTTGCATGTTCCTCCTCACTCTGAAAATAAATGAAGATATCATCAAAAAAGAAAATGTCGAACAAGTCCAAATACTATTTGAACACCCATTCATTAAGTCCATAAAAGATGCAGGAGCATTGGTTAGTCCAAAAGACATAACTACGAATTCATAATGAGCATACCGAGTTCTGAAGGCTGTCTTTGGAATGTCAGTATCTCTGACTTTGAGTTGATGATAGCCGAATCTTAGGTCTATCTTAGAAAAATAACTAGCACCCTAAAGTTGGTCGTAGAAGTCATCAATCCTTGGATTGGGATACTTATTCTTGATTATGACCTTGTTCAACTCTCGATAGTCACTGGACATTCTTAAACAACTATCTTTCTTTTTTATGAACAACACTGGCGCACCCCATAGAGAGATACTGGGTCTTATGAAGCCCATATCTAAAAGGTTTTTCAACTACTCTTTCAATTCCTTTAGTTTAGCTAGAGCCATTTTTTAAGGAGGAATCGAAATAGGCTGGGTATCTGGAAGGAGATCTATTCCAAAGTTGATTTCCCTTTCAGGAGGAACCTCAAGAAGATCTTCTGGAAACACTTTTGGAAACTCATTTACTACTGGGACTTGATTGAATAATATTATCAAAGACAATTAATCCATTACTAAGCCTTAACGATCGTTAGTCAGTACATAACCCAACTAAATGAGTTGAGGTCAAATCCTATAGGGAGTGGTACGTGTTTAAGATTCAAAAGTAAAGTACAAATATGTTCAAGTAAATCATAGGAATAGACATTTGCGAATAAAAACATAATTCAAATTAGGAGGTTGACACGAATGTCAAATAACAGGGGAGTTTTGGTTACAAATTATCAACTACAATAGCAAAAAATAATATGAATTAATAGATATTTGATATGGGTTGTTGGGATGTGATTCGATTACGGACTATTATAGACAAACGGGTAGTTGCAACTATTAGAAAACAACTGTAAATTGGTGAATAAGCTAGACTATGGGGGAGGTAAACTTTCTCTCAAACAATTTACCGGGAATCAAGTCGATTTCTCTTGAACATCGACAAACATGCAATGAACATCCTACGCTTTAGTCCATTCACTCTCTCGATCTTAATTTGTGGAAAAGAGTTTAGGATTCACTTTCTCGAGCTGAACCCATAATAACCCAATACCCACACACCATCATTTAGTAATCTTGGTTTTAAAACCTCTCTCTCGAGCAAGCCAAACACACAAAGATCGAACTGCATTGGCAACTACAATTCTTTAATTTAAACCATAATTTCACATTGAAATAACTTCTGAAAAGCAATTACACAAATAATTAGGAACACCCACTAGCTAAATCAGTCCATAATCACATAATCAGATCCCAAGAATTGGGGTTTTAGCTAGACATCATAAAAAGATAGAAATCGTTACCAAATTCTATTTTTATCAACTGGGTACGATTAATTTTGTCTTTACAAAGGTCCAAATTGAAGAATCTAAAACACCCACTTTTAATTTCTTAAAAATGGAAAGATTCAATTCTTCAAACCTAAGGAAAACTTTTCTCTCAGTTCAAAATACTCAATATTCAAAAATAATATACTTGATAATGATAAAAGCTCATAAAACTAATGTTTGAAAATGTATTTATAGTCGCCAAAAATATGTTGTGAAGGGCCATTCGGCGCAGTAAGTCAAGTTCGGCGATCCTCCCTTTGGTCAGTTCCATCGCCTTTTGTTTTGGCCTTCAGCATCCTCAAGTTCTTAAATTTGGGCGATCTAACAGTGCATCGCGGAACCACTCGTCGACACACCGACTACTCCTTTCTCTCGTCGAATTGATTTTTTTCTTCAGGGTTTGGCACACTGGAACTTTAGGCAAGATTGTGGTCATTCAGCGACTCGCCCAAAGGACTCGGCGATCACCTGACCTTCATTTCTTCGTTCTTTCAGCTCACTTTGTTCCTTTTTTCAAATTAGTGTCCATGCTTTGTTCCTCCATCCAAATACCTTGAAATCAAGGATTTTACATCAGTTATTGGCACAAAACAAGCATTTGAGGACACTAAATCATTATAAATAACCCCTAAATGAGTCCAAATTGTGGACTCATCAACACCCCCAACTTAAACTTTTGCTTGTCCTCAAGTAAAACTAAAGTTCAGCAGTTCAAAAAGGATGTCTCAAACAGTGCTACACAAGACTCCATCATGAATGCACACAAAAAGACTGAACTTACTCATGCAAGAACCAATTGTGCACTCAAAGATTCAAGTTGTGACTCACCATTATCAAATATTCTCAGGTTCACAATACTTGCTTCAAATGCAAGTTCAAGCTCAACAAAGGTACTCAAATGCCCTCACACAAAGAATGATTCCATATTTACACACAATTGTTCAACAATTATTAGCTCCAGAATCACATACAACTCTCACAGTCACAAAGAATAACACATGCATGACTTCACCCATAGGTTTGCCCTTATTTTCCAATCAACACTTGTTTCAACTCACTCAAGAACAAAAAGGTCTATTCAAGGCTTGTAATGGGGCTGAGTGTAAAGGTATGGTCATTTAGGCTCACTGGCTTCTATCCTCATGATATGTGGTATAAAGAACACTTTCCTCACTTTTCTTCATCATTCTCATTCATGCTCAAAAGTCACCCCATTATTCACTTTCCAAGGACTATTGGTCACCCCATTATTCACTTTCCAAGGACTATTGGTCACCCCATTTCTTTTACATTTTCACAACTTTATTTCAATCTTTTTCATTCTTTTTCATTCTTTTTCTTTTCTTTTCTTTTCTTTTTCTTTTCTTTTTCTCTCTTCTTTTTTGTATGGAGGGGTTCCATATTTCTCAAAACCATGGTTCAAAGGGGACTTCTTTGCACTTCTTGATTCACCTTCTCTTTTCACCAAACCCCAACTTAGGATTTTAGCCTAAGTTGGCTATTCAAAAAAACCACAAATCATGAGGATTCTGGATAATGGATAAAGAAAGGTCACAATTGCATCAAGATTCTTCCAAGGAAAGGGTAAGGCTCAAAGGGTGCTCAAACAAAGTTCACGCACTCACAAGGTAGGCCACAAAAAAGGTATAATGTCAAATTGTTTCACTCTTTAAAATTGTTGGCTAAGATTATTTCAAGAGCTCACATCACTTGGTCAACGAGACCAATGGGGCAAATTCTAGGTTTCATCACACATGGTTCACGGTAAGCTCATCACACAAGGCATTGACACCAATGTCAAACAAGACTCCACACTTTTGCTAGTGTGAAATGATCATCACAAGAGACTCATTCGATAACCAGCTAGTCACAACGAGATGCAAAAATTTCACATATTGTCTACGCAACTTCATTTGGCCTTATCGTAGTAGCATATTCATTTTTGTTTGATTATGAGCACTATTCAAGTCATCAGTATTGATCAAGACTGATATTAAAATTTAAAAAAGAACAGCCACATTCAAACACGATCAAGTGGTGGCACAAAATTTTCAAAACTGGTCACAAATTCATCTACAAATAAAATAATGAGCCACATGCTCAAATATCCACAAAATCAATGTCAAAACACAATATGACGCACAAAACCCAATATATACTGAAAATATCATCAAAACAAGAGGTAGGTATGAAAGTACCTCACCCCACCACAAACAAAAACAATTTGTCTTCAAATGTAATAAAAACAAAATATCCATAAAGTAAATAAAGATAATAGAGAGAAAGGTAAGGGATCCTATCTACACAGTCGCTCCATCTGTTGGGCATCAGTTCCCGGTGTAACTCTGAACTTGGGCATCAGTGCCCGGAGTCACATCAACAATTATAGGTTCACTAAGGGCTGCCAAAGGTATGTCTTCCAAAGATGTCTGCACAGTTGCATCCATCATGGCCTCCTCAGTCTCCGTAAGGCCCTCGTAATAACCCTCCTCAGCAACCTCAAGCATCTCCTCATCCGTCTCAGCCTCAGATCAAGATCAACTACCTCCCCAACTCGAACATTATCTCTGGTGGTAGCCGGAGGCAAAACTAGTTGTACTGGCACATCTGGGATCTCTACCGTACCAAAAATTATAAACATGCCATTGGACTTCAACTGGTCCACATTTCTCCTCAGCAGAACAATAGCAGCCTTTAGAACCGTCACCTCCTCAGTGGCCCCTTGACCACGCTCGCACACTGCTATCGTAGCTGTAGGGGCATCAATGGTAGTACTCAAAGGTGTCACAACATCAGCGAGGGCTGTCTAGATCATGCCCAAGATAGAGGCCTCAAGTCTGGCAGCACGACGATCGGTATAATGGGCTAGCTTCCAATCTGTAGTAATGCAACCTGAGTGAGGAGGGATAAGGAGGCAACATCAATAGTAGTACCAGATCTGGAAGGCAATGGAGCAGCAGAGGAACTAGGAGTATTAGAACGGACAACACAAGATGTACCTGAAGGCCCAGGGCCGGAGTAGGCAATGTTGCCTTTGCAAGTAGAGTTTGAGGATCAACAATCCGGGATGTATCCACCGGGGCTGCCTTCTTCTTCTCTGCCTCATCTTTTAAATACTCTACCTCAATCCTCTGGATGTCGCACTACTAGAATTTTGGTCAATAGCAATAGATTCATATGCGTTGCAATAGGTCCTCAAATTGTTGCCATAGCGCTACAGCAACAGTTTTTCAACCGTCTCATCCGCTCGCATTACTATAGATCTATTGTAACGGTTAATGTAACCGTTACTGAAAGCATTGCTATAAGTACCCCTATTGCAACGATTATCCTTCCATCTATAGGGACTATACTATTACTGATGTGGTAACAATTAATAACCATTGCAATAGGTGTTGTGGTAACGGTTAGCAACTGTTCCAATAGAGTCTGTTGCAATAGGTTGTTCTTAATAACTAAACTTTTTTTAATATATTATGACAATGATTTTTATTGATATATATTGCAATAATTTTATTTTCTATTGCAACCATAATCTATATGAATCTGCAATCTATATATATATATATATATAGATCAACAACAGTTTATAAAAACATCTCTAAATTAAGTCTCTAGAAGACGACTAATTATATAGCCGAATCATATATATATATATATATATATATATATATATATATATTGAAATACCAGAATAACCATTAATGTAAAATATACACACCAAAACACATGTCTTCAATAGTTTTCACAAGTTTCATACTAATAGAAATTAAAACAAAAGATTGTAGCTTAACACAAGTTTCAAAATTTCAAGAAACAAAAGAGTCGAGCTAAAGCAATTGAAGTTTCTACAACATTCAATCAATTATATCAAGTAAGGTCTTCACTGCTTTCATCATCCCCTTGACTATCTTCTCCAACTACAAAAAACATAAATAAAAGTTAATCAAAAGCAAATGTGGAAGGAAGATAGTTCAGATTTAAGTAATTAAATCACTTGACTCGATCTACGCTCCACATCTTTGTAACTCCAAATAAGTAAACATGTCATTTTCTCAATCAGTTGTGCATAAAGTTTGCCGAGCACTTCTTCACATTTTCTGCATATATATTCACTAGCTAATTTTGTATTTAGGCTGTTGGATTATTTTCTAGTTATAAGACGCTCTATGATCTAAGTCATTTAAATGAAAATCTTTCCCTAATTCACATCACATTAGCGACCTTTAGCCCAACTAAGTCAACAAAGTAGCACATAAAATATGTACATCATCATTTGTCTTAAAAAAATTATACCAAACAAATATCCTACGCTAAGAGAATTTAATTAACAAAGTGATCATTAACATTTTTCTCAATTCACAATTTCAGAGGATCAGTTTTTTTACCTCGAAGTAAAGCTCTCATAGATAGAAGCTGGTTTGGGAGGAAAATTCACTCCATAAAGGTAAAAATGCAAATCTGGGATGTGCAAATAGTTACAAAAGTAACAGGAGATAGGAAATAATGTTGAAAGTTTAAAGAAAGAAACAAAAGCAGTTTTAAAAACAAGTAGTAGATGTGACATGGGTTCAATGATCTTCTGGGCTGCAAGAAAATTTAGCCAAAATGGTTGCAAAAATATCTTCTTGGACTGCAAAACAACTATCTTATGCAGGAAGGATACAACTGCTGCAGTCAGTGCTATTTGGTATACAGGCCTTTTGGTCGTAATTGTTCCAAATTGCAACTAAGGTACTAACTACTATAGAGGCACACGGTAGAAGCTACAGGATCTGGTATTGTCACAACAAGCAAGTTGGATGATTAGAAGGATAGTTGCTGCTCAAGCAATCTGGAGAATAATTCATCAACCCCTTAAGGCAGGAAAGGGTATCATTCGACAGATATATCAATAACTATTAGAGGTTACAAAACGAGTACCTTAGAAGGTCATGATTTACAATAATGAGGCGAGGTCAAAAACTATCTTCTCCCTATGGCTTTGCTTACAAGACAGGTTACCTACGAAGGCTATTGAATTGGGGCATGAATATTGAACCAGATAATGTGTTTTCTGGAATGCTACCCTGAAAAATAAATAATGAGTGATCTGCCGTACCTGGAGAACCTAGAATTGGAAATTTTTCAAAATAGTACATGTACAAGCAGTTGATATACACAGACAAGTTGTCTACAACCATATCATTTGGGAAAGGAAAAGAAAAATCCAAGCTACTCTTCCTACTTCACCCTAAAAACTCAAAACAGGGGCCTAATCGAGATAAAGCTATACACAAAAAGTCAGTAGAAAAATCAACATCCAACAGTTGCATTGAGTCAACTACACATTGTTAAGGGCTCTTTAAAACTAGAGCTCACATATATACAGATGTACAACACCAAAACTAACATAAAAAGTTGAATTGTACCTCAACTATAAATATGAAAGATTTCAAGTCAACCAGACATCCACATGATGATACAAAATTATATATCTATATATTTAAATGGGAACTATACTTATATTCAGATGTGGAAATGGATATCTAAATTAATGAGGATGATGACACCGAAAAAATATTCAGCAGTTCAGTTTTTAGTACTTTTTAGGATAAGAGAATCTACTCTCTAAAATTTTCCGTCGATCATAGAAAAATAATTAAGGACCAGCTTACGAAGGGACATCATCTTCAATTATGTTTGTAGTCTCCCTTTAAGAAAGAAAATTCAGCAGCACTTTCGTATTAGGCTAGCGTTGAAGAAGATGAAAAAGAAGAAGAAGAAGAATAGATGTCATACCTTGATTGTTTTTGCTGGAAAATGAACGATTGAAAGGTTGCATAGCTTCTTGTGGTGACTGAGCACCCAATGATGCCAACATGTCAGCATTTAATTGAAATCCTGTATATCGTGTGCCTCTACAGTAGGAGATTCTCTTGGCACATGTGGCAACTGTTTCTCTGGAACCTGTTGCTCTGATTCCTGCATAGATTTTGCTTTCAAAGTGGAAGAACTCTGAAGAATTTTTTGCATTTGATCCTTTTTAGATTGAGCTTCCAAAGTAGAAGAATTCCAAGGCACTTGTCACATTTCTTCTTGTAAAGTTTGTGCTACAAGAGTAGAGGAATTTTGAGGCAAAATAGGTTGAACATTTTCTTTTGTTCTCCGTGAAACAATCCTTTTGTATGCCATAGATGTAAGTGTTCCAGCTTGCACATATTGTTTTCCTTTTCCTTTCTTGTTTTTTCTTGAAGTATCCTCCTTTCCCATGACTATCGAATCTGTCAAAACAATGTATACGAATAAGAACCAAATGCTACAACACAAAATGAAGAAGATGCAACACAAAACAACAAAAAACAATATTTCAAAAATGATATGGATTTTCGATTTCTACTATTCCAAACTAATAATCTGAACTCTACTCAGATGATGCAGAGGGACAAACAACAAGATAATTCAAGCATCACAAATCTTCCAGTAGTCCTAGTCCGTCAATAGTGTTATTGAGATTCCCTTTAAAGATTCACTAGCTAGCTCGTAAATACATGTTGAATCTCCTGTAAAAATGAAACATTTCACAATATAATTCTAAGAAAAAATAAATAAAATAAAACATGTATTTCTAAGAAAAGTACATTGATCGCTCACTCAAAACAAAATTTAAGGCAAATAATATTGAAACACATGTATTCTAAATGGGAAACATGACATATAACAGAGTCGTTTATCAGATTACTCTAAATGTATGGCAATTTGCAATGACAATTTTTTCAAGTTTAAAACAATTCCCCACCAACTGATTTGACATGGTATAATTCTTAGAGTATTACAAGCCAAAGATTTATTATAAGAGGATCTGTTGGAAGCCCCCAAATGCAAATAATTAGGCAAATAACTATTTTATAATTCATGAGCAAGATAATCAGAGTTACAAACTGGAAGTACCAAATTTGAGAATCAAGAGCAAGATAATCAGGTGAATAATTATTTTATAATTCAAGAGCAGATACAAGTCTATTTCAAGAAGACATCAACGAAGGATCAACTACAGAAAAGTTACAATACAGACTACATTCTATTATAACAGGAAATACACCTAAAATAATGTCAAACAATAGCACTTTTGATAATTTAATGGAGCAAAAAGAAGAGGTACATCAACAATTAGAAGGAATCAGTAAAGGAGAAAAGAGGAAAATCAGAAATATGATGATGATGTCCAAGAAATTATCCACCCATGGAACTTCACAACATCTCATATACATTGATAAATCGGAAAGAATACAACTGAGAAATGCATAAAAAAGATAGTGACCACTTACAGGTTACATTCACGACTATAGCTCAAGAAACCATGGCGGACTCGACCGGAGGCAGGAAGTGGTGGCCAGAGTAGATGGCGCAGTGCCCTGGATGGTGATGATTGGCAGAGAAGATCACTTTTCGAACCAGTAGAAAATTTTAGTACCAACCAATAGCAAATTTTAGTTTATTCCAATTTTATGTTAATGTATCTCTTGTTTCCTGTTACTCTAACGTAAATCTTCAACAATAATGAAAGTGAATTTTTGACATCTTATTCAAGTGAGAGGTGAAATCAATGAAGACATCATCAATGTAGGGGTATTCAAACCCGATTGAATAACTCATGGACAAGAAATACAACATCAATGTCAAGTTAAATATGGTCTAGAGTAGTCAATTTCACCATAACTCCAACAAAATATTATACCAACAATAGCTACAATTTAATGGAAATAAACCCACAATCATAGAAATACATCAAATACACTAACCACGCCCTAAGATTAAAGACAAAAGAAGAAATTCAAGAATAAAACCTCAAAAGATGAAACTTGTAGTTTCTTCAGCTATAACCTCAAACATTGAAGAAGAGAACCTCCAGCAGTTGAAGAAGAAAACCTCTAGATTTCTCAGATTTTACAAGAAAACATACAACCCTCCATTTCCTTAGATTTCACAAGAGGTTTGAAGAGAGAAATGGATTTAGATTTGAGCTAAAAAATGGGTTTATGTTCGCCCTAAAATGACAGAAATGAAGAACTTACCATAAGATTAATATCCCTACAAAGCTCCACAACTTATGTGTTCGATCGATCTGCTCTCAATGGATGAAAAATTAGGTCAAATAGAAGAAGAGTGCAAACTTATGTGATCTTCTTGTTGAAGAGATGAGAAATGAGCTTAGCAAATGTTTACCTCGTTTGTATCCATATCTGATAAAGAGAAAAATAAATTGTATTTAAAAAATTAATTAAAAATAAAATAGAATGAAAAGCTCTTGGTGGGTTCAGCCAAAATAAGAGAGGAAAATAATGGAGGGATTTAATAACCGTTCCAATAGAAAAAAAATAGTGTTAAATGTTGTCATAGAAGACTTTATGGCAACGGTTCTCCTAACTATTGCAATATGTAGGTCTATTGCAAAGGTTTTCACACAATGGCAACAGTTTATTACCTAGCCGTAGCAATAATATCAAATCCTTTTGTGAACGGCTCAAACCGTTGCAATAGACCATCTATAGTAACGGTTTCTGAAGCGTTGCTAAAAAATCTGTTGTCGTAGGCCTAATTTCTAGTAGGGTCGGTAGAAGATGTGGGCATCACTTCCACATCCATCTTATCTCTAGGAACCCGAGCCTGTCTTCACAACTCAGTGATCAACACCAGAAAGGAGAGGAAAGTCTAGCGCTGCTTGGCCCTCATAAGCATCTCTTGTGAAACAAATCATCCACAGATTCAGCCTCGTCCTCTCAATGATGCAACCAAGAAAGGCTGCTTTGGTGTGGCGAAGAATCAACTTGTTTTGGGATGGCGTAATGGTATTGCCGATAAAGCCAAACCGATACCTCGCTGCTACATTGAGGTCCTTTTTTTCAATAGCTGCCCCAACCTCAGCCCAGTTGAGAGTGCCGTCTGATATCCAAGGAGCCATCCACTTCTTCATGTTTTCCAGCATCTTTGTCCTGATCTTGTATTGAAAGTCATCCTCATGTCTCGTTGTACATTCTAAGATTGCATTGATGGCATCATAATAACACTATACCTTTTTACCCCTGACAACCACATAGTCAACGACTTGAATTTGGCTGCCAGCTTTTTCCCTTATGGTATCAAGGCATTGTAGGCACTGTATAATTCTCTGACTCAATTTGGAATGAATTGGCCACGGGGCTTGGTGAATAGTTGGAATTTGTGTGACCTCAAGCAGCTCATGATCTCAAGGTATATGTCTATGACACCATCAATAGACAACCTCTTCTCCTCTACGATGGTCCGCAATCCGTCAGTCTTCAGTCAGTTCATAGACGAGGGAAGAAGACCCTATACTGGTGGTGCTTGGACCACGACCTATACTGGAGTGGGAGAAGGAGTAGTGGCCTTGCATGGCTTGATCCTAGATGAATCATTTTGCCTCTTTGAACGTAGCTCCGCTCTCTAGGCTTCTAGTAGCTCATTCTTAGGCTCAGAAGTGCCACCCTGATGTTCCTGGTGCTCACCCTCACTTTCAAAAGTGGTGAGGTGAGTGGCATAGATGCCGTCACTATCATAGCTGGCCTCCGGTAATGCAAGTGAAGGTTCCTTTCCCTTTTCTTTTCCCTTACCACTAGATGTGGGATGTTTGGTAACCTTAGCCTTGGATGCAGCTGCATCCTCATTGATTTTTAGTCCCTTGGCCTTCTTGCGGGGCGGCATGTCTCTACCAGCTACTTTAGGTCTAACCATATATGTAAACACATTGTAGAAAGTGAGAAACCATTCAAGCAACAATACAGAAAAATAGTTGCAGACAGAATCGCAAAAAGGATCAGCGAGTCGGCGAATGGCTTTGGCGAGCTAGATCCGGCTCGCCGAAATGATTGACTCAAAAATTCCTCAGACAAATGGCTTGTCAGCGATGGGAGGGGCCTTTCGGCGAGCAAGGACTAGCCCGCTGAAAGTTACAATGCATTTTAGGTGTTCGGGGCGCAGAAAAGGGCGATCAAGAAAGACTTTCGACGAGTCGCCGAGTGCACTCGGCGAACTCAGGCTCTTGCCAAAAGTTACGGAACCCAAAATCAAATAAAGCATAAAATTAAAGGTGATCTAAGGGGATTTGGCAAACCGTCGAGTGGTTTGGTGAACTCGACCCAGCTCGCCAAACTACCCAATGTGCCTACTTTCAACCAAACTTCCAAAATTCAACCCCGCAGCCCCCGAAAACAAAATCAAAACATGCACACCTTTAATTAAACTAAGACCCATTACATCCATGCCCCCGGGATACTCAGAGTTCTATCGGTATGGACAAATTTGTCCATTTGAGAACTTTAGCCCTTAGGAATGATGTCAAATGCTACATCATCGGGCAAAATACGTCATTTGGAACAAATGCGGGTTACTCAGACTTCACCCAACTAGACCCAACAACATTTTAGCACAACCCAATAATTTAGACTAATTTTTAAGCACAAAACTTTAGGAAATCAACAATATAAGCAATGACAGCTTGATATTGAAATTAAAACAGGCACACAAGCTTACAATTATTTATCAGAGAGGCTTAACACACAACACTGAGATACAATCTATTGCAAATGTGTAAAATAGCTACATATAAGTTTGGAGTTCGAAAAACCAACCTTAGAAATTAAATAAACCAATTGAAATGTTAGGCCGCAAAAAAATCCAACTCCGAACACACATTTTACAACTAAAAACTAGCAATAATCCCAAAAATATTGGGAAAAAAAGTGCGCGTCTGAGTTTGGAAAGTTGAAAAGTGAAGGAATGTGAAAGATTTTGTAGTTTTGAACTTTGGCCTTTAAAATCGTTCAGTTCTCACCCATTCGGCGACACGCTGAGAGTGTACTTACCTCACCAAGTTTTACAGGACCTTCAGTTAAACTGGGGGTCTAAACGGTGGATTAAGTCGCGTTTACCAACCCGTTCGGTGACATGCCGATTTGCTCCTGGGCTCACTGAGTTTTACAGACTCCAACCGTAGAATTTCTAGAGTCCAACAGCGGTCCAAGTCAGGATCGCCAACCGATTCGGCCATTCGCCGACTGGACATTTAACTCGCCAATCTGCACATTTCAAACACATCTTACACTTAAACTGGCAAAATCAACACACAATTATTTCAACAACAAAAAGAAAGCAATAAACGTTGGGTTGCCTCCCAAGAAATGCCTTAGTTAATGTCGTGGCACGATGAAGTTCCCCACTTAATTTTGGTTTGCATGGTAGAGAAGAGACATCACATGACCCATTTGGGTCTGTAGCAGATGAATAGACATTTAATGGGAAGCAGTCATCTGATTCAGCAGTGATATATTCTCTTTTATCTCACTCAATACTTTGTCGTGTTCTTTGACTTTGTGAACAATGAGTGAGAGTACCTCTTCTGTTTGTCCACCCTCATATTTCTTAAACATTCTACGCTCATGAAGAGGAATGTACCGATCTTTCTTTTTGTACAGTACCTCCAATTCCATAATCTGTTTGGCCACTAGTCCAGCTAAGTCAACAGTTTGGCCAAAGTCTAGTCCTTCTCAGTTTCCTTGTTGGTCTTGGCCATATGGTCAAGGAGTTGGGCTGCTATTGCATAGGGTAGACTTATGAGACCACCAGGGGAAATTTGGTTGGCCACTCCTCTGTTCTCTGGACCAAGACCTCTATAGAAGTAGTCTAGTAGCATGTTGTTTGAGATTCCATGAGTTGGGCACTACAACAATAGTGACTTAAATCACAGCCACAACTCATGGATTGACTCACCCTCAATTTTCCTGAAACATAGGATGTTATCCCTAAGAATCATCATTCTCAAAGGAGAGTGGTCCATTTGGTCACTGTTGCTACAAGACATGCTACTTTATTCTGCTCTAAACAAGAAACATGAAAACAAAAACTAAAGTGAGTAGATTCAACTAAGACTAACAAGAACAAAATTCAACTTAACCAAAAATTCTCAAACAATACCACTCCCCGACAGTGACACCATTTTGATTGAATAACGTTATCAAAGACACTTAATCAAGTTCTAAGCGTCAACAATCGTTAGTCAGTATATAACCCAACTAAATAAGTTAGTTTCGAATCCCACAAGGAGTGGTACATGTTTAAGATTCAAAAGTAAAGTACAAATATGTTCAAGTCAATCATAGGAATACACATTTGCGAATAAAAACATGATTCAAATTAGGGGGTTGACACATATATCAAATAACAGGGGGGCTTTGGTTATAAATTATCAACTACAACAACAATAAATAATACGAATTAACAGATATTTGTGACAGGTTCTTGGGATGTGAATTGATTACGGGCTATTATAGACAAACGGTAGTTGCAACTATTAGAAAAAAACTATAAATTAGTGAATAAGCTAGACTATAGGGTAGGTAAACTTTCTCTCAAACAATTTACCCCGAATCAAGTCGATTTCTCTCAAACATCGACAAGCATGTAATTAAGAACAACCTACGCTTTAGTCCATTCACTCCCTCGAGCTAAATGCCTGGAAAAAGGGTTTAGGATTCACTCTCTCTAGCTGAACCCATGACAACCCAATACCCACACACCATCAATTCAGTAATCTTGGTTTTAAAACCTCTCTCTCGAGCAAGCCAAAAACACAAAGATCGAATTGCATTGGCAACTACAATTCTATAATTAAAACCATAATTACACATTGAAATAACTTCTAAACAACAATTACACTAATAATTAGGAACACCCACTAGCTAAATCAGTCCATAATCACATAATCACACCCCAAGAATTGGGGTTTTACCTAGTCATAATAAAAAGATATAAATCGTTACCAAATTCTATTTTCATCAATTGGGTACGATTAATTTTGTCTTTACAGTGGTCCAAATTGAAGAATCTAGAACACCCACTTTCAATTTCTCAAAAATGGAAAGTTTCAATTCTTCAAAGCTAAGGAAATTTTTTCTCTCAGTTCAGAATACTCAATATTCAAAAATAAGATACTTGATAATGATAAAGCTCATAAAACTAATGTTTGAAAATGTATTTATAGTCGCCAAAATATACTGTGAAGGGCCATTCGGCACAGTAGGTCGGCTTCGCCGATCAACTCGGCGATCCGCCCTTTGGTCTGCTTTATCGCCTTTTTTTTGTTTTGGCCTTCACCACCCTCAAGTTCTGTAACTTTGGGCGATCCAACACTGCATCGCGAAACAGCTCGGTGACACGCCGACTGCTCATATCCCTCGACGAATTGATTTTCTCATTCAGAGCATGGCAAACTAGAACTTTAGGCGAGATTGTGGTCATTCAAGGACTCACCAGAAGGACTCAGCGATCACTATGCCTTCATTTCTTTGTTCTTTCAGCTCACTTTGTTCCTTTTTGCAAATTAATGTCCATGCTTTGTTCTTCAATCCAAATACCTACAAATCATGGATTTTACATCAGTTATTGGCAAAAACAAGCATTTGAGGAAACTAAATCATTATTAATAAGCCCTAAATGAGTCATAATTATGGACTCATCAGAACTGACTTAAGAGCTGGTGTTTTGGAGTTTGAATCCTTAACCCGACCAAGATGATAGAAATACCCTTTGGAAATTATGTCTTTCTCCTTAAGGTAAGAGAAAGGAACTTATAGGCACTGAGCTACTACCCTTCCACTCTAAGACTAGATCATTTGGAAACTGAAACTGAATGATCCTAGTTCTACAATCGACTAAGGCATAACAGGAATGTAACCAATCCATCCCTAGAATGATATCAAAATCTACTATTTCTAACTCTATAAGATACGATCAGGTGACTTTCTGAGAAACTATGACAGACACTTTTTGTTTACCTGTCTAGCTATAACAGGGTCACCAACTGGAGTAGACACTTAGAAGGGTTCTGAAAGAGTTTCTCGACTAACAACGAAGTTTACTGCTATATAGGGAGTTACAAAAGATAGTGTAACCCCTAGATCTAGCAATGCATAAACATCTTAATGAAAGACTCGTACCGTACAATGACCACATCATGAGAATCTTCCTGGTCCTGGCAAATCTGGAGAGCATACAACTTGTTCTGGCGTTGATCGCCACCTGTACCAAATAGAGCACCATGCCGAGTTGGGTGACCTGTTGGTGCTGCTGGAGTGGTATACTGAGTCCTATTGTTGTTACCTCCTTGCCCTTGCCTGGAAGAAGGGCAATCGTTTGTCTTATGGCAAGACTGACCATACCCAAAGAACCCTTCCTTGCCTATAAGACACTCTCCCGGATGGTTCTTACCACACTTTGGACAAGTTTGAAAGTCCTTTACCTGAAGCCCTCCCTTCAGACTTAGAGTCTGATGCCCTACCTTTCTGATCCTGTGAACCTCAGCCCGTACTCTTGGACTGACATTGTACCTTGACTCAAATTCTTAAACTCCTTTGCTTTAGCCTCCCTCAACCCTCTCAGGAAGTACCTGTCCAGAAAAGATCCAATAAAATACTCCCAAGTCACAGAAGTTAGATCCGCACCTCTGTTTTCTTTCGACTTAGTTAACCAAATGTGAGCCACATCCTTAAGCTGGTAGGATGCCAACTCTACCCTATCATTACATGTCACTTGCATCACTCCAAAGATTTTCTTAACCTTATCAATGAAGTTTTGTGGATCCTCACCAATTTGTGACCCTAGAAACTTACGCGGATTCATCCGAACAAAATCTTAAACTCTAGCTGCATTTGATCCACCATTGGTGTTAGTAGGAACTAGGAAGTGCTGATTCTTTTGGTTAGTCATACTCTAAGCCAAAAGTTGTATAGCATTCCAAAAATTTACGTTCATAACTTTATGCTTCGGGACTTGAGGAATTGCGTCAACATTGCGTGCATTAGCATTCATTGTGTAAGCTCTATGAGGAAGTTTTATCTAAAATGCATAACGAAGAAGTGGAAAGGAGATCGTACCCACGCAGGATAAGAATACCAAAGAAATTGAAGTTTTTCTTCAAACACTTCGTAGCCTCCCTCTCATTAGATGTGGTGTACTTCACACCCATGAAAGAGACTCTACTTTGTGCGGCTTTTATACATCCTGGGACTCTTAAACCTAATGTTTTGATACCAAGTTTTTCATGCCCCGAGGCTACTCCCTTGACAAAAATATGGCACCTAGGATCACGAGTAATCCCAAGCTAACCCTGAAGCTGGCATATCATAATCATAGTAAAACTACTTAATAAAAAGATACTATGTGGAAGCTAAAATAGTAGATAACTTAAAGTGGAGGATACCCAAAACTGATCTGATTATATAAACTGTATTACAAGTCTGGTGATACTGAGCAATTACACAAAAGCTAAAGTTGAATCTAGTATTATGTCTCACAAAGCCTCTACTGACTAAAGTTGTTAGGACATGCCCCTAGTTAACCCCAGCAAATCTGAAAACTGAAAAGAAAGACTGAATATGAAAAACATGTCTATTGTCCTCGAAGTATGAAGACTCACCACTAAAGCTGATAGATATGGATCGGGAAGCGATCTATGCGTGATCTGGATGCTGAATACCTGAACTTACATCATGAAAGGATGTAGCGCAGAGTATGCGTCAATACTTGGAATGTACTGAGCATGCAGGATATAGATAATAGTTGAACAAAATAGAAAGCTGAGTAAGCATCATTGAGTAATGAGATAATCTCAACAGAAACATAGATAGTGAAATATAAAACTAAGCTAAATGCAATGACCAAGTACTACTCATTAACCTGAGATGCTGAGACTTAATACTGAAGTACAATCCAAAAACCTGGTCAAATGCACTAGAAGTCTGACTGTGGGATCTACTATTAACTAACATAAAAACATATGAGCTAAATGTGGAGTCTGATGTATGCGCCTCATCGAGAGAACCTAATATACCTTGTCATGGGTTTAAATGCATGACTGGCGTGATCACTAAATATTAGGCCCAACAGAGGGGAGTTATAAACCTATGAAGGCAGGTAAATTTAGGACTATGAGGGTACGCTGAACCCTAGACAAACTCAATGCTAACCCTACTTAAAACTGTAAATGTGTAAAATACAACATAATTGAATATAATGGATAGCTCAATATTCTGACATGCAAATCTAAGATTGCAACATTTAAGTACTAACAATGAAACATTTGAAAACTGGAGCATGTTCATCTGTTTTACTGACCTAGCAAGTGTAATTTATGAACTAAGAGAAACTACACAACTAGGGTTCTGAGTTTCATGCAAGGAACTAAGCAACGATGTCACGAAAAATGATAATCTGATTAAGAACACTACAACAACTATATCACGACCATTCTCCAAAGATTTAGAATCCCTAGGTCTAAAAGGAAATAGAGAATTAAGAATCTGACTGAATTATAGGGACCTAGTTGATGAAAGGAACCCACAAGTGAAATCCCACTTACCTGGTGACGAAATCTACAGACAAAATCTTTTGATTTTAGGGCTGAACTTTGAAGAACATTGTTTCTTCTTCTTGGGAGGTTTGGTAGACTTTTCCTCTTCTTGTTGCTCCAATATTTGATGATTTTTGAAGAATGAGGGTTTGGGTATGTTCTGACTAATTTACTAGGCTTAAACTTAGTAAAACGACATAGTTTAGGTATAAAACGATGTGGTTTAAATGTCCAACGCATACGGGAACAGACCAAAACGACCAAACCATAAAATATGGCAGGGCCATCGACGAACTGTGGACTGACCGATGGTCCATCCTGTCAGTTCGTCATTTGGCATCTGAAGCTGGGTGAAGGGGTCAAAATCCATGGACCATGGTCCCACCTATGGTCTGTAGGTCCGGCCATGTGTCGTGATTTTTCTAGGAATTCTAGATGAGGTTGGAGTGACCAACCACAGACCACACCTACGGTCCATGGTCCCTTCCACGGGCGGTGGGTGGCCTCTGTCGGTGGCACCTGCAACATCTGGAAAATTTGCTATTTGGGCTTTCTTGAACCCAGAGTTTTTCAAAAACTCAAGTATTGGCTTTGAAAAACTTCTCAAGATTTATTAATCAAAATAGGGTCCATGCTAAATTATTGACATGAACAAATCGACTCAGGGATGTCAATAAAAATATAGAAACCAAATAATTAGTAATAGAATTTTTAAAAGAACCATGAACTCAAGAACTCAAATCAACTTATTTCAAGAATACTCAAATTTAGGGGTAGAATCCTAGATTTCTCTTTTACTGATTTGAAAAAAGATGTAGGGTGTGAGGATGAACTAGTACAACACTATGATAGCCTTACATACCTGGAAGAACAAGGTTCTTGAAGAATCTTGAAAAATCTTGGAGAAGAACTTGATTAATAGCCTTAAAACCCTCCCTTGAAAGTAAACGATCAAGAAAACCTTTCTTGAGATTCTTGAAATCTCTATGGCCAATAATTATGTTTTCATTAGTGATTCATAACTATATGGAGGAATTCGAGTTGAAATGAAAGAAATTCTTGGAGAAAGGCTTACCTTGAAAAAGAATCTTGAAAAAGATTGAAAGAATCTTGAATGGAGTCTTCTACTTTGATTTTTCCTAAGGGTTTTACCCTAGGGTTTGGGAGAGAAGCAAACAATGGATTAAAATAGGAAAATCTGATTGTTTTAAGCCTTTTATTAGTTAAGAAGTTCGTTTAGGGTTTTCTTGGAGGTAAAAAAACAAAAACGACCCTTTTTAATGTTTTCCCGTCAGCTAATTCGTAACAACACATTATTAGGTTACAAAAATAGTCATAACTTTTTACTCAGATATTGGATCGACGCGAAATTAGTGAAGTTGGAAAGTAGATTGAAATACCTTTAATTTGATAGGTTATGGGCCACGCAACTCTTTATATTCCAAGAGATATGATAGTTTGAAGTTGACCCAAGTAGAATCTTACATCAAAACTTAATCGATAAGGAAACTTCAAGAAAATTTACTAAGAACTCATCAAGAAATTAAATTTCTCAATATTTATTGATAGATTCACAAAAGAAACACGTGATTGGTGTGTGGGTGAAGAAACCCAACACTATGGAAGCTTACATACGTCAAAGAACTAGGTTCTTGGCGAAATCTTGAATTTCTTGAACGAACGCTTGAAACATTGAACTTTTTCTCCTCTTGAATCTTCTCTCTAAAAAAACTAAATGCATTTGGGGATGAATTTTCACTACTCCAGCCTACACCCTGGACGTGCCCAGCACTCGTGAACCATTGGGGGTCCCATGCAAACCCTCATCCTGGCTGGCTACAAGCAAAAGACTAACTTAAGCATACAAAATCTTAAAATTGAAATAAATTCAATAAACTCGAATACTCAACCTTATTAAAAGTCTGTACAATAATAAAAATAAAAGTAAATACACAACTCTCGCTAAACGTATCAAAGGTACGCCGGGGATAATAGGTTGATGACACCCAAGAGCTCTTCTCGACAGAGTCGTTCTATCTATGAAGCCTTTACTATTACATAAAGATATCGCAACAAGACCCACGAAATCTCAAAACTAATAGCTGTAAGGTAAAGGTGAAGTCCTTAGGAATGTAAGAAGGCTCACTATAGCTTACTCAAACTACATGTGGTATCAACGATGCTCCTATTGATGACCTTGAATACCTGTATCTGCTTTATGAAAGAATGCAGGCCAAATGGCTCAGTACGTGGAATATACGAGCATGTAAGGAGAATTCTAAATCATACACATAAGCTTGGACTTGATAAAAAGGAAACATACTTACCTCCTCTCAACTCACTCAACTAAACTCAACTCAAGAATAAGAAGCATAGTTCAACTCAATGATAAGTTATTCAACTTAGTGAAATAAGGCTCAACTCAATAATAATATATTCGACTCTGGGTACTCAACTCTGGATGCTTAACTCTGGATACTCAACTATGGATACTCAACTCAAAATAAAGCAACGATACAGATGCAATATATGGAAAGCTTTTAAAACAGTAGAAAGCAACTCAATGTATTGAAAAAATCAATAAAAACCCAATTTGTATGCAAGGATACAATAAAACTCTTTTTCTTTATAAAAATACAAAATATACTATGTGTATATAACAATACAAAGTATCTCTGTGTATTAAAGAATACAAAATATTTCTGTGTATTAAAGAATACAAAATATTTCTGTGTATTAAAGAAAATTAAATATCTCTATGTATTAAAAACACAAAATATAATTGTGGGAGTTTCTCTAACCGACAACTATCACTTAAGAGCTATGTAATGATACTTCATTTTTCCTCACGATGTCAGGGTCGTCCTATACCTTTTCGGGGGCATAGAACCTAACTACCTAGTTGATCCACTAGTCTATGCCAAAAAACATTAAGGAATAATCTAAAACATATGACCATTTCTACCCACATTGGCTACATGGTTTATGGGAGTTGTTAGTTGTCTGAACCATCCCCCATATCGGTGCTCAATACTATTCCCAAAATATAACTAGCTCATATGTTTAAAAACATAACTCTTTTTGTGATTTTAGATAATTGCTCAAAAACTAGCCCATATGCTCTCCTGGAAAACAGTGTTTCCTCTCTTGATTAAATGTGAAAACACTTACTCTTTACTGAAAACTAACTCAAAGGCTCTTTTGGAAATCGGTGTTTTCTTTCTTGATTAAATGTGAAAAGACATTTAATCTTTGGGAATACATTGTCCCATATACTCTTTTAGAGAAATGAACTTCACTCTTTACTCTTTACTCAACTAAAAACTCAAGTCTTAAAATAAGTCTAAAGCATTTGCGAAAGAATTCTTAAAATAAGGTTGATGCAAAATTATGGACGTGAACGACTCAATTCAAGGTTTTTATTAACCATAACTGGAACTCAATACTCGAGACACAAGAACATTAATAGTAATTCTCATTTCATGAATGCTAGACTCAGAGGGTTCATGCGGAATTATGGGCATGAAGTACTCAACTCAAGGAATTAGTGATACTTCTCACCTCAAGATTGCTCAACTCATAGGGTTCATGAAGAATTATGTGCATGAAATACTCAAATCATGGACTTCATGGTAACATGTAATAGTCTCATGGTTAGGAATATAATCTCGAAAGGGTTAGGAACTGGATACTTAAGACTTAGAACTTGAAGATACAACTCCTCTCAAAGATACTCAACTTATGGAGGTCATGTGAAATTTATGGGCACGAACGACTCGACTCAAGGGTCTACATAACGATATGGAACTCATGCATATGACTCTTCTTATTCTCATACTTACTTCCTCAAAACTTAGCTCAAATCGACAGTTGTTCTCAAAGGATTCAAAATTGAACTCAAAGACATTCTTGAACTCTACTCTTAACTCTTTCTTGAATTTGAATTATGAATTCAAGAGTTATGATTCATGAAATGAAGGATATCAATAACACTATAGGAATTCTATAATAAGGAATATTACTTTTAAAATAAACACGAACTCAAGAACTCAAAATCAACTCAAGAATACTCAAATCTAGTGAAAATATCCTAGATTACACTTTTACTGATCTGAAAGTAGATGTAGGGCGTGAGGACGAACGAGTTCAAAACTATGATAGCCTTACATACCTGGAAGAACAAGGTTCTTAAAGAATAACTTGATTAAAAGCCTTGAAACCCTAGCTTGAAGGTGAACGATCAAGAAAACCTTTTGTTGAGATTCTTGAATTAGTTTCTTGAAATCTCTATGGCCAAGAATTATGATTTTCATTAGTGATTCATAATTGTATAGAGGAATTTGAGTTGAAAAGAATGGAATTCTTAGAGAAAGAGTTACCTTGAAGAAGAATCATGAAATATATTGGAAGAATCTTGAATGGAGTCTTCTACTTTGATGTTTTCTTAGGGTTTTGCCCTAGGGTTTGAGAGAGAAGAGAATGATGGACTAAAAGATGAAAATCTGATTGTTTTGAGCCTTTTATTAGTCAAGAAAATTGTTTAGGGTTTTCTTGGATGTAAAAAACCAAAAACAACCTTTTTTAATGTTTTTCCATCGGCTAATTCGTAACAGCATTGTATAGGTTACTAAAATAGTCATAACTTTTTACTCAGAAATTGTATTGACGCGAAATTGATTGTGTTGGAAGTAGATTCAAATACCTTAAATTGTCTAGGTTATGGCTTACGTAACTCTTTATATTCTAAGATATATGGTCATTTGAAGTTGACCCAAGTAGAATCTTACCTCAAAACTTTATCGATAAGGAAACTTCAAATACACTTATCAAGAACTTAAATCCTTAAATTTCAAGTATGAAATTACACTGAATAAATCATGATTTCCATGCGGGTGAACTAACCCCACACTATGGAAGTTCACATACCTCTTAGGGATCAAACTCATGGCAAAAATCCACAACAAAACTCAAGAACCTCGACGAAGGCCTTTATCCTTTCCTCTTTTCTCCTCTTTTCTCTTCATTTCTCTTCTTGAACTCTCAACTAAAACCCTAGGCGTATATTAGGATTATAAAACTAAACCGAATAGGATTAGACCCTTAAAACCTTACAAAAAATGAATTAAATCTGATTGGGTAAGGAAAAGACCAAAATACCCCTTACTATTTTCTGGTAACTTTCCTTAATTGGACAATTTCATTTCAAAATGGAATATCTCACTCATCCGAGCTCGAAACATAGCAAACTCGATGGTGTTGGAAATATTTCAAATACGTTTCATTATCTATCTTGTTGCCAACCTAAGTAATTCTATACTGAGAGTTATAGTCATTTGAAGTTGAGCCAAAACTCATAACTTAAGCATAACTTGCAAAATTTCAGATTTTGCTATTTCCAATTTAGTTGTTTTTAGAACCCAAGGTGCTAAATCTAGTGACCTTACCACTTAGGAAAAATATAAACTCCTTGGTAAAAACTTAGTCACTATGAAGGATGGTTCGAGTCTTAGTTAAAAAAAAATCAGGGGTGCTACAGTATGTCCCCCTTGGGATCATTAATCCTTTAATGACGATTCGACTGGGCATGGATTGGGGTTACTCTTACTAATGTCCAAATCTAATAGTATGCTCTTACTATATGCAAGCTTAACCCAAATTCTTAGGTTCAGGTTCTATACCTCTCGATAAGGAATCTCATCCCAAAACTATTACTCTTTACTACCACATTAGGCTCATATCAAGAACCACCAAAAGTATAACAACCCCACATTCTTCATTACTAACAGGACCTCAGCAAAGATATCTCATATACTCTCCGGAACTTATTACTATCTTATTCTCAAAGAGTTGACTTGATTTCTCATCTCGTCATCTTCCTCTTGGGTCCAAAGCTGACACTTGAAAGCTATGGACCTATTCCATCACCTCTAACTGGCGTACATCCTCTTTCACTCTAACACTCAGGAGAAGATTATCTCATGACTACCGAACTCTCCATAAGTAGGTACTAAGACCTCTTTCTAAGGTGTTTCTCTTAACCTCTTCTAATTACATACCCTCTTGGTACACCTCTTAATGCTCTTGTTTCTATTGTGACTTAGCCACACTTCATTGCCCTTATCTAACGTTAGGATCTCTCGCTGGTTCTACTCATATTCATTGCATCAAATATTTCAATTTCTCACCTACTCTTATGTCAGGTCTACTAGATCAAATCTCAAGACTAACATCATCACCCTCATGTTACCATTCTGTGGATAATGACACTCATCTCAAATTCAGGCTTAATGTGCATTACTATACCCGAATATTAATATGATTGCTCGCCTACTAAGCTATACCTCATTACTTGATCATTTATTTAACCTTCTGAACATCATGACCCTCTCAAACAAATCATAAACCTATCTTAGATCTATCACTTTATGAAATCTTTTGCTCTTCTATTCAACCCTTACCCTTAGTCATTACCTACACAATGACACTTCATCACAAACTCATTTCTAGCTAAAGCACACTCTACCTCCTATGATGAAATCTTTCCAAATCACCACTTCTTAATCTACCCATAAGGGAAAACTCTTCATTAATATCTTACTAGGTGCATGACTATAGTAGCATAACTTGTCGAAACACCATCTCCCTTACTAAGATTATTAAATCTCTGTATACTATTCTCTTAACTTAAGAGACACTTTTTACTACTACTTCTCATAATCTTGTAGCTCATGTTACCTTTTTGGGTGAAAATACTACCCAAGCTCTAAACAGACTTTCTCATAAGGATCTCAGCTGAAACAAGGCTTAGAGAAGAAAGTACAACTCAATTTTTGCTCAAACGCACGATTCAAATGAATATGGGTGCATTCCTCTTAAACTGAACACTTACTAACTCATGGGCTTCTCTCAAGCCCCTCTGGAGTCACACGACTACCTCAAAACTCTTATTGAGATTAACTCATCCATAAAGGACTGACTTTGCTTTTCAACTACCACTAGTATGAGGGGCAGTCAAATGTATCTAAGAAATGCATGAGTAAGAATAAATCTCTCTGACTTAGCTCTATTGAACGATTAAGAGTATGAAAGAAGGGAATTTTTTTATAAATGTCTGTAGTCCCTCATTTATTGAAGTGGGGCCCACACTACCATAAATAAGATTCTACTTGCCATGGCTTCATAGAAACCCTAGGACTCTTGAAACATGGCTCTGATACCATGTTTTTCACGACCCGAACCTGCACCCTGGACGTGGCCGACACTCGAGAAACATTGTTGGTCCCCAAGCAAATCGTCATCCTTGCTGGCTACAAGTGGAAGAAAAACTTAAGCATACAAAAGATTAAAACTGAAATAAATTCAACAAACTCGACTACTCAACCTTTATAATAGTTTGTACAATACTCAAAGTAAAATTAAATATAGAAACTCCTCAACTCTGTATATCTATGAAGCCTATACTATTACAGAAAGATAGTGGGACAAGAATCAAGACATCTCAAAACTACTAGATGTAAGGTAAAGGTGAAGTCCTCTGTAATGTAAGAGGGATCACCATAGCTAACTCGAAATGCATGTGGTATCAACGAAGCTCATGTTGATGATCCTCAATACATGTATGTGCATCATGAAATGATGCAGGCCAAATGGCTCACTACGTGGAATGTACGAGCATGTAAGGGGAATTCCAAAGCATAAACATAAGCTTGAACTTGATAAAAAAGAAACATACTTACCTCCTCTCAAGTCACTCAACTAAACTCAACTCAAGAATAAGAAACGTAGTTCAATTCAATGATAATATATTCAACTCAGCGAAATAAATCTCAACTCAATAATAAGATATTCGACTCTGGGTACTCAACTCTGGATACTCAACTTTGGATGCTGAACTATGGATACTCAACTCTGGATACTTAACTCAATATAAAGCAACGATGCAAATGCAATATATAGAAAGCTTTTAAAATAGTAGAAAGCAACTCAATGTATTGAAAAATTCAATAGAAACCCAGTTTGTATGCAAGGATACAATATAAACTATGTTTCTATATAAAAATACAAAATAAACTCTGTGTATATAAGAATACAAAGTATCTCTGTGTATTAAAGAATACAAAATATCTCTGTGTATTAAATAATACCAAATATCTCTGTGAATTAAAGAATACAAAATATAATTGTGGGAGTTTCTCTGACCGAAAACCATCACTTAAGAGCTATGTGATGATAAAGTGTTTTGCCTCACACTGCCAAGGTCATCCTATACCTTACCGGGGGTATAGAACCTAACTACCAAGTGGATCCACTAGCCTATGCTAAAAAGTATTACTGAATATCTAAAAAGTGTGACCCTTTTTATCCCCGTTGGCTACATGGTTTATGGGGGCTGTGAGTTGTCTTAACTATCTCACATATCGGTGCTCAATACTACTCTCGAAATATAACTAGCTCATATGTTTAAAAAGGTAACTATTTCTGTGATTTGAGATAATTTCTCAAAAACTAGCCCAAAGGCTCTGTTGGAAATCAGTGTTTCCTCTCTTGATTAAATGTGAAAGCATTTACTCTTTACTGAAAACTAGCTCAAACGCTCTTTTGGAAATCGGTGTTTCCTGTCTTTATTAAATGTGAAAACAATTGCTCTTTGGGAATACATAGTTCACATATACTCTTTTGAAGAAATGAACTTCAATCCTTACTCTTTACTCAACTCAAAACTCAAGTCTTAAAACAAGTTTAAAGAATTTGCAAAAGATTTCTTAAAAATAAGGTTCATGCCGAATTATGGACGTGAACGACTCAATTCAATGTTTTCAATAACCATAACTAGAACTCAATACTCGAGATTCAAGAGCTTTAATGGTAATGTTTATTTCAAGAATGCTCGATTCAGAGGGTTCATGCGGAATTATGGGCATGAACTACTCAACTCAAGAGCTCAGTGATACTTTTCATCTCAAGACTCTTCAACTCATAGGGTTCATGCGCAATGATGTGGATGAACTACTCAACTCGCGGACTTCATGGTAACATGTAATAGTCCCATGATTAGAAATATAATCTCGAAAGGGTTAGGAACTCGATACTCAAGACTTAGAACTTGGAGATACTATTATATGGAGTTCATGTAGAATTTATGGGCATGAACGACTCGACTCAAGGGTCTACATAAAAATATTGAACTCGTGTATACGGATCTTCTCATTCTCATACTTACTTCCTCAAAACTTATATGAAATCGACAGTTTATCTCAAATGATTCACAATTGAACTCAAGGACTTTCTTGAACTCTACTCTTAACTGTTTCTTGAATTTGAATTATCAATTCAAGATTTAAGATATGAAGGATATCAATAATAATATAGCAATGTGATAATTAGGAACATAACTTTTAAAAGAATCATGAACTCAAGAACTCAAAATCAACTTATCTCAAGAATACTCAAATCTAGGGAAAGTATCCTAGATTACTCTTTTACTGATCTGAAAGTAGATGTAGGGCATGAGGACGAACTAGTCCAACACTATGATAGCCTTACATATCTAGAAGAACAAGGTTCTTGAAGAATCTTGAAGAATCTTGAAGAAGAAATTGATTAGAAGCCTTGAAACCCTAGCTTGAAGGTAAACGATCAAGAAAACCTTTTTTTTGAGATTCTTGAATTAGTTTCTTGAAATCTCTATGGCCAAGAATTATTATTTTCACTAGTTATTCATAATTTTATGGAGGAATTTAAGTTGAAAAGAATGGAATTCTAGGAGAAAGACTTACCTTGAAGAAGAATCCTGAAAAGGATTGAAAGAATTTTGAAAAAAGTCTTCTACTTTGATTTTTCCTTAGGGTTTTGCTCTAAAGTTTGAGAGAGAAGAGAATGATGAACTAAAAGAAAAAAATATGATTGTTTGGAGCCTTTTATTGGTCAAGAAATTTTTTTCGGGTTTTCTTTGATGTAAGAAAACAAAATCAACCCTTTTCAATGTTTTCCCATCGGCTAATTCTTAACAACACTGTATAGGTTACTAAAATTGTCATAACGTTTTACTCATAATTGGATTGATGCTAAATTGTTAGCGTTGGAAAGTAGATTCAAATAGCTTTAATTGGATAGGTTATGGCTCACGTAACTCTTTATATTCTAAGAGGTATGGTTGTTTGAAGTTGACCCAAGTAGAATCTTACATCAAAGCTTAATCGATAAGGAAACTTCAATAACAATTATCAAGAACTTAAATCCTTAAATTTCAAGAACGAACTGAATAAATCATGGTTTGTGTGTAGGTGAACGAACCCAACACTATGGAAGCTTACATACCTCATAGGGATCAAACCCATGGCGAAAATCCGCAACAAAACTCAAGAACCTCAACGAACGTCTTAATCCTTTCCTCTTTTCTCCTCTTCTTTTTTTTCTCTTCTTGAACTCACAACTAAAACTCTAGGTGTATATTAGGATTATAAAACTGAACCTAATAGGATTAGACCGTTAAAACCTTAATAAAAAATGAATTAAATTTGATTGGGTAAGGAAAAGACCAAAATACCCTTTACTATTTTAGGGTAACTTTCCTTAACTGGACAGATTGACTTCAAAAGGGCCTATCTCACTCATCCAACCTCTAAAGTTAGCACACTCGATGGCGTTCGAAAGATAATTCAAAGACCTTTCATTAGCTGTCTTGTAGCCCACCTAACACATCATGTACTGAGAGTTATGGTCGTTTGAAGTTGACCCAAAACTCATAACTTAAGCATAACTTATAAAATTTAAGATTTTGCTATTTCCAATTTAGTTCTTTTTGGAATTCAAGGTGCTACATCTTGTGACCTTATCACTCAGGAAAAGTTTAAATTCCTTGGTAAAAACATACTCACTACAAAGGATGGTTCGAGTCTTAGTTCATAACTTTTTTGGGGTGTTACATGAATGAAAACTAATTCTAATCAGTTTAGACCCTTAATTGGGTGAAATTCGCTTTCTGAATTACTGGGGGTAAGCAAAAGACCAAAATACCCCTCATATTTTTTGTCACTTTCCTTAAATGGACAGTCTGACTTCAATATGGCATATCTCCCTCCTATGAACTCAAAATTGAAAACTCTGTGGCGTTGGAAAGAGGACTCATAGATCTTTCATTTGATATCTTGTGAATCTCCAAACTCATCTTGTACTAAAAGTTATGGTTGTTTGAAGTTGACCTAAAACATGAAAAAATTAAGGATTCATTTAATGAATTCTCTTTAATTCTTTTTGGAACTTAAGCAACTATATCTAGTGACATGACCTTAATACTTAAGAAATTTAAAATTCCTTGGTAAAATCCTACTCACAACAAAGAAGGGTTCGAGTTGTAGTTCAATAATTTTTCGGGATGTTACATTATCTCTCCCTTGGGATCATTTGTCCTCGAATGACAGCTAAATTGGTTATGGAACGGGGTTACTCTCACTATCTCTTCTGACTCATGCACTTGCCTATTAACACAGGCTGGACTGATTTGTACCAAGAGTTGGGACTTCCTATAGCACCTAAATCAAGAACGATGTTGTTGTGAGCATAGTCACATTCTCTCTGAAGTTAGCTTATCTGGAACAACAGAAGTGTAGGTATGAAGTAAGAATAGGAATACCATGCTTCATTGGCTACAACTCATAGCGCCCAGAAGGGTACATGACTTCTCTTACCAAGGTCTGAGTCTAATGGCATACTCTTGTTCTTTTCAAGCTTAAACCAAATCCTGAGGTTCGGGTTCTGTACCTCGATAGGGAATCTTATCCCAAGAATATTAATCTTTCCCACCCCATTTAATCAACATTGGGCTCGTATCAAGAATAACGTGATGTTTAACATCACCACATTCAAGCTTAGCACTCTAAAAACTCCATGGACTCCTACTAACAAGCTCCCTTAAGAAGTTCTCATTCTCTCATCATCTCCGCCATACCACCTAGAATTTCCTGCATTACTACTTGAAAGCAACTAAGGGCTCTCATTCAACTATTTCTCATGGTAAAACCATATCTTATCATCTCCCCGTTATATCTAAAGCTGACACTTGGAAGCTATGAACCTATTCCATCGTCTCTAAACTAGTCTACATCCCTTTTTTACAACTTAAGTTCAATTTGCTCACTTATTATACCTCGTTACTTAATCACTTCTATAACCTTTGGAACATCATGACCCTCTCAAAAAAATCATAATCTTAGCTTAGATCTATCAACTCATGAATACTCCTAAGCTTCTATTCAACACCGACACTTGGTCATTAGCAACACAATGACACCTCATGATAAACTACTTTCTAGTTAAAATATACTCTAACTCATCCTATCTGGTAACTCTTACTCTACCTCCTATCATGCAATCTACAAAAAATCATCACTTCTTATTATGTCCATAAGGGAAAACTCCTCATTGATAACCTACTAGGTTCATGACTATAATAACATAGCTTGCCTCATCACTATCTCTCTTTCTTAGATTACTGAACCTCTGCATGCATTCTTCTAACTTTGGGCACACTTACTACTATTTCTTGTAATCTCATAAGTCATACTATCTTTTCGGGTGAAAGTAATACCCAAGCTCCAAAATACACTTTCACATAAGGGTCTCAACTAAAACAAGGTTTAGAGAAAAGAGTCTTGGAATAAATCTCACTTTTACCTTGAATGTAACACCCCGTATCCTAGATAGACCGAAATGCAGATTTTGAGAAGTTGCAGGTGCAACCCATGGTTGCCATCCACGGACCGTAGGTCAGACCACGGCCCGTGCTAGTGGTCCGTGGTTCACCATTGCAACCCCTTCCCAAACCCAGCTCAGAAAAATCAGATAAGTCTCGATCCACGGATAGACCCACGGTCCGTAGGTCAGACCAAGGTCCATGGTCTATGTCCGTGGATCAAGACCCATTTACCCAGACTCTGATGCAAACGACGTCTGACTAGCACGGACCGTCATTCGATCAACGGCCCGTAGGTCCCGTCCGTCAATCACTTCGACAGTAGTTAAGTCAGAGGTCTTTTGGTCTTTTCCTATTTCGTTGGACCCTAAGCTATGTTGTTTAGACCCTAAATTATGAGGTTTTAGTCAGTATAAGCCTAGAAACATAACTAGAACTTACCTAAGTCAAATCATTAATCAAAATTTAGAAAATTAGAACGCTAACAGGAGAAAAAAGTCAAGAACCCTAGTTCAAGAACGCAACATGTTTTCTTCAGTTCCAACCCAGAAATCAAAGGATTTCTCCGTGAAATTCGCCACCAGGTATGTGGGATTTCACTAGTGGGTTCCTTTGACCTATTAGGTCCCTAATTTTCAGTCAGTTTCTTGATTCTCTTATTATGACTAGACCTAGGGTTTCTAGAATTTCAACAGATCATCATCAATTAGTTATTTAAATGTTCCAAATCATATAAGTATGTTAATATTCAGTTTATTGCATAAATTTCAGAACCCTAGCTAAGTTATTCTTTAGTTCTTGAATTATACATGCTACGTCAGATATTTCAGTTATTTAGTTATACATGCCTCAGTTATTAATGCATCAATATCAGTTTAATTGTTGCATACTCAGTTTGCATGTTCAATTCGAGCTACCCAATAACTTACAGAAATTCAGTCATAATGTGTTAATTACTTAATCCATTAGGAGTAGCATAATACCGAGTTGGACTGGGGTTCAGCGTACCCAAATAGTCCCAGAACTACTATCCACGTAGGTTGTAAGTCCCCTCTGTGGGCATCATTTTAAGGCCCAAAAGATGATCTCTAAGGGTTATCTCTATCATCTAGTTTGGGTTAAGGATTCTAGTTTCGAATCCCTAATTCTTGAGTCAGTCCTTGTAGTCAATGAGTTTCTAGAAGTGTTCTCAGATGATCTTCCTGGAGTTCTTCCCGAAAAGGAAATCAACTTTGGGATTAATCTCCTTCCAGATAGCCAGCCTATCTCTATTCCTCCCTACATAATAGCTGCAGCTGAGCTTAAGGAATTGAAAGAGAAGTTGAAAGACCTTCGAGATAAGGGCTTCATCAGACCTAGTATTTCGCCATGGGGTGCACCAGTGTTGTTCGTAAAGAAGAAAGATGGTTCTCTCAGAATGTGCATTGACTATAGGAAGTTGAACAAGGTCACAATCAAGAATAAGTATCCCATCCATAGGATTGATGACTTGTTTGACCAATTTCAGGGTGCTAGTCATTTCTCAAAGAGAGACCTCAGATAGGGTTATCTTCAGTTTAAAGCCAGAGATAGTGACATTCTGAAGACAACCTTCAGAACACGGTATTGTTATTATGAATTTGTAGTCATGTCTTTTGGACTAACCAATGCTCCTGCAGCTTTCATGAATTCGATGAACAGAGTGTTCAAACAGTACTTGGACTTGTTCGTTATCGTCTTTATTGATGATATCCTCATTTACTCTAGGAATGAGAATGAACATGCGAGTCATTTGAGAGTTGTTCTGCAAACTCTCAAAGATCGCCAGTTAACAAGTGCGAGTTTTGGTTACAATCAGTTGCCTTCCTTGGGCATATTGTATCTACTGAAGGAATTCGAGTAGATTCCCATAAGATAGAAGCAGTGAAACAATGGCCTAGACCTACCTCTCCTACAGATATCAGAAATTTTTTCGGTCTAACGGGCTATTACAGACGGTTCGTGGAAGGATTTTCATCCATAGCCTCACCATTGACTAGGTTGACTCATAAGATGGTCAAGTTTCAATGGTTAGATGATTGTGAGAAAAGCTTCACAGAACTAAAAACTAGGTCGACTATAGCTCTTGTCTTGACTCTACCAGAGGGTTCAAATGGTTATGTGATCTATTATGATGCATCCAGGGTCGGCCTAGGTCGTGTATTGATGCAGCGAGGTAAGGTTATAGCTTATGCTTCTAGACAACTTAAGGTACATAAGAAGAATTATTCGACTCATGACCTCGAGCTTGCAGTAGTGGTGTTTGTACTAAAGATTTGTAGACACTACTTGTATGTTGTTAATGTAGATGTGTTCATAGACTATAAGAGCCTCTAGTATGTATTCACCCAGAAAGAGTTGAATCTTCGCCAGAGAAGGTAGCTTGAGTTCCTCAAAGATTATGATATGAACGTGCATTACCATCCGGGTAAGGTGAATGTAGTAGCAGATGCTCATAGCAGATTATCTATGGGTAGTGTAGCACATGTTGGGGAACAAAGAAAGGAGCTAGCAAGGGATGTTCATAGACTTGCTCCCCTAGGAGTTCGGCTTATGAGCATATCAGATAGTGGTGTAACGGTTCAGAATGGGGCAAAATCTTCTTTGGTAGTGAAACTTAAGGGAAAGCAAGACAGTGATCCGATTTTACTTGAACTCAAGGGTGCAGTCCATCAACAGAGAGTTGAGGTATTCTCCCAAGGGGGGATGGTGTGCTTCACTATCAGGGTTGATTATGTGTTCCTAATATGGGCGAGTTGAGACAACATATTCTTGTAGAAGCCCATAATTCCAGGTATTTTATTCATCCAGGTGCCACTAAGATGTACCGTGATCTCCGGGAAGTCTATTGGTGGAATGGTATGAAAAGAGATATAGCAGATTTTGTGGCCAAGTTCCCCAATTGCTAGCAAGTCAAGGTAGAACATCAGAAACCACGAGGTATGACTCAAGAGATTGACATTCCTACTTGGAAATGGAAACTGATCAGCATGTACTTTATCACAGGTTTACCTCGTACTCCCAGACAACATGACTCCATTTCGGTGATTGTTGATAGGGTTACTAAGTCTTCTCACTTTTTGGCAGTCAAGACTACAGATTTGGTGAAGTGTTATGCCAAGCTTTACATTAATGAGATTGTGAGAGAGCATGGGGTTCCTTTGTCTATCATGTTAGATAGAGGTCCTCAATTTACCTCTCATTTCTGGAAGTCATTTCAGAAGGGTCTTGGTTACTCAGGTTAATCTTAGCACAACACTTCATCCACAGACAGATGGTCAGGCAGAGCGTACCAGTCATATCTTAGAGGACATGTTGAGAGCTTGTGTGATCGATTTCAAGGGTAGTTGGGATGATAACCTTCCTTTTATTGAGTTTCTGTACAACAATAGTTAGCATTCCAACATTCAGATGGCCCCTTATGAGGCATTGTATGGGCATAGATGTAGATCTCCAGTTAGTTGGTTTGAAATAGGTGAAGCAGCCTTGATAGGACCAGATTCAGTCCTTGATGCTATGGAGAAAGTGCAACTCATTAGAGATAGACTTAAGATAGCCTAGAGTCGCCAGAAGTCTTATGTTTATATGAGAAGAAGGGAACTACAGTTCCAAGTTGATGATTGGGTTTTCATAAAAGTGTCACCTATGAAGGGGGTGATGATATTTGGAAAGAAAGGGAAGCTCAGTCCCAGATATGTAGGCCCTTACCGGATCTTGAAAAGGATTAGTAAAGTGGCTTATGAGTTAGAGTTACCAGCAGATTCCGCAACAGTGCATCCAGTCTTTCACATTTCACTTTTGAAGAATTGTGTGGGTGATCCAGCATCCGTAGTGCCATTAGAGACTGTGGATGTAAAAGATAGCATTTCTTATGAGGATGTACCAGTTGAGATTCTTGATCGTTAAGTTAGAAGGTTGAGAAACAAAGAAGTCGCTTCAATCAAGGTTTAGTGGAGGAGTCAGTCTGTAGAGAGAGCTACTTGGGAAGCAGAAACGGCCATGAAAGCCAAGTATCATCACCTCTTTCCTTCTAATTCCATTCCAGCTTGAGGTAATAGTTCCTCTTCAATTTTTCAGTCTTTCATGCGTAAATTCAGTCTTAGAATCATGTTCCTTCAGTTTGTACTTGCATTTTCATCGTATTTGCATGTTCTTGGAACTCAGTAAAGTCAAAAATTTAGTTCTCAGTGTTTAGTGGTAGGGATTGCAGCCTTTCCAACTATTTCAGCTACTTTAGTCTTCATTCGAGAACGAATATTCTCAAAGGGGATATAATGTAACACCCCGTATCCTAGACAGACCAAATTGCATATTTTAAGAACTTGCAGGTGCAACCCACAGTTAGCAACCACAGACCGTAGGTCAGATCACAGACCGTAGGTTACACAACTGGTGGTCCGTGGTTCACTAGTGCAACCCCTCCCCAAACCCAGCTGAGAAAAATTGGCTAAGTCTCGAACTACGGAAAGAGCCACGATCCATAGGTCAGACCATTGTCCGTGGTCTGTGTCTGTGGATCAAGACCCTTTACCCAACCTCTGATGTAAACGACGGCCGACCAGCACGGATCGTCATTTGATCCACGGCCCGTAGGTCCCGTCCGTCGATCACTCCGACAATAGTTAAGTCAGGGATCTTTTGGCTTTTCCTATTTCATTGGACCCCTAAGCTACGTCGTTTAGACCCTAAATTATGAGGTTTTAGTCAGTTTAAGCCTAGAAACATTATTAGAACTTACCTAAGTCAAATCATTAATCAAAACATAGAAAATTACAACTCTAAGAGGAGAAAGAAGTCAAGAACCCTAGTTCAAGAACGCAACAAGTTTTCTTCAGTTCCAGCCCAGAAATCAAAGGATTTCTCCGTAAAATTCGTCACCAGGTATGTGGGATTTCGATAGTGGGTTCCTTCCACCCATTAGGTCCTTAGTTTTCAATCAGTTTCTTGATTCTCTTATTATAACTAGACCTAGGGTTTCTAGAATCTCAACAAATCATCATCAATTATTTATTTAAATGTTCCAAATCAGATTAGTATGTTAATATTCAGTTTATTCCATGAATTTCAGAACTCTAGCTATGCAATTCTTTAGTTCTTGATTTATACATGCTAGGTCAAATATTTCGGTTATTTAGTTATACATACCTCAGTTATTAATGCATCAATATCAGTTTAATTGTTGCATAGTCAGCTTGTATGTTCAGTTCGAGCTATCCAGTAACTTACAGAAATTCAGTCCAGTCTGTTAATTACATAATCCATAGGGAGTAGCATAATACCGAGTTGGACTATGGTTTAGCATACCCCAATAGTCCCAGAACTACTACCTTCGTAGGTTGTAACTCCCCTCTGTGGGTATCATTTGAGTGATCACACCAGCATGCCTCTATACCTTTGGCAGGGTATATTGGGTCGTCTCAATAGGGCGTATACATCGGACTCCATATTTAGCTCATGTAGTTTTATTATCGGTTATTAGTAGCTCTCACAGTTTAGTCAGATTCTATTGAATTGACCTCATTTACAGTTCGGTCAGTATTCAGTCTCAGCATGTTTATAAATTTGGTCATTGTATCCAGTTAGTTAAGTATTCAACATCTATATCATGTTCAGATTATTTCATTGCTTTATTTCTTTGTTGAGTTATATATTATTTTAGCTTACTCTATCCTATATGCTCAGTACCGTTCAAGTACTGACGCATACTCTGTGCTACATCTTCTCGTGATGTAGGTTCAGGTTCTTAGCATCCAGATCACGTTTAGATCGGTTCCCGATCTCCAGTTCACTAGAATCAGTGGTGAGTGCTCATCCTCTGAGGACAATAGTCATGAGTCTCTTTTAAGTATTACTTTTAGTCATTTAGTTTCAGTTTTGCTATACTTAGTTGGGGCCTATCCCAGCATTTCTAGTCAGTTAGAGGCGATTTTTAGACATAGTTAGATTCAGCTTAGTATTCAGTTAATATTATCTTTGTATTAAACTCGTTAGTTATCATTTATCTCAGTTATGGTTTATGGCTATTCCCCCACTTTTCATTTTTATTTATGATTTAGCTTCCTCATCAGTTTATTATCTTTAGTATGCTCATGATCATACCAGCAGGGTTAGCTTGTGATCACTTGTGGTCCTAGGTCCCGTGTCCGCGTCTCAGGGTTAGTCTCGAGGCGTGTCATTGAACGCACGGTTCATATGAATAAGATTGCATTCTTTTGAATCGCAAACCTTAAGCTCACTCATGGGATTTTCTTAAACCCCTCTGTAGTCACATGACATTCTCAAGACTTTTGCTGAGAGTAACTCATCGGTAATAAACTAGCTTTGCTTTTCAACTTTGTTGAGTATGGGGGATAGTCGAATGAATCTGAGAAACGCACAAGTTTTGAATAAGTTCCTTATGACATGGCTCTACTGCATGATTTAGAGTATGAAAGAAGGAAAAAATTTCCTAAATGTTTGTAGTCCCTCATTTATAGAAGTTGGGGCCCTTACAACCATAAATAGATCCTACTTGACACGGCTTCATAGAAACCCTGGACGTGGCCGGCACTCAAGAACCATTGTTGGTCACCAAGCGAACTGTAACACCCCGACTTTTAAATAAAACGTATAAATTAACTCGTATCTTCGTGGAAAGACAAGGAGGGTGAGTGATAAATTAAAAATGATGTGTTATGTGATATTTTAAGTGTTCAAGTGTGGTATCTCAAGTTTTGAAGTTAGGTAAGTGACAAAATAAAAGTTGGCGAAAGTTACCGTAAATTCTTTTTAAAGATTTGTCTGAAATTTGAGTCAAATGTCTCAGACGGTTTCTCCCAATCTATTAAGTGTTATGGTCCCCGCAAGCTATGAAATCAAAGTTCCACGAGTCTAGTTTCGAACGCATCAAACCGTTCATTCATACGACTTCATAATAGAGAGATATTTGCATTTTCGTGGGACTGCGCAAGTAGTCACGTGAGGTGGGGCCCTAAGTCGGTGGAATGTAACATATATCTTCTCATTCGACCTTTTTCACCATTTTTAAGGTTAAAAAACAGAGAAATTGGAGAAACTCATTTCTAGGATCAAGTGAAATATAGATTGTCTCGACTTAAGTCCTTGACAAAAGTTGTTCCACGCGTTGGGCTCATCATCGTGGTATAATTTGTTTTATCGATTGCGTAGCATATCACACTTTATTATTGGGACAACAAGGGTTTGGATATATTTGAAGGTTTTAAAGCGTATTACGACCTTAAGATCGAGGTAAGACCCTTTTTTCATCGACTATAGCTTTTATAAGCAGCAAATAGAAATTTGCAATGGAAATACATATATTTTATCGTATTGTCATGGTATATTTTATTTTTGTGTGTTGATTATGGTCCTACCTTGTTGTAGTATCGAGGGAATATTGAGTAAAAGTTATTAGGCCACGTGAATTTAGCGAAAAAGGTATGTTAAGGCTATTCCCTACTTACGACATGTTTCCTTAAAGCTTAGAAGCAATGTATTTGGGTTGTTATCCTTGATATACTAGTAGCTGTGATAGTTGATTGTTGGTTGCTCGAGTTGATATAATCCTCCCTTGTCGGGATTCTTATTCAGTTGGTAGCGTCCCTATGTTGGACATGATGTAGAGGCTATTTGTAGAGGTTTCTTATAACTATATTGCTCACTTTTAGCGGTTGGATTGTTATTATTGTCGTTGGGGCTATTGTGGTTAGTTGCAGCCTGCAGCAATGTGATATATGCCTAGAAGGGCTATGTTCTGCCTACAGGGCTATATGGATGCCTAACAGGGCTATGAGTTGCCTATGGGGCTATATTGACGCCTAAGAAGGCTATGTGCTTCTTACAGGGCCATGTTGTTACCTAAGAGGCCAATGAGTTGTCTATAAGCTACGTTAATGCCTAAGAGAGCTATGTGCTACCTACGGGGCTATACTAATGCCTAAAAGGACTATGTGACTGCCTACGGGGCCTAGGGGACTACAGATAGGGGTATATAGGCTGATTGACACCTTCCGAGCTTATGGGGGCTTGAGTAGTTGGTCTTGTGTGTTGTTTGTACCTACCAAGCTTATGGGGGCTTGGTTAGGTTGTTGTTTTATTATTTTTGATAAGTTTAGATTTAGGAGCAGGTCAGTACAGTTATCTTAGCCTTGATTTATTTATTGGATTGTTTCAGTATATCAAGATACTTCATCATAGTTTGTTGCCTTTCATACTCTATACATTATTTTGTACTGACGCCCTATGGCCTTGGGGGCACTGCATTCATGCATGCAGGTCCTGACAGACGACAGTGTAGACCTCCTCAGTAGCAGGATTGACTATTATCCGGTTGGCTAGCCCCTTTCCTCTAGAGTTGCCAGAGTTGGGAAGTTTGTTACCTTTTGTTGTATATATCTTTATGGGTAGGCTGAGGCCCTGTCCCGCCAATATTTACTACTCTTAGAGGCTTGTAGACTAGTGTGTGGGGTTTATAGCTACGTTATGGCCATGCTGGCCTATGTTGTTGTTTTGTGGAAGCTTGTGATCTGTTTGATGTATTGTATTGATATATACCTGCTTTTAGTTTTGGTATAAATATCATGGTGCCCTCGATAGCCCAATCAGGACTTCTGTGCTAGTTGACTATTTATTTATATGATCTCATGGGAGTAGTTGTTTCTTTTATAGATCAGTTGACAGGGACCTTGCCGTTCGATGTCTTAGTTTTAAGTCGAGATATACTTGTTTGATTTTTTGATTGCATGTGGCTGCCATGCGCTAGTAGCAAATGGTTCAGCAGGGTCGGCTCGGGCATGAGTTTTGGCATTAGGAGCCAGTTGCACCCCTCGAGTTGGGGGCTTGACAAAACTTGGTATCAGAGCAACGTCGTATCCTAGGGAGTCTGCAAGCCATGTCTAGTAGAGTCTTGTTTATAAATGTGTTGTGCACCACATTCAATAAGCAAGAAGCTGCTGGGTATGTTAGAATGACTATCCTTCTTTTTCTCACCTCGTGCTATAAAGCGGTGTCTTAAGGGTTGAGGTTTCTGGCTTATAATTGATACGTGTATGCAGATAGAGATAACTGACACTAGACAGACCACAACTAGCCAGGGGCTAGATACAACTGCAAGCAAGAGTACCGACAAAGTACCACAGGTGGAGGTGGCCCATTGTAATACTCAGGGGGAGAAATCTTCTCAGCCCCCTATAGCTTCTCCACAGCTTAAGGAGCCTCCAAGGGCTACAGGACTTTCGTCTCCACCAGCAGTACCACCTCTAGTTCCTGTTATTCCATCTGATCAGGATTTCAAGAGTGCAGTATATATGTTAGCACAGTTAGTAGCTGCACAGTGCCAACCAGTTATGCCAGATATTGCCGGACCTTCTAAATGGCCCGAAAGTTCGAGAGTTCGTGAATTTCTTGCCTTGAATCCTCTACAGTCTATAGGGACAGATCGCAGAGAAGACCCTTAGCACTTTGTTGATCAACTTCATAGGATCTTCAGAGTCAGGCATGCCTCAGTGACTGAGTCAGTTGAGTTAGCAACATTTCGATTGCGTGATGTTACAGTATTGTGGTATGAAAGTTGGGAGAGATCTAGGGGAGAAAATACATCTCTACCCAGTTGGGATAGCTTTACAAAAGCTTTCATAGATCACTATTTGCCTCAAGAGATTAGGGATTGCAGGGTGGACCAGTTTCTGAACCTCCAACAAGGTGGCATGAGTTTCCGAGAGTACGGGCTGAGATTTGATTCATTGGATAGATATGCACCAGCATTTGTTGATACGATGCATGACATGGTACGTAGATTTGTGGGAGGGCTTAACTCAGACTATATCGAGGCTTGTTCTACCGCTGCGCTAAATGATAATATGGATATCTCGCGGATACAAGCCTTCGCACAGGGCATAGAAGATTGCCGACATCTACATTATACGAGTCAGAGGGCCGAGAGAGAGAGACAGAAGAGGGCTAGGCCCGCTGGTTCGTAGGGAGATTTTCAGGGTGGTCCCAGACCCCAATATTTTATGAGGCCACCTAGACCTCCACCACAGCAATTCCAAGGTAGTAGATTTGATCATCACGAACAGTCAGGCTCAAGTGAGGGTTCACGAGCATCAGGTTTGCAGTAGCAGAGGGGTTCAGGCCAGGCTAGGACATCCCCGCCGCGTTGCATTCCTTGCGGTAGGATGCATTTTGGGAGGTGCAGACAGGGTTCCACAAGCTGTTATTCTTGTGGACAGGAGGGGCATGGGTGGAGAAACTGCCCTACCATAGGTCTGGGTGGTATAGGTCAGTCGACCAGGTCAGCAGTAGGTTCCTCCTCATCAGCATAATCTACAGGACGTGGACCCCATACTTTAGCACATAGGGGTAGAGATGGAGGCATATAGGGAGCATATAGTTCTGGTAGTGGACAGAACCGTACATATTCATTAATCGGCCGACAAGAATCAGAGTCATCACCAGATGTTGTGACAGGTACATTGATTGTTTGCTCTCATTGTGTTTATGCTTTGATAGATCCTGGATCTACTTTGTCTTATGTTACTCCATTTATTACGGGGAGGTTATGTATAGTAGCAGAGTCATTAGATCGTCCCTTTATTGTATCTACACCAGTTGGTGAGTCTACTATTGCCATGAGAGTCTATCGAGGTTGCACGGTAGAAATTATCGACCGTCAGACCTCTGTAGACCCGGTAGAATTAGAGATGGTTGATTTTGACATCATTATGGGTATGGAATGGGTAGCATTTTGTTATGCTGATGTTGACTGCCGGACAAAGATTGTTAGATTCCACTTTCCAGGAGAGGCAGTTCCGGAATGGAAAGGTGATACAGCAACGCCAAAAGGTAGGTTTATTTCCTATGTTAAGGCAAGGAGGATGATTACCAAGGGTTGTATTTATCATCTTGATCACGTTCATGATATAGATGCAGAACCATCGTCTCTTCAGTCTATTCCGGTAGTTAATGAGTTTCTAGATGTATTTCCAGACGAACCCTGGTATCCCTCCAGAACGGGAAATTGATTTTGCTATAGATATGCCACCAAGTACACAACCCATATCTATCCCTCTTTATAGAATGGATCGTGCTGAGCTAAAGGAGTTGAAGTATCAGCTGAAAGACTTGCTAGATAAAGGCTTTATTAGGCCTAGTGCTTCACCATGGGGTGCACCAGTGTTGTTCGTAAGGAAGAAAGATGGCTCACTAAGAATGTGTATCGATTACTGACAACTGAATAAGGCAACTATAAAGAATAAGTATCCCCTTCCAAGGATAGATGACTTGTTTGATCGGTTACAAAGTGCTAAGTGTTTCTCAAAGATTGATTTAAGATCAGGGTACCACCAGATACGAGTTCGGGAGAAAGACGTTCCAAACACAACTTTTAGAACTAGATATGGACACTTTGAGTTCTTGGTAATGTATTTTGGATTAACTAATGCCACAGCAGTGTTCATGGACATGATGAATAGTATATTCAGGTCGTATCTAGACTTGTTTGTGATTGTATTTATTGATGATATTTTGGTGTATTCACGTTCAAAACCTGAGCATGAAAATTATCTGCGAGCAGTCCTTCAGGTTCTTCGAGATCAAGAACTTTATGCAAAGTTTTCTAAGTGTGAGTTCTGGTTAGACTCTGTAGCTTTATTAGGCTATATTTTATTAGATGCAGGCATTGCGGTTGATACACAAAAGATTGAGGCAGTAAAGACTTGGCTCTGACCCATGACTCCGACTGAGGTTCGTGTTTGTTTTGGTTAGTTGGGTACTACAGGAGGTTTGTAGAGGGATTTTCGTCAATCTCAGGCCCATTAACGAACCTGACTCAAAAATCAGCTAAGTTCCAGTGGACTGAGGCTTGCGAGCACAGTTTCCAGGAGTTGAAGGACAGGTTGACATCAGAACCAGTTCTTGCATTACCAGACGGTTCAGAAGGCTATGTGGTGTATTGTGATGCTTATGGTGTTGGGTTGGGATGTTTTCTAATGCAACATGGTAATGTTATGGTATATGCTTCAAGGCAGTTGAGGAAGTATGAGAAGAACTATCCGACCCACGATTTAGAGTTGGTTGCAGTTGTGCATGCGTTAAAGATCTGGAGACACTATTTGTATGGCATTCATGTTGACATCTTCACAGATCATAAGAGTCTTCAATATATATTTAGACAGAAGGATTTAAATTTGCGACAACATCGATGGCTTGAGTTACTGAAAGACTACGACGTGGATATTTTATATCATCCAGGAAAGGCGAATGTGGTAACCGATGCCCTCAGTCAAAAATCTATGGGTAGTTTATCCCACTTAGGTGTTGAGAAGTGGGAGCTAGCGCGAGAGATTCATCAGTTAGCTAGCTTAAAGAGTCAGATTATTAGAGGCAGACGATAGTGGGGTCACAATGCAGGATACAGCCGTATCATCTCTAGTTGTAGAAGTAAAATCACGGCAACAAGAGAATCCTAGCTTAGAGAAGCTTAAAGCCAAGGCTCAGGATCCACAGTCTTTAGCATTTGATATAGCAGAAGATGGAGTCCTCAGATAGAGCGGTCAATTATGTGTTCCAAATGTTACAGGGCTTCGACATCGAATTATGGAAGGGGCACATCATTCCCGTTATTCTATTCACCCTGGTTCGACGAAGATGTACCATGATATTAAGGAGATCTATTGGTGGCACAGGATAAAGAAGGACGTTGCTGAATTTGTGGCACAGTGTCCTAACTGCCAACAGGTGAAGGTTGAGCACCAAAAGCCCGTTGGGCTAGTTCAGGAGATAGCCATTCCTTTGTGGAAGTGGAAGCAATTAATATGGATTTTATTACTGGGTTACCTCAATCGCGTCGCAAGTTTGACTCTATTTGGGTAATTGTTGATAGACTAGCAAAATCAACCCATTTTTTACCAGTCAGGGCTACTTTTTCGGCCGAAGACTATGCAGGGCTCTATATTAGAGAGATTGTTAGGCTACACGGTGTCCCAGTATCTATTATCTCTGATAGAGGCGCACAATTTACCGCCAACTTCTGAAAGTCCTTCCAGAAAAGACTAGGGACACAGGTTAATCTTAGTACTGCCTTTTACCCTCAGACAGATGGCCAGGCTGAGCGCACAATTATGACACTCGAAGATATGTTATGGGCGTGCGCGCTAGACTTCAAGGGGAGTTGGGATGACCACTTACCTCTTATAGAGTTTGCATAAAATAATAGCTACCATTCCAGCATCGGGATGGCACCTTATGAGGCTTTGTATGGGAGAAAATGTAGATCCCCCATTGGAGGGTTCGAGGTAGGTGAGTCAGGGTTGATTGGACCCGACTTAGTCCAGCAGACAGTAGATAAAGTTAAGCTCATTCGGGAGAGGCTGCTAACAGCTCAAAGCCGACAGAAGTCATACTCAGATGTGCGATGAAGGGACTTAGAGTTTTGCATCAATGATTGGGTATTCTTAAAAGTCTCGCTATGAAATGTGTTATGTGATTTGTCAAAAAGGGAAAACTTAGTCCAAGATTCATTGGGCCATACCGGATCTTTCGAAGGGTAGGACGACTGGCTTATGAGTTAGAATTGCCTTCGGGGCTAAAATCTGTTCATCCAATTTTCCATGTATTGATGCTATGGAAGTGTGTAGGAGACCCTTCTAGGGTTGTCCCAGTTGAGGATGTTCAAATCACAGAGGAGTTGTCCTACGAGGAAACTCCAGTTCCTATATTAGATCGGCAGGTCCGTAAATTGAGGACCAAAGAGGTGGCTTTGGTTAAAGTATTGTGGAGGAACAAAAATAGAGAAGAGGTAACCTGGGAAGCTGAGGATGGCATGAGGTCCAAATATCCTCACTTGTTTCATACCCCAGGGTGATGTCACATTAGTTTATATTAGGGAAGTAAGGTAAGATACCTATATATATATATATATATATATATATATATACTATTGTTTATTATTATTATTAATGTGGTTGTCATTGTATATCTGCTCGCACTGTTGTGGTGGAGCTATAACGCTTAGCTATTTATGTTGTCATGTGAGACGCCTGGTTAGAAATTTTACATTTCAGGTTCCTGGATAGTGACATTTACAAAGGATACTCTGCCTAAATTTTGGCAACTCCTAAGGACTGAACAGCGTGACTCAGATTTTTCATTCGAGGACGAATGTTTCTAAGGGGGGAACGATGTAACACCCCAACTTTTAAAAAAACGTCTAAATTAACCCGTATCTTCGTGGAAAGACAAGGAGGGTGAGTAATAAATTAAAAACGATGTCTTATGTGATATTTTAAGTGTTCAAGTGTGGTATCTCAAGTTTTGAAGTTAGGTAAGTGACAAAATAAAATTTGGCGAAAGTTACCGTAAATTATTTTTAAAGATTTGTCTGAAATTTGAGTCAAATGTCTCGGACGGTTTCTCCCAATCAATTAAGTGTTATGGTCCCCGCGAGCTATGAAATCAAAGTTCCACGAGTCTAGTTTCAAACGCATCAAACCGTTCATTCATACGACTTCATAATAGAGAGATATTTGCATTTTCGTGGGATTGCGCAAGTAGTCACGTGAGGTGGGGCCCTAAGTCGGTGGAATGTAACATATATCTTCTCATTCGACCTTTTTCACCATTTTTAAGGTTAAAAAACACAGAAATTAGAGAAACTCATTTCTAGGATCAAGTGAAATATAGATTTTCTCGACTTAAGTCCTTGACGAAAGTTGTTCCACGCGTTGGGCTCATCATCGTGGTATAATTTGTTTTATCAATTGCATAGCATGTCACACTTTATTGTTGGGACATTAAGGGTTTGGATATATTTGAAGGTTTTGAAGTGTATTACGACCTTAAGATCGAGGTAAGACCCTTCTTTCATCAACTCTAGCTTTTATAAGCAGCAAATAGCAATTTGCGACAGAAATACATATATTTTATAGTATTGTCATGGTTTATTTTATTTTTCTGAGTTTATTATGGTCCTACATTGTTGTAGTATCAAGAAAGTATTAAGTAAAAGTCATTAGGCCACGTGAATTTAGAGAAAAAGGTCTGTTAAGGCTATTCCCTACTTACGATATGTTTCCTTAAAGCTTAGAAGCAATGTTTTTGGGTTGTTATCCTTGATATACTTGTAGCCGTGATTGTTGATTGTTGGCTGCTCGAATTGATATAATCCTCCCTTGTCGGGATTCTTATTCAGTTAATAGCGTCCCTATATTGGACATGACTTAGAGGTTATTTGTATAGGTTGCTTATAACTAAATTGCGCATTTTTAGCGGTTGGATTGTTATTATTGCCGTTGGGGCTATTGTGGTTAGCTGTAGGAATGAGATCTATGCCTAGATGGGCTATGTTCTGGCTACAGGGCTATATGGATGCCTATCAGGGCTATGAGTTGCCTTTGGGGCTATATTGACGCCTAAGAAGGCTATGTGCTTCCTATAGGGCCATGTTGTTCCCTAAGAGGGCTATGAGCTGTCTATAAGATACGTTGATGCCTAAGAGAGCTATGTGCTACCTACGGGGCTATATTAATGTCTAAGAGGGCTATGTGACTGCCTACAGGGCCTAGGGGACTACTGATAGCGGTATATAGGCTAATTGACACCTTCCGGGCTTATGGAGGCCTGAGTAGGTGGTCTTGTGTGTTGTTTGTACCTGCCGAGCTTATGGGGGCTTGGTTAGGTTGTTGTTTTATTATTTTTGATAAGTTTAGATTTAGGAGCAGGTCATTACACTTATCTTAGCCTTGATTTATTTATTAGATTATTCAAGTATATCAGGATACCTCATCATAGTATGTTGCCTTTCATTCTCTGTACATTATTTTGTACTGACCCCCCATGGCCTTGGGGGCACAATATTCATGCATGCAGGTCCTGATAGACGACTGAGTTGACCTTCTCACCAGCAGGATTGACTTTTAGCCGGTTGGCTAGCCTTTTTCCTCCGGAGTTGCCAGAGTTGGGAGGTTTGTTACCTTTTGTTGTATATATCTTTATGGGTAGGCTGGGGCCCTGTCCCACCAATCTTTACTACTCTTAGAGGCTTGCAGACTAGTGTGTGGGGTTTATAGCTACGTTATGGCCATGCTGCCCTATGTTGTTGGTTTGCGGAAGCTTGTGAGCTGTTTGATGTATTGTATTGATATATACCTGCTTTTAGTTTTGGTATAGATATCATGGTGGTCTCGACGGCCCAATCTAGACTTTTGTGCTAGTTGACTATTTATTTATATGATCTCATGGGAGTAGCTGTTTCTTTTATAGATCAGTTGGCAGGGGCCTTGCCAGCCGTTGGCTTAGTTTTAAGCCAAGATATACTTGTTTGATTTCTTGAATGCGTGTGGCTGCCATGCACTAGTAAAAAATGGTTCAGCAGGGTCGGCTCGGGCATGAGTTTTGGCATTAGGAGCCAGTTGCACCCCTCGATTTGTTGCGTGACACGAACCCTCATCATGGCTGACTACAAGCGGAAGTATAACTCAAGCATGCAAAAGCTTAAAAGCTGAATTAAATTCAATAATCTCAACTTTAAAATATTCTAAGCAATAGTCAATAGATAACTCAGAGTTTGTAAAACCAACTGAAGGAAGATACATACTCAAAACTACTCAACTTTGCCTATCTATGAAGCCTCTACTATTACAGAAGGATATCGGGATAAGACCCACGACATCTCAAAACTACTAACTGTATAATTAATGAGAAGTCCTCTAGAATATAAGAAGACTCACCAAAGTTGACTGGAACATCCCATGACCTTAACAAAATTCTTGTTGATGATCCTGAATATTTGTATCTATATCATGAAACAATGCAGGACAAATGGCTCAGTACATGAAATGTACGAGCATGTAAGGGAAGTTCTAAAGCATAAACATAAGCTTTAACTAGTGGAAAAGAAACATGCTTACCTCTTCTCAGCTCACAGAACTTAATTCAACTCAAATAAACATAGTTCAACTCAACTCAAGGAAACATAGTTCAACCAAACTCAGAGAAAATAGGGCTCAACTCAATGATAAGATATTCAACACAGTGAAATAAGGCTCAATTCCACAATAAGATACACAACTCTAGATACTCAACTCTGGATACTCAACTCTGGATAATGCAACAATAAAAGATGCAATATATGGAAAGCTTTTAAAATAATAGATAGCAACTTAATGTATTTAAGAATACAATATACTTAGTTTGTATGCAAGGATACAAAATAAATTCTATTTGTATATGAAAATACAAAATAAACTCTATGTATATAAGAATACAAAATATCTTTGTGGGAACTTCTTTAACCGACAACCATCACTATGAGCTATATGATGATACAGCGTCTCGCCAACACTGCCAGAACTGTCCTATACCTTGCCAGGGTATTGAACTCCTCAACTAAGTGGATTCACTAGTCTATGCTAAAAAGCACTAAGGAATCATCTAAAAATTATGACCGTTTCTACCCACGTTGGCTACATGGTTTATGGGGGTTGTGAGTTGTATGAACTCCCCCCCCCCATATCGGTGGTCAATACTACTCCCAAAATATACTTGCTTAGATGTTTAAAAACATAACTCATTCTGTTTTTTGAGATTATTACTCAAAAATCTTTCTCTTAAAAGAGATGGTACTCAAACTTCTCAAAACTCTTTGTGAATTTCAGTTTCCTCTCATCTTAAATGTAAAAACATTTACTCTTGGGAATACTTAGCTCCCATATATCATTTTTAAAAAATGAACTCAACTCTACTCTTCCTCAACTCAGTGCTCAAGTCTTTAAAACAAGTTTTAAAACAATTTGTAAAAAGACTCCTTAAAATAGGGTTCATGCCAAATTATGGACGTGAACGACACAATTCAAAGTTTTCAATAACCATGCATAGAACTAAATACTTGGAACTCAAAAACTCCAGAACTCAAGGATTCAATGATACTACTCATCTTAAGAATGCTCGACTCGAAGGGTTCATGCGGAATTATGGGCATGAACTACTCAACTAAAGGACTCAATAACGCATCTCATCTCAAGACTGCTCAACTCATAGGGTTCATACGGAATTATGGGTATGAACTACTCAACTCAAGGACCTTCATGGTAACATTTAGTAGCCCATGATTAGGAATATAATTCCAAAATGAATAGGAACTCAATACTCAAGACTTAGAACTTGAACATACTACTCCTCTCAAAGATACTCAACAGATGGAGTTCATGCGGAATATATGGGTATGAACGACTCGACTCAAGGGTCTAAATAACAATATGGAACTCATATATACGACTCTTCTTATTCTCAAACTTACTTCCTCAAAACTTAGTTTAAAACTAAAGTGTTGGCTTTGAAAGAACTTCTCAAGATTTATAAATCAAAATAGGGTTCATGCTGAATTACAGACATGAACAAATCAACTCCAAGATCTCATTAAAAATATAGAAACTCAATAATTAGGAATAGAAGTTTTAAAATAACCATGAACTCAAGTCAACTTTTCTAAAGAATACTCAAATCAAGGGGTAGATACCTAGATTTCTCTTTTACTAATTTGAAAGAAGATGCAGGGCGTGAGGACGAACTAGTCCAATACTATGATAGCCTTACATACCTGAAAGAACAAAATTATTGAACAATCTTGAAGAAGAACTTGATTAGAAGCCTTGAAACCCTAGCTTGAAGGTAAACGATCAAGAAAACCTTTCTTGAGATTCTTGAATCAATTTCTTGAAATCTCTATGGCCAAGAATTATGATTTTCATTAGTGATTAATAATTGTATGGTGGAATTTAAGTGGAAAAGAATGAAATTCTTGGAGAAAGACTTACATTGAAGAATAATCTTGAAAAAGATTGAAAGAATCTTGAATGGAGTCTTCTACTTTAATTTTTCCTTGGGGTTTTGCCCTAGGGTTTGGGAGAGGAGAGAATGATGGATGAAAAGATGAAAATATGATTTTTTTGTGCCTTTTCTTAATCAAGAAGTTCGTTTAGTGTTTTCTTGGAGGTAAAAAACACAAAAATGACCCTTTTTAATGTTTTACCGTCGGTGAATTCGTAACAACACTGTATCGGGTTACTAAAATAGTGATAACTGTTTACTCAGAAATTGAATTGACACGAAATTGCTGGCGTAGCAAATTAGATTCAAATACCTTTAATTTGATAGGTTATGGGCCACATATATCTTTATATTCTAAGAGATATGATCGTTTGAAGTTGACCTAAGTAGCATCTTACATCAAAACTTAATCGATAAGGAAACTTCAAGAACACATATGAAGAAATTAAATTTCTCAATATTTATGGATAGATTCCCAAAAGAAACTCATGATTGGCGTGTGGGGAAGCAAACCCAACACTATGGAAGCTTACATACCTCCAAGAACTAGGTTCTTGGCGAAATCTTGAATTTCTTGAACGAACGCTTGAAACTTTGAACTTTTTCTCCTTTTGAATCCCCTCTCTAAAATCCTAAACGCTTTTGGGGATGGATGATACTGGTTCTAATCAGTTTAGACTCTTAATTGGGTGAAATTCGCATTTAGAATAAGTGGGGGTAAAGAAAAGACAAAAAAAAACCCTCCTCTTTTTGGGTAACTTTCCTGAAAATGACAGCCTGACTTCAAAAGGCATTACTCCCTCATACGAACTCAAAAATTAGGAAACTCGGTGGCATTAGAAAGAGGACTCAGAGTTCTTTCATTTGATATCTTGTGAGTCTCCTAACTCATCCAGTACTGAAAGTTATGTTCGTTTCAAGTTGACCCAAAACTTAAAAGAACTAAGGAATGACTTGAAGGAATTCTCTTTAATTCTTTCTGGAACTCAAGTTGCTATATCTAGCGACCCGACCTTAATACTTAAGAAATTTTAAATTCCTTTGTAAGATCCTACTCACAACGAAGGGTTCGAGTCTTGATTCAAAAAAATTCTAGGGTGCTACACCTTTGATTAAATATGGCATAGCCTACGAAGCTTCTCACTTCCTCGACTATTTTTTATGGAGGCAATTTTTATATCACGTCCACGTTTGCTAAACCTCAATTCATTTCTCAGAGATCTTGTGCCCCAACACAATCCTATATTTTAAAATGAAGTGACACTTTCCCTAGTTGAGTGCCAAGTTGGTTTCCTGATAACTCTATAGAATAGACGCCAAATGTGTCAAAAATTCCTAAAAAGAAGCCTCCTACCACTAGAGAGTCATCCATAAACACGTTCATTGTACTTACACCATATCTGAGAAATAAAAATGTAGTCTCCATAAACTCCAAGGTTTTAACACACAACTAATCAAACTAATGAGGACGAACAACCCCTAGAAACTGAAAGTCATTGTACCAAAACAGTACTAACGACAAGTCTAAGAGCAAAGGGTACAACCCCGAAACTAACAACACCTTAAACAAATAGTCTCAGTCTGAAAAGAGTGGACTTAAACAAGAAAAATCCATGGCAGCCTGAAAGAATTGGCTCACCCTTGAGTCTGGTCACGCTTAATAGTCACCTAGCTGAGGTCTATCAATAGCCGCCTAAAGATGCCCAATACTCAAGAACAAGCAAGTGCAGTATCAGTACACAACCACAGTGAACTGGTAGGATCACGCAACTATCCCAATAAGTGAAACACATGATAGTAACCACAACTTTATAAAACAAACATATACAATATTAGTCATCTTTTCAGGATCAACCGATCCCATATTTATGCCGAAACGTGGCAACCGATCCCATGTTTTGGAACGTGGCACCCGATCCATGTTAGTGTGTCGGAACACAACACCTGATCTATTCAACAAAACACAATCACAATCATAATGTATATTCTCACAATCATACAACAAGAGGTGATTCATGGCATACAATTATTATATTATCCTCATTTACGATTAGGGTGATCAATAATGTAACATTCGCATACATACATGCATTATAATGAGAAATTACAAAGACGTATCACACCAACATGAAATCACAACCATCACCTACTTCGAATCCAAGCTTGAATCCCGTAAGACACTTGAATCTTCCTTTTCGGATTCTTCCCGGTTGTTCTATGTCTACAAACAACAATCTATACGCAAGGATCAACAATCAAGACCCAATTACCTGGATCATAATCAATAATATCAACCCTAAGTCAAACCCTTGATACCCATACCGATATTAGGGCTTTTTCCCACCATCCAAATAGTTCCAAAACCCTTCCCCATCAATAATCCCCCAAGAGACTATATTCTTCAGAACAAAAAATGGATTCGGGGAGTGAAAACCTTACCTTTAGCCTCAAGAATGGTGGAAAACTGTCAAGAAAACCCCGGGGGTCGTTCCTCAGCTCTCAAAGTCAAAAAGTTCATAATAAAATGTTTTTGGGGTTTTATTTTCGACTTCAGTTGCGTCTGTCCCGCTACAGCGGTATCAATCTCGCTAAGGCAGCATGCACGGAGACAGAATGCTGGAATTTGAATTCCAAGCCCCTATTTCACAACACACCTTCAACCCTTAACATTCAAAGGCCACCCGTTCACGCTAAGATCATTTTTGGGAGTTCTACTTGCCCGAATTCGATTTTGTAAAGTCATACAGGTTCCTTAACATCTTAGCTATCCACTCATGTAATCAAAATCATAATTAAATGACCCAATTGTTACAAGATTTCCCTAGACCTTACTGACTCCAATTTTATTGAAATCTGGACTAGGTTAGGAAATTCCAAGTTACAACCAAAAAGTTTTTTGGATCCATTGGCAGTTTCCTAACGACGAAAATCAGGTTGTTACAATAGATACCAATTTACCCATCACTCATCCCCGAGTGATCAACTAGGAAAGACTGGTTAATGTAAGGGTAGAGTAGTATTTGAAACGTCAAATTACTGGAAATACTTGTCTCGCAAGCCCTTCTTCCCGAATCTCATTACCCCCTAAGGATTTCACATCTCCAACCTCAAACCAACCAATTGAATACCTACACATCCTCCCTTACAATGCCTCAATGAAGTCATCTCAACACGTGAGTAATACATTATAACGACCCGAGAGCACCCCCTAGTCGTAACATGGCGTAATCGACCTCTCGGAGGTCTTATACAAGCCCTTAGCATATCATGAACATTAAAGCATATCAAAATAGCGGAAAATTTAAAACTTTTTTTTACAAACGAAGTCTTCATAAAATAAGAGAGAGTCTATGACACTATGTCTCAAATCATCTATAACATTTAGAATAACAACTCTTTCATAACAACTTAGGGACACGGCCCTAACATAATAATTACTAGGGACACGGCCCTTACACAAGTCACAAGACATAAAACATAGAGACATAATGAAATAAGAGTACGAGGTAGGTTCATCCTCGAAACTATGAGGACTCCCCAAGTCTTCATTGCCAAGCTCCATAGAAACCTAACTTCCAAGCATAAGACATCACATCACCAAATCCTACACTTTGTAAAAATGTAGATGAAATATGGGTTAGTACAACACACGTACTACGTATGGAAGCCATGCATAAAAACCATTAAAACATGCTTAAAAGGGGACATCTAGTTGAAACCATGCTTTATGCACATTTTGAAAATCATCTTGAAAGAGTTGGAGAATCACAAGTCACAAGCAATTCACACATAGTTCATCAAAGCACAAAGGATAATAACATCACCATAAGCATAGTCTCTAAACATAATCTTAATACACTATTACTAATTACAAGACATACTACTCATGCATATTCAATCATTAAGACCATTACATCATAACATAATAACAACATAAGTAACCCTAGGTTCTACTTGTGCAATGCATAGGTAAGGTCCATAGTCCTACCTACGCTAAGTATTACCTTTGGATCACCATACTCATACTTATCATACATTAGTCTTATACATTGGTCATATACATAGTAAAGGTGACATTCACAAACATTAGTTCATATCAAGAAAGAAAAGTCAATCATTAACATAATACAATTAAAGCATGCATTATTCATAATAATTATAATAAGATAGAATAACACCATTAAGGCATAGTTCATACAACATGTTCATATCATATATCTTAGTCATAATTCAAATAGTCCATATCATAGGTAAACAATCTTTATAATGATCATACACAACATAGCTTCAACATATATAAGTCATAATCATCATTATCATAAGAGAAACACTACTACAACCATCCCTTAGGATCCCACAAGTGCAATGTGCAAGAGAAGTCACATACCCTCCCTTACACTATGTAGAAACCCTTAAGAAAGCCCTAGTAAGAGTTCACACCTTTCATACCTTCATTTACTTTTACATTAGGGAAATATTACAATAACCGATATCGACCATGAGAGCTATATGGAATCCGGTGTTCTACTCCCACACCGAAAAGAGAGGGTTAACACTTGCCTAAGGTGTAACCATTCGTACATAGCTATCTAGGTGGATCCACTAAGCTAAAGTCCTATATGGGCACCTAGTTAAGGGTCAAGGAGATTGCTACTAGAAATCCTAACTTACTAAATGTGGGGATTTCCATCTCATGAGACAACACATACCGTGGATAATTCGAACTTGCTAAACGTGAGGAAACCCATGTGGGTAGCTGGACTTACTGAACGTGACACCACCATCTCATTTACATGCCCTTTCGGTGCTAAGCATCTAATTCCCTTTTGTAATCATCTTTAGTCATCACATAAGTTCACATTACCCTTTACTAGACTTTTATGAAAAAATCTTACCATAATAGCTCATATGTGTTCATAAGTGAGTAACAATCCTTTCACTTTAGAAACACTTAGTAAGTGAGTAACCCTTTCACTTCACATTACACTATAATCATGAGAACTACTTTTCAATCATATAGCAATCATACCATAACATACATACATATTTCGTAGCTAATTCAAGTGTAGAGGGTTAAGGATGAGGAAACTAGGTCATCAACACCACAACAACACATTAGGTATAGCATTATTACAATCTAAGTAATTCACCTTCCATACTTGAGTTCAAAGAACAACCAACCTTCATGCCTTCTTGCCATTCCTAGGACATTCATACTTCAATCACCAATCAGTTCATAACCAATACATAATACAAGGTAATTCATTAGGTAATAACATCATCAACATCAATATAATCAATTGACATATTCCATTCATAGCCTTCAAGGCTTTATTCAAAGACTCAACCCTAATTCCATAGAAATTATACATAACCTAGGGTAGAATCATAATACAAACATGAATTATATAACATCACCTTCAATTCATAGCCTTCAATCAATATCCAACACAAACTAGGGTTAGAATTAGGAAAGAAGGAGAAACATGGGTCTCATGGGGAATTCTTCAAGAAACCACAAATACAACATAATTCATTCATAATTGTTCATATAACATCAATCAAATTCAGTTTATAACATCAATTTCACTTTAGAAAGAAGACCCACGTTTTTGGATTGAAAACCTAGAAATTGGAGATTTTGAAATTCATCTTGAAGGGACCTCTTGGGGAAAGGAATCCCAAGAGTGATAAGCAATCATACCTTAGTTTATTCCTTGAGAACTGATGGGGAAAAATCGAAACCTTTCTGCCCTAGATGAACCTTGGTCTTCTTCTTCAATGGGGTTCTTAGTTCAGAGGGTTTTGAGAAAGAATGAGTTTGACTTGTGGGTTTAGTTGTGTGAGTTAAAGTCTTAGGGTTAGAGTCTTATAGTTAGGTTTAGAATGGTTATTAGTTAACTAACCACCCATCTCAGCCCTTAATTAAATAACTAACTAAAACTAAGACCCCTAAACTAAAACTAAAAACTTAACAACTGCCAGGACTTACGACTCTCCACCTACGGACCGTAGGTGGAGTTATGGACCGTGTTGGTCATCCGTCGTTTGGTACTGAGGCTCCCTTTTGGGGGGTCAAGTCTCCCACGACTAAGTATAAGCTCACGGCCATGACTTACCGTCCGTCGACCAGTCTACGGCCGTGAGTCTTGGTCTCGTCGTTTGCTGCAGTTTTGCCAACTTTTGGGTCCATTTTTGGGTCCTTGGGGGGTCGTACCCGGACATTTTTGACCCTATGTACATAACTTACCTAATTTAAACCTTTTTACAAGATTTTACCATCATACGACACTCCCAAACCTGCCCAAAACCTAAGGACACAGTAGAACACATTCTTCTCTAGTTTTCAGACGTCGTGGTCGTTTTCTTGACGTTAAGACTTTTACTCTTCCAAACCAAGTCAATTACATTAGTTTAGGTTTATAAACATCATTTTGATTATATTTTAAGTCATTATTCATAAGGTGAGGCTCTACCTTAAGTCATGGAATTTCCGGGGTGTTACAATATCGCCCCCTTAGGAACATTCGTCCCCGAATGTCACTTGGACTTCTTTCTAGTGAGACAATGACTCAAACTAGCAGCGCAACAACCAGTCACATAACAACATCATGTCATCATATTATATAGGAATTAAATCCACAACATCACTATGCTCAAAACTCATTACTTCACATAAGTATAGGAGGAACTACCTTCTCCATATTTAATGAGCCTCAACATATATATTAAGCAATCAACAAGACATTTCTTTAACAAGACAACATCGAGCATGCTCATTTTAAATCTCATGAAGACAACATCACACAACATCTATGGATGCAATTTCAACCATGCGAAACCAAATTCATGAAAAATAAAAAATACAACTTAAGCATGAATTTTTCACAAAAACAAAATATGCACATACAAGAAATCATGCCATAATCGTCAACACATATGATTTTCAATTTATACCAAATTAAGAGAAACTACTAACCTCAACTGTGGCTAGGGGTAGGAGGAAAAAGATGAGGGTAGCGGGACTTCATGTCGGCCTCGGCCTCCCATGTTGCACCCTCAACTAGGTGGTTTCTCCATAGGACTTTTACGGAGGCAACCTCTTTATTCCTCAACTTCTTAACTTGATGATCTAAGATTTCGACCGGAACCTCTTCATAAGAAAGGTTCTCATTCAGCCCTAAACCTTCCAAAGGGAGAATGGACACCGGTTCACCTATACACTTCTTTAACATAGAAATATGGAACACTGGGTTAATCGGGGCCAATTCATTGGGTAATTTCAACTCATAAGCGACATTTCTGACACGCTTCAAGATCTCAAAAGGCCCAACATACCGGGGGCTAAGTTTCCCCTTCTTACAAAACCTCATCACCCCTTTCATGGGTGAGATCTTCAAGTAGACCCAATCACCTACTTCAAATTCATGATCTCTCTTTCTATTATCGGCATAAGACTTTTGCCGACTATGAGCCATTTTCAGCCTATCTCTTATAAGTCGAACTTTCTCGGTGGCCTCATAGACTACCTCGGGACCAAGAATAGCAAATTCACCCACTTCAAACCACCCAACCGAAGATCGACACCTTCTACCATAAAGTGCTTCAAAGGGTGCCATAACAATACTTGAGTGGTAGCTATTGTTGTAGGAAAATTCTGTCAAAAGTAGGTGGTCATCCCAATTACCTTTGAAGTCAATGACACATGCTCACAACATGTCTTCTAGGGTTTGTATGGTGCGTTCCGCTTGACCATCCATTTGAGGGTGAAATGCGGTGCTAAGTTTCACTTGAGTACCAAGCCCACTTTGGAAAGACATCCAAAAATGGGAAGTAAATTGGGCACCTCTATCCGAAATAATCGACAATGGGGCCCCATGCAACTTCACAATCTCCTTAATGTACAACTTAGCATAATCTTCCACCGAATAAGAAACCTTGATGGGAAGAAAATGGGCTGATTTAGTCAATCTATCCACAATGACCCAAATGGAGTCATGTTGCCTACGGGTTCGAGGCAAACCTACCACGAAATCCATATTGACATCTTCCCACTTCCAAGTGGGGATATCAATATTTTGATTTAGACCTCTCGGTCCTTGGTGCTCGGTTTTGACTTGTTTGCAATTTGAGCACCTAGCCACAAATTTTGTTATGCCTCTTTTCATTCCATTCCACCAATAAATCTCACGTAAGTCGCGATACATTTTGGTGGCTCCCGGATGGATGGAGTATCGGGAGCCATGGGCATCCTTTAAGATTGTCTCTCTTAGGCCATCCACATCCGGCACACATAACCTCCCTTGGTGCCTAAGCACCCCATCTTCTCCTTGAGAGAAAGTTTCTATTGATTTGTTGAGAACCGACTCTTTTAGTTCCATCAAAATAGGGTCAAGATGTTGCTTAGACTTCACGTCAACAACAACTGATGACTCGAAATTATGACGGACCATGACACCTTCTTTTGGGGAATCTTCAAGTCGGACACCCAATCGAGCTAGCCTATGTACATCACGGGCTAACTCCCTTTTCTCTTCTTCCACATGTGACACACTACCCATAGATACACGACTCAAAGCATCCGCAACCACATTTGCTTTTCCGGGGTGGTAAAGTACACTCATATCGTAATCTTTCAAGAGTTCCAACCACCTCCTTTGTCGGAGATTCAATTCTTTTTGGGTAAAAACATATTGAAGGCTCTTGTGGTCGGTAAACACATCCACATGTACCCCATAGAGATAGTGTCTCCAAATATTTAAGGCAAAGACTACGGCCGCTAGCTCAAGGTCATGAGTTGGATAATTCTTCTCATGCACCTTGAATTGTCTCGAGGCATAAGCTATAACCTTACCATGTTGCATGAGGACACAATCCAAACCCACTCGGGAAGCGTCACAATATACTACAAACCCTTCGGTGCCCTCCGGTAAGGTCAAGACCGGAGTAGAGGTGAGCTTGTCTTTCAACAATTGGAAGCTCCTTTCACAAGATTCCGACCATTCGAACTTGGACTTCTTTTGAGTTAAGGCCGTTAATGGAGATGCAATAGATGAAAATCCCTCAACAAACCTCCGGTAGTAACCGGCCAAACCCAAAAAGCTTCGGATGTCGGAAGGACTCAAAGGTCTAGGCCAACTTTTGACTGCATCGATTTTCTTTGGATCAACTTCTATACCCTCACTAGAAACAATGTGACCAAGGAAAGGACCCGATCTTAGCCAAAACTCACACTTGCTAAACTTAGCATAGAGTTGGTGATCTTTGAGGACTTGCAAAACTATCCTCAAATGATTCATGTGATCATCCTCACTTTTAGAGAATATCAAGATGTCATCAATAAAGACAATAACGAATAGGTCTAGATAATTCCTAAGCACACGATTCATAAGGTCCATAAAAGTCGTCAGGGCATTTGTAAGACCAAAGAACATCACTAAGAACTCAAAATGACCATATCTTATTCAGAAGGCTGTTTTCGGAACATCAACACCTCTCACCCTAAGTTGGTGATAACCCGACCTCAAATCAATTTTTGAAAAGTAACTTGCTCCTTGAAGTTGATCAAATAAGTCATCAATCGTAGGGAGTGGATATTTGTTCTTAATGGTCACCTTATTTAATTGTCGGTAATCAATACACATACGAAGAAATCCATCCTTCTTCTTCACAAATAACACCGGTGCACCCCAAGGTGATATACTAGGTTGGATGAAACCCTTATCCAACAAATCTTTGCGTTGAGTTTTCAATTCCTTCAACTCCTTCGGGGCCATCCGGTAAGGAGGGATTGAAATGGGTTGTGTATCCGTCAATAAATCTATGCCAAAATCTATCTCCCGTTCGGGAGGAATCCCGGGTAAGTCATCGGGAAAGACTTCTGAAAAATCCTTCACTACGGGGACCGACTCTAAAGGAGGAATCTCAGACTCAATATCCTTAACCCTAACAATATGATAGAGACAACCCTTAGAAATCAACTTACAAGCTTTTATACATAAAATGATCCTTCCCCTAGGAATGGAATTACCCCCTTTCCATTCAAAAATAGGTTCATTAGGAAATTGAAACTTCACAATTCGGGTCCTACAATCTATGGACGCAAAACAAGCATGAAGCCAATCCATCCCCAATATAACATATCAAGTTCCACCAAATCAACCAAAGTGACTCTATTGGGCAATGATATGGGGCAACCCCTATAAACTCTTTTAGCAATTATGGAATCACCCACCGGGATAGAAACCAAAAAGGGTTCATCTAAGACATCAGGAAGCATATCAAAATTCATAGCCACTAAAGGGGTTACAAAAGACAAAGTGGCACCGGGATCCAACAATGAAAAAACATTAATTGAAAATACTTGAAGCATATCGGTCACAACATCCGGAGAGCTCTCTTGATCACCTCGGGATTGGAGAGCATAGAAGCGATTCTTCTTTGGGGCATCGGGATTTAGGCCACTTGCTTGTGCTTGAGCATTCTCCCTTCCTTGAGCCTTTAGCATAGGGCAGTCCCTCCTTATGTGGCCACTCTTACCGCAACCATAGCAATTACCCGTGCCAACTAGACACTTGCCTTCATGCTTTCGACCACACTTTACACACATAGGCTTCCCAACATAAAGACCACCACCTCTTGCTTCTTGAGGTTTGGGGGTAGACACTTTACCTTTGTTGACTCTTGGCGTGTTAGGAGGACCTTGGTTGGAATACCTCTCTTTGAACTTTGGCTTATCTTGGATTTCAAACCTAACCTTAGAAGAATTTCCATCATCGGCTCTTGACCTCTTCAATTCCCTACCAAGTTGCTTAAGCTTTTGCTCCTCAATTTGTTCGGCATGAACCATAAGGCGAGAAATGTCCATGCTTGGGATTAGCATAGCCAACCTACATTCATTCACCACAAGATCGGATACCCCCATAACGAATTTGTTCATTGTAGCCCTAGAGTTCGACACCAAAGTAGGAGCATGTTTGGACAATTGAGTGAACTTGAGGCAATACTCCTTCACACGCATACCCCCTTGACGAAGGTTAATAAATTCTTGCATTTTCCTATCCCTTAGTTCCAAGGGGAAAAACCTATCAAGAAAAGCCAATTTGAATGTAGCCCAACTTATTGGACCCTCTCTAATAGGTCTCCCCTCCTTCCATTGTTCATACCACACTTGTGCCACATCTTTGAGTCCTAAGCACCTCGTAGCCTCTCATTCGTAAGTGTGGCGCGCTTCACACTCATGAACAAGACTCTACTCGACGTGGTATCTTGTGACATGGATCCTACATTATTCTCAACCTTACGCTCTGATACCAAGTTTGTAACGACCCGAGAGCACCCCCTAGTCGTAACATAGCGTAATCGACCTCTCGGAGGTCTTATACAAGCCCTTAGCATATCATGAAGACATGAACATTAAAGCATATGAAAATAGCGGAAAATTTAAAACTTTTCTTTACAAACGAAGTCTTCATAAAATAAGAGAGAGTCTATGACACTATGTCTCAAATCATCTATAACATTTAGAATAACAACTCTTTCATAACAACTTAGGGACACGGACCTAACATAATAATTACTAGGGACACGACCCTTACACAGGTCTAAAGACATAAAACATAGAGACATAATGACATAAGAGTACGAGGTAGGTTCATCCTCGAAACTATGAGGACTCCCCAAGTCTTCATTCCCAAGCTCCTTAGAAACCCAACTTCCAAGCATAAGTCATCACATCACCAAACCCTACACTTTGTAAACATGTAGATGAAATATGGATTAGTACAACACACGTACTAAGTATGGAAGCCATGCATAAAAACCATTAAAACATGCTTAAAAGGGGACATTTAGTTGAAACCATGCTTTATGCACATTTTGAACATCATCTTGAAAGAGTTGGAGAATCACAAGTCACAAGCAATTCACATATAGTTCATCAAAGCACAAAGGATAACAACATCACCATAAGCATAGTCTCTAAACATAACCTTCATACAATAGTACTCATTACAAGACATACTACTCATGCATATTCAATCATTAAGACCATTACATCATAACATAATAACAACATAAGTAACCCTAGGTTCTACTTGTGCAATGCATAGGTAGGGTCCATAGTCCTACCTACAATAAGTATTACCTTTGGATCACCATACTCATACTTATCATACATTAGTCTTATCCATTGGTCATATACATAGTAAAGGTGACATTCACAAACATTAGTTCATATCAAGAAAAGTCAATCATTAACATAATACACTTAAAGCATGCATTATTCATAATAATCATAATAAGATAGAACAACACCACTAAGGCATAGTTCATACAACATGTTCATATCATACATCTTAGTCATAATTCAAATAGTACATATCATAGGTAAACCATGTTTATAATGATCATACACAACATAGCTTCAACATACATAAGTCATAATCATCATAATCATAAGAGAAACACTACTACAACCATCCGTTGGGATCCCACATGTGCAATGTGCAAGAGAAGTCCCATACCCTCTCTTACACTATGTAGAAACCCTTAAGAAAGCCCTAGTAAGAGTTCACACCTTTCATACCTTCATTTAATATTACATTAGGGAAATATTGCAATAACCGACATAGACCATGAGAGCTACATGGAATCCGGTGTTCTACTCCCACACCAAAAAGAGAGGGTTAACATTTGCCTAAGGTGTAACCATTCTTACATAACTATCTAGGTGGATCCACTAAGCTAAAGTCCTATGTGGGCACATAGTTAAGGGTCAAAGAGATTGCTCCTTGAAATCCTAACTTACTAAATGTGGGGATTTCCATCTCATGAGACAACACATACCGTGGGTAATCCGGACTTGCTCAACATGAGAAAACCCATGTGGGTAGCCGGACTTACTGAACATGACACTACCATCTCATTTACATGCCCTTTCGGTGCTAAGCATCTAATTCCCTTTTGTAATCATCTTTAGTCGTCACATAAGTTCACATTACCCTTTACTAGACTGTTATTGAACCATCTTACCAGAATAGCTCATATGTGTTCATAAGTGAGTAACAATCCTTTCACTTTAGAAACACTTAGTAAGTGAGTTACCCTTTCACTTCACATTACACTATAATCATGAGAACTACCTTTCACTCATATAAGAATCATAACATAACATACATACATATTTCATAGCTAATTCAAGTGTAGAGTGTTAAGGATAAGGAAATTAGGTCATCAACACCACAATAACACATTAGGTATAGCATCATTACAATCTAAGTAATTCACCTTCCATACTTGAGTTCAAAGAACAACCAACCTTCATGCCTTCTTGCCATTCCTAGGACATTCATACTTCAATCACCAATTAGTTCATAACCAATACATAATACAAGGTAATTCATGAGGTAATAACATCATCAACATCAACATAATCAATTGACATATTCCATTCATAGCCTTCAAGGCTTTATTCAAAGACTCAACCCTAATTCCATAGAAATTATACATAACCTAGGGTAGAATCATCATACAAACATGAATTATATAACATCACCTTTGATTCATAGCCTTCAATCAATATCCAACACAAACTAGGGTTAGAATTAGGAAAGAAGGAGAAACATGGGTCTCATGCGAAATTCTTCAAGAAACCACAAATACAACATAAATTCATTCATAATTTTTCATATAACATCAATCAAATTCAGTTTATAACATCAATTTCACTTTAGAAAGAAGACCGACGTTTTTGGATTGAAAACCTATAAATTGGAGATTTTGAAATTCATCTTGAAGGGACCTCTTGGGCAAAGGAATCCCAAGAGTGATAAGGAACCATACCTTAGTTTATTCCTTGAGAACTGATGGGGAAAAATCAAAACCTTTCTGCCCTAGATGAACCTTGGTCTTCTTCTTCAATGGGGTTCTTAGTTGAGAGGGTTTTGAGAAAGAATGAGTTTGACTTGTGGGTTTAGTTGTGTGAGTTAAAGTCTTAGGGTTAGGGTCTTATAGTTAGGTTTAGAATGGTAATTAGTTAACTAAGCACCCTTCTCATCCCTTAATTAAATAACTAATTAAAACTAAGACCCCTAAACTAAAACTAAAAACTTAACAACTGCCAGGACTTACGACCCTCCACCTACGGACCGTATATGGAGTTATGGACCATGTTGGTCATCCGTCGTTTGGTACTGAGGCTCCCTTTTGGGGGGTCAAGTCTCCCACGACTAAGTATAGGCTCACGTCCATGACTTACCGTCTGTCGACCAGTCTACGGGCCGTGAGTCTTGGTCTCGTCGTTTGCTGCAGTTTTGCCAACTTTTGGGTCCATGTTAGTGTCCTCCTCAAGGACCCCTAAAGGGTTCTTGAGGGGTCGTACTCGGACATTTTTGACCTTATGAACATAACTTACCTAATTTAAACCTTTTTACAATATATTACCATCATACGACACTCCCAAACCTGCCCAAAACCTAAGGACACACTAGAACACATTCTTCTCTAGTTTCCGGACATCATGGTCGTTTTCTTGACGTTAAGACTTTTACTCTTCCAAACCAAGTCAATTACATTAGTTTAGGTTTATTAACATCATTTTGACTATATTTTAAGTCATTATTCATAAGGTGAGGCTCTAACTTAAGTCATAGAATTTTCGGGGTGTTACATAAATATTGTTGTATGTAAACTTAACTAACAACGAAACGATTCCCAACAACCACCAAAGTTGATCGTACACACCTCTGCCACTTGTTATCAAAGATCTTGACACAATCATCAGGAATAATCCTTTCTTACATAAGCATGATATCATTCTAAATCAATACTCGCTACAATTAGAAGTGGACCTAAACCAACCAACACACACTCATAATAATCAACCAATCATAGTTCTTATCAACATCTCCTTCTTACAACATAAATTTCCATGAGCTTAAGTTACAAAATTGATCTTTAGAAATCAGATATTCATCAACGGATATGTCTAATTATACCACCCTCCAACAACACTATCGAAATGCTAGATTTAGTAATTGTAGATTACCTCTTAAGAATAGTAGAATTGGACCCTATGATCCCCACATTCAACTACACATAATCGATACATGACCTCGAAGACTAGACGAATATTAAGATTGCCAGACAACCACAAATACGCATGGTAGCTCTTCTATAAATTCTCATAAGCAAGGTGGTGCATATAGAACCACTAAATTACCTTAACAACTCCAAGACAACACCAATTATGTCATTCGAAAAAACCAAATCTTCCTAATCTTTCCACTCAACCAAGAGAACATCGCAGGATTTGGTACCCCTGATCCACCACTAGGGATCCACCCACAAAAGTGAAAACACACTAGAGCATAGCTAGTGAATCATATTCACAACACTAACAACCATCATAAACACTCCGACCTTTTACCTTATTATAAACTAACACTTTTAAAAATGAAACCTTCCATAGGTACTTAACAATCAATAGTAGTAAACTTACGACTCGCTCCCGGTGTAAGTCCTTTCAAATGCTCAATATCCTATACAATTGATCATTTCTCACCTTGCCAATTCATACCTTGACCAAATAAATCACCACGAATGTAGACTCACAATGAAAAATCTGAATTGTAATTTCCACCATATAACATAATCCCCTTTTCTATCAACATTGTACGTTGAAGATTTTTATGAATTCATGGATCTTCACTTATCATGGATTGCATATCCATCGATTTCACAATATCTTTCTCTAACAATTCAATCGTACTCATTACTAAACTCAAAACAAAGCACTTATCATCACACTCGAGCTAATGTTTGTACCCTCCTTTCTCACGTCTTTTCCAAATTTTTCAACCAATCTGATGAACTTGTGACACTATAACCATAGCCACAACAAAAAGAATGAAATAACACGTCTATGAACCTAATTATCTACCCCTCTAAAGATACCTCTTTAACCTTTGCAATCAAAATAAAGATATTCATGTTCTCGCCTCTCTCTAAAGGTTGTACTACATCCCACTATACTTTAGCTCTTTAAAATTCTATTCGAGTGGTGTCCCACCATCTCTTAAAACTTTCCATAAAAACACGTTACTCGCTAAATATTAGAAAAACCATAACCTTTAGATACTCGAAAGTCGTAAATTACTGTACAAATTTCGCTAAACAAATAATCTTATTATATATTTGCATCCCGCCACAATCCATCACAGACTCTTATTACCATTACTCTCAGTCAGCCTTGACTATTACTACGAAGTCAACCCCTTCATCAAAACGACGCCTTAAATTCAGGTAAACTCATCAAATTCAAAGGACTAACCCAATGTATACGTACTTTCTTACTAAAATACCTTAATTTCCTTCACCCAGGTATGCTCATTGGGACCTTCCTTATCCATAAGCTTGTCATTTCGGTATCAATCCACTCCTTTTATGGCTTAAGATAAAATCACTAGTCCTCATACTACCCTCCTTCTTCTTAACAACCAAGACAGAAGCACCCCAAGGGGAAGCATATGAAATCTCTATCAAGAAGCCCTAGGATTTGAGCTTTAAGCTCTCTTAATTCTGACACCACATGGATAGACTCAAAAAAGGGGGATTCGACCTCAATATCCCGAATATGAGCCAATCACGCCAAACAATCCTACCCAACCAGTTTCCTAGCCCGAATGAAAGATATGATATTCGCTAGCTTAGGCTTGTACACCCTTTCCTACTCTAATCTTTCCCTACCAAGGATCTCTAGAGTTACCGACTTAGTATTACAATTAAGCCCGGTATAATAGGGGAACAACCATGTCATGCCTAATATTATATCAAGTCAGTCATATCTAGCCTAACCAAATCAACCCATATCTAGATATCCATAACCACAACGGGACAACATGATACATATGGGTGACTATGACTGACTCTTCAACTGGGGTAGAAACATGGATGGGGGCATCAAGTATCTCACAAATCATATCAAGTTATGAGGTAAATCGCACGGACACATAATAATAAGTAGAACTCGGATCAAAAAACACATTAGTCATCTGATCACAAACAATAAAAGTACATGTGATCACTCCATTTGATGCGTCAACCTCGGTCTTCCCCAGAAAGGCATACAACTGAACCATGTTACCTCAACGGGCAACCTCATTGTCTGGCTGCACTGCTTTACTTGCAAGGGTTAGTTAGGATTCGATTTGGGCCTATAAAGTGACCGGGGAGAAACAGAGGAGGCAGGGCTGAAGTTCTTCCTCGCTCTGTCCTTCTCTGGCAGCCTCGCACTGGTAGAAAAATCCCCCCCAACGGTTCAGCCGGAAACAGTACCAAGACGATAAATTTTTCTTGGGTTTTTCTCTTTCTAAATCTCCATACAATTTTCATCTTTACTAAGCAATTTAAAACAATTCTCTGAAGTAGGATAATCATTGCCTACCCTTAGTCAATCCAAAAATACACAATCCAATTCATTCTCATTAATTGAACATCATAACCCACACATCGCCAGGATACACCTATACACTCACGCGGTTATTACTCAAGCGCAAGACACGTCCAGATCTTTCTTACGAATCACCTCGTACATTATCTAGACCCTTGCATTGAACATAGTCGTGACATTCTTTTCACAATAAGTTTCACGATACTCAGCAGTTACAACTTGCATAATTTCAATCAATTCAGCCAGCTTACTGCACATATTAAAATTCAAACCCACACTTATTGTGCACATGATCATATCATTACATCCAAGCAAATACAACTTCGATATTCACAGTTAATTTAAGATAACTAGAAGCACACATTCACCGTTCCAAGTTACAACTCGCAGGCAAGTCCAATTTCTTTGATTAGTTCATTCCATAGATGACCATTACTGATCATATATGCCTTATACGGCCCCTAAGGTCAGATACCAATTGGAACCTTCTCAGTTCCAATTAACTTTCTTGTGTCCCTTCGGTCGAGATTACATTGTCTAGTTCACTTTGTTGAGCAACCAATCGGAATCGAAAGATATCAATTGGACTCAAACTCATACCTCTGGCGACAATAGTAGCTAGCGAGCCCCACAAAAGTGCTAATTTCAATCATAGAACTTGGTCGAACTGAATTCTTAACCGCCTCAATCTTTAACAGATGGTAACCAGACCTTAAATCATTCTTAGAGAAAACTGATGCACCTTGCAATTGGTCAAAAATTTCATCTATCCGAGGCAATGGATACTTGTTCTGAATTGTGACCCTACTCAACTGTCGGTAGTTTATACACATCCTCTCTTGCTAGTGATAGTGTTACCACTTTTTTTTGCTCTAGTTTGGAGCATAGAGTGAAGGAGGAAAGATACCAATTTGTAGCACCCAGATACCAATTGGATTCAGTCATGGCACGAAGGAGTAAAAAGAAGTTAGTTTTTTCCAAAAGTCCAATAGCCTCTCGAAGAAAAGTACGGACGTCACTGTACCGTTCTGCAAGACTCTACAAGACTCGGTTTGGTACTATGAGATCAACAAACCTAGGGCTCTGATACCAACTTTGTCACGACCCAGACCGTCGTGATTGGCACCCACACTAACCCTCCAGTGGGAGAACCATTACTACAACCCAAACTAACAAATTTTATGAAAACTAAGGCAATTAAAGAGAGGAAAACAGGTTTAAATGACAATAAAAATGGAGTCCCCATAAACTCCAAGGTTTTATCAAACAACTAACCAAACTAATGCGGAAGAACAACCCCTAGAAACTGAAAGTCAGTGTACCAAAACTCTACTAACAACAAGTCTAAGAGCAAGGGGTACAACCCCGAAAGTAACAACACCTTAATGAAATAGTATAAGTCTAAAAAGAGTGGACTTAAACAAGAAAAATCTATGGCAGCCTGAAAGAACTGGCTCACCCTTGAATTTGGTCACGTTCAATAGTCACCTAGCTGAGGTCTATCCATAGCCGCCTGAAGATGTCATGTACTCAACAAAGAACAAGCAAGTGTAGTATCATTACACAACCACAGTGTACTAGTAGGATCACGCGGCTATCCCAATAAGTGAAACACATGCAAGTAACCACAACATTATAAAACAGACATATACCGAACATATACAATATTAGTCATATTTCCAGGATCAACGTAGCATCCTACATCCTCAATAATACACATTGGTTATCAATTTACAGCAACATACAATATTCTACTATAAATAATCATTTGATATGAACGTAATCATCACAAGTAGATACACAACACAATTCAATGGTCCTCTCACGGAACCCAATTTAGTGGTCCTCTCTTGGAACCCACACACAAACTATTAGCATACCGAAACGTGGTACCTGATCCAATGTTTATGCTAGAACATGGCAACCGATCCCATATTTATGCCGGAATGTGGCAACCGATCTCATGTTTATGCTGGAACGTGACAATCGATCCATGTTAGTGTGTCGAAACGCAACACCCGATCCATTCAACAAACCACAATCACAATCACAATCACAATGTATATTCTCACAATCATACAACAGGAGGTGATTTATGATATACAATTATTCAATTATCATCATTTACTATTAGGGTGATCAATAATGCAACATTCACCTACATACATGCATTATATTGAGCAATTACAAACATATATCACACCAACATGAAATCACAACCATCACCTACCTTGAATCCAAGCTTGAATCCCCTAAGACATTTAAATCTTCCTGTCCGGATTCTTCCCGCTTGTTAGGTCTACAAACAACAATTTATAGGCAAGGATCATCAATCAAGACCCAATTACCCAAATCATAATTAATAATATCAGACCTTGGTCAAACCCTTGAACCTCATACCCAGATTAGGGCTCTTTCCCACCATCCAAACAATTCCAAAACCCTTTCACAACAATAATCACCAAGAAACTAAGTTCTACGGATCGAAAAACGAATTCGGGGAGTGAAAACCTTACCTTTAGCCTCAAGAATGGTGGAAAACTATCAAGAAAACCCCTGGGGTCGTTCCTTAGCTATCAAAGTCAAAAAGTGCAGAATAAAACATTTTTGGGGTTTTATTTTTTATTTAAGTCGCGTATGTCCCGCTATAGTAGAACTCATCCCGCTAAAGTGGGATGCACGGAGACAGAATGCTGGAATTTGAATTTCAAGCCTCTATTTCACAACACACCTTCAACTTTTTGCATTCAAAGGCCATCCGTTCACGCTAAGATCATTTTCGAGAGTTCTACTCGCCTGAATTTGATTCCGTAGAGTCGTACGGGTTCCTTAACGTCTTAGCTATCCACTCATGTAATCAAAATCATAATTAAATCACCCAATTGTTACCAGATTTCCCTAGACCTTACTGACAATGATTTGGTTGAAATTTAGACTAGGTTAGGAAATTCCAAGTTACTACCAAAACGTTTTCTGGACCCAATTCTTTCGCCTTTGGCTTTTTTCTATCGACGGATATCAGGTAGTTACAATTGCATCAAACAAAACGCATTCACTTGAATTTAAATGTTCCATAGGGTAATGTGCATGTTGTCGTTTCTTGATATTTTAGAGCTATGGATATTTGATTGTAACCCCAATAACAATAATAATTCTTGCCGACGATTCTTTTCGGCATTTAATACATAAAAGGCACGGGGAAATTATATTTTTCAGTGCTAGCATGTAATATTCTATAATCTGTATACACTCTCCATCTAGTCACCGATTTAAAAACTACCAGATCCTCTTTATCATTGGGAATTGCACTAATCCCTTCTTGTTTTGGAACACATTGCACTTGGCACATCCATGTCTATGCAAAATTGAGTAAATCACTCATGCATCTAAAACATTCTTATCTCTTTCTTGACAATTTCTTGCATTGGTGTGATTAGTCAGCGTTGATGTTCAATAGATGAGAGCTTCTTTCTTGGAGGGTGATTTTGTGTGTGAAAAATGCGATGGAATCCCAATAATGGCTCAAATGATCCACCCCAGGGCCTTAAAGTGTTTTTTAAAACCTTCAACAACGCCTTGACTTGATCTTCATTCAACTTAACAGAAACTATCACTGGCAAGGTTTTATTGTCCCTGAGGAAAGCATATTGAAGATGTTCGGGAAGCAGTTTCAAGTCAATAGTTGGAGGCTCAATTATTGATGGTTTGGAAGGAAGGTTCTGTGTATTTTTCAAATCCAAGTCAAACGTCTTTGGGTTGTACAAGTAAGTGCCCATTCCTCCTAATATGTTGCATGATTCATCAAACTCCTCTACATAAATGCTTGAATGATTCAAGATGGCTGCTTTTAATGGTTCTTCAACAAGAAACTCTTTGATGTTCCACTCATCAGTTCTAACGACCGTGTCTATTCGAGAACCTCTCGCTAATTAAATAAGTTGCTTCATAGCTTGATGAACGTTGAGCGTCACATTTTCCCCACCTAATACCAAGTTCATATCTTCTCCTTGTATATTTAAAAAGGTCTTTCCCTGTGAAAAGGAATGGTCTTTCCTAGTGAAAAGGAATGGAATTCCCCAAAACAATCAGCACTTCCCTCTCACATTCCACATCCATTATCGCAAAATACACAACAATAGAATTATGCTTGACAATCACTAACACAACATGAATTATTCCCATAGTTTCTTTAATTGAACGGTCACCCATTAGTAACTTCATTTGTAATGGCGAAAAGGGCCCAATGTGACACCTAATAAATGTTGACTAGGGCATAATGTGAAAAAAAATTTCTTCCGCACACAAAGCACCTATCCACTCTCATTTATCCTATTTGATATGGGATTTCAAATTGTTGATATTCATTATTCAATCTCATTCCCCATTTTGTAAGTATGGCATTGCAATAGTTCGTAACATCCATCACCATGTTGTCATGAGGACACAAGTATAACACCTCGGATCTCAAAATGAAGAAAATCCTAGGTTTTAGAAAATCGGTGCCAGTACCAATGGAACCACCCACAGACCGTAGGTGAGGTTCCGTCGTTAAAGTCCAAAATTTGATGGTGTCTGATCCCACCCATGTTCGGCCAGTATGGTCAGTTGGTGGACCTACAGAATGTAGGTCTGACCATAGGTGACAGTCAGCAGCCAAGTGGAGGAAAAAGGTTTTTGGGTCAACTTCAAATAGTCATATCTTTTATCTCAAAATGAATTAGGTAACCCATGATCTACCCAATTAAAGATAATTGAATCCTCTTTCCAACGCCGCCGAGTTTGCTGAAATCTAAGCTCAAAGTAAAAGGTTATGCTCGTTTTAGTGAAGTCATGTCAACTAGGCATGAACGACGACCCCAACCGATGGTTGGTAGTTCAAACGACGTCCCGTCAATACTGAAGTAGATGACACGCGTCAGTTTTAAGTCAAGGTCGTTTTGGTCCTTTTCCCTCTGCATTAGGAACTTAAACTAAGTCGTTTGATGCCTAAACTATGGTAATTTACTCAATCTAAGCCTAAGAACCTAGTCAAACATACCTAGAATCGTCATTCTCAAAAAATCATCCAAAATTGGAGCAAAAAGAATGGGAAAAGTCAACCAAACCTCCCATGAGCAAGCAGTAGTGTTCTTCAAAGCTTAGCCCCGAAATCCAAAGGATTTCTCTATAGATTTCGTCATTAGGTATGTGGAATTTCACTAGTGGGTTCCTTTCATGCACTAGGTCCCAAGATTCAGTCAGTTCCTTGATTCTACATAGCTTGTTTAGACCTAGTGTTTGTAAAATCTTGGGAATTTCTTGTGATTTCAATTGCTATAGAATCCACAGTCTAAATATCATGTTTTCTTGGAAACATTGATTAATTCCTTGTATAAAACTCAGAACCCTAGTTTGTGTAAATTCTCTTAGTTCATGAATTATACTTGCTCAGTCAGTTAAAAAGAAAATCATGCTCAAGATATTGAATGTCACATTCTCAGTATATAAATGTTGCATTCTTAGTTAGCATGTTAGTATTTTGAGCTATTATGTATTTAGTGCATTTTAGCTTCATATGTATGCAGTTGGGAGTAACTTAGCATTGAGTTGGACTAGGGTTCAGCGTACCCTCATAGTTCAAAAACTATGTGCCCACACAAGATTATAAGTCCCCTGTTTTGGGCATCAGATTTAGTGATCACGCCAGTTATGCCTTTATACCACTAGCAAGGTATATTGGGTCCTCTCAATAGGGCGTATACATTAGACTCTATGTTTAGCTCGCGTGGTTTATGTCAATTAATAGTAGCTCCCACAATCAGACTCTTAGTGCATTTGACCAGGTTTTCAGCAGTTATATCAGTATACAGTTTAGCATTTTATTTTCATGATTAGTACTTGGTCATTGCATTCAGCTTAGTTTTTCAGTTAAGGTTCAGTATTTATATTCTTGCTCATATTATGTCATTGCTCAGTTATGCTTTGTTCAGCTCATATATATTTGTTCAGCTTAGCATATATATCATGCATGCTTAGTACATTCCAAGTACTGACGCCTACTCTACGCTACATCCTTTCATGATGTAGGTTCAGGTACTCAGCATCCAGATCATGCTTAGATCGATTCTTGGTACGCATTCAGCAGTTTCAGTGGTGAGTCCTCTTATTCCGAGGACAATAAACATGCTTTCATTTTAGTCATTATTTTTAGTTTTCAATTTTGTTAGAGTTTGTTGGGGGCATGTCACAACAACTCAACTCATTTAGAGGCTTTTGAGATATAAAGATAGATTCAACTTGAGTTGTTAAGTGGTTGTCAGTTATCACAAAACTCTTAGTATGTTCAGACTATTTGGGTTTTATCCCCATACTTGATTTACCTTCCACATAATTCATGCTTTACTTAGTTATTTTTATACTTATGATATGCCAGACTCAGGGTTAACTTGGGGTCACTCGTAATTCTAGGTCCCGTGTTACGTCAAGGGGGTAGCCTCGGGGCATGACAACAAGGGTTCACACAAAGTCTTCATGAATTGAGCATTACTTGGTGTAGAAGCATACTCATTGATGCACGGGACATGGATATTGACTGAGCTTAACATCATTGAGGACTTTTGATAATAGGTGTTTCCCTTGAATCTTTTTAAGTGATAAATACTGACTAGCCATGACTCTTATGCAAAGATTGCTTAGCCAGGACTCTTCTTTCTTCATTCCTAAGGTGACTTTCTTCAGTTCTTCATAAATTTTCTTAGGCAAGATAGGCTTATCAATCATATTGACTTCATATAGCTTAGTTGTAGGCCAAGATTGCATCTAAGATGAGAGTTGATTAATTCTTTTCTCTAGGTGATCAATTGAGAGGGCACGTGATGCTATGGTTTGTGTAAGCAGTACAAGGTCGTGCTTCAACTCCTCTACTCCTTCATTTGTAGAAAATATCTTCTCCATGACTTTCTCCAGTATTCTTTCCATGTTAGCTATCACCAGTGGATCTTACTTCTTATCTTTTTGAAACTTTCTTTTGTTTTGACCTTGGTTTCATCTCTCATCTCTCCGGGATTTGTATCTTACTCTTTGGTTTATTCAAAAACCTTAGAAATGCATATTAAGAATTTAGACATTTTCAAAACAATAGTCATTCAAAATGGTTTGGTGATTCTAAACCAAAAATGAGTCATTTCCAAACAGAAATCAAATTTTTAGGTCATCTGATTTGTCAAGAAAAAATTACTCCTATACAATGATCTATTGAATTCACGTCAAAATTTCCTGATATTATTACTGATAGAATGCAATTGCAGCAATTTTTGGGAAGTTTAAATTACATTTCTCCCTTCTACAAAGATTTGTCTCGCGATTTAGCTCTGTTATACAACATGCTAAAAAAAGATCATAAAAGGCCCTGGAGTGATAGCCTCACCGATTTGGTAAAAACCATTGAAGAAAAGAGTTAAGTCACTACCCTTCTTAACCCTTGCTAATCCTACCTGGTCAAAGATTGTGGAAATAGATGCGTCCAATATGGGTTATGGTGGAATATTAAAACAGATCAACCCGCATAATAAAAATAAATATCTTTTTCGATTTCATTAGGGAAAATGAAGCGATGCTCAAAGAAAATATGCAACGGTAGCTCCTGAAATGTTAACTATCGTTAAATGTGTTTTAAAATTTCAGGATGATCTTTACAATCAAAAAAATGTGATAAAAACAGATGCTCAGTCAGTTAAATATATGTTTGATAAAGATTTCAAACATGATGTGTCAAAATTAATGTTTGCAAGGTGGCAAGCACAACTAGCACCTTTTGATTTCGAAATTCTATATAAGAAAGGAAGTGATAACTCTCTACCAGACTTCCTATCAAGAGAATACATTCAAAATTAGTGAGTATAGTTACAATTCAGAGATTAATGATATTCCAATTTCTCTTTTCTTTACTGAAAAAAGATTAATCTCTATTTTTAAGATTCTTCCTCTCAATCGAGATTTGAATAAATTGATTTGTTGGAAAATTATAGACGGAATGGTGATAGACCTTTTCCTATCTATAGAAGAAGCTAATACTTATTCAGACGCTTATTGGGAATAAATATGGATGCTTTATTTGCAGGATGGAAAACCCTTGGGTAACTAAGGGAAGAGGAAGGGGTAATAACCCACGAGGAAGGGGAAGATCATCCCCAAGTTCATCAAGATCGTCATACGGATCTTCATCATCTAATACTCAAATTATACAAACAAGGAGGAATGAGTTTATATAACTTAAACTCTAGAGCGCAAGAAAAAGCCTCATCATCTATACATCTTCAAGATATTCCAGAGAGCGATCCATTATATGGTAAATTACATGAGTTTCTAACTCAAAAGCAAGGTGATACTTTTGCTTCAATCGCCAAAGAAAAAGTTGATGATATCAAAACATATGAAAAGGTAGAGAAAATAGAAATGATATTTCTCTTAGAAAACTCTGACATACAGAGAAGAGAAGAACCTTGGAAGATATTCCAGAGGTGTTTAGTTAATGGGCTTTATTTCCCGAGTGAGTCATACAAAACTCAGAAATATTATGAGACTTTGATAATAAGCACAGGTGTTGAATTTCAACATTTTTCAGGATATAATACAAGTGAGAATGTTTATAACTTCTCTAAAATGGTTATAAAAACACGTCATTCATATTGAAGATTGGGGTATTTCCTCAATGACTGAAAGACAATTTAGTCTAAACAAAGTAATAGTAAACTTTACCTATTGGGATTATATCCAAGCATTTAATAAAGTCCTCTGTTATAAAAATGAGAGGCATAAACATACTTGGTTTATTAAGGTAAGTGCCAAGATATTTGTTAACCCTATACCAAATTGGTTTTTAAACTGGTGGTCATACCACGGGCCAACTATAAAAATATTGTCCGAACCATTTCTCAAGGTATACAAGGAATGGGTCAAAGTTTCCCCAGATCTCAACAAGTTATATCATCAAGAACATATTTGCTACTTTCAACAATTTGAACAGATTTATTTCTTTATAGAATTCTCTGTTCCATGGATTCACAAATGGGTTCCGAAAGTGGACTTCACTGAGGAACAAATCCCCTACTTATACATAACTTATTACAATAATTTTTGGGATAAGTTGATGAAGAAAGATCCTCAAATGAAGTCTATATACGGACAAGAACTGCTGGATCTAATTACAAAAACCATTAAAGATTATAAATCAATTCCTAATAAAAGAATTATGACTGATGATTCGACCTCAGTAAAGCATATGGCTAGAAAAAATTCTAATCATGATGAAGAAGAACAAGATGAAATGATTATGAAATATCTAGAAGAAGTAAAGAAAAAGATTCTTCCAAATCTAACTCATTACGCAAAATCATATTCATCAATGCGTAGTGAAACGAGTGAAGATATACACGAAGCTCAACCCTATGAAGAAGAAAGGCCAGCAGATGCACTGAAAAAAGCCAAAAATTTTTTGGCAGAAATGGAAGACAAGATTTAGTAGATAAGCACTACCAACAAGAAAAATGGACTATCAATAGTGGATGTACTGTTTATAGGTCCCACATAAGGGACCCTTTATTACTGTTTCGAGATGCCTCGAAAAATCTATAAATAAGGGGCCTTTATTTTGTAAAGAGGCAGGTTTTAGAAACCACCTCTTCTTGTTTTCATTTTTCTCTCTCTCTCTCTTGTAAAATCTTCTAAGTATTGTAAGCTTGTCGGACTTTGGCCGAAGAAATAAAGAGTGGTGTTTGTCATAAGGTACTTCCTTTTATTTTCAGTTTTATTTATTATCTCTAGTTAACTTGTGACTATGTCCGGCTAAAAGAATTGTATCTATGCCGGAACGCTAACTTCAAGAATATATTTATCATGAAAGATCTAGACTTTATCTAAATATACATAAATTTATAAATGGTTTCTTGACTTGGTTCCGAGATGGTGGTACAGTCAGATTCAATACAACAAGTTGGTGGCTTTGTCTTAGTGACTCCGTCTAGCCAGCCGTGGTCTTAGCCCAATAAAGAGTGAAAAAAGGCGCTTTATACCCGGTTAGAACCGCTAGACACATGGGCTCACTGACAATACGTATTTGAATCTCGACAAACCCTTTGGTTGGGTAAAAGGAATCCTTCCTTCGATACAGTCATCAAACTATAAATAAATCTATTTGTATTTCCATACGAATTTATTCCTTGAATTCGGATGTTAACAAGCTAGATTGAAGATGACCGCGTGGACTACCACCCATCTTCTGAGATCCTGTTTCATAATATATTATATTATATTTATGTTATATTATTAATTAAATAAATAATGATATGAACTAACCATTCTACACACTACACCCCAATACACTTACCAATCATCCCCACTCACTCACATTTCAGTCACTACACACGACGACAACCAACATATATGCACAACTACAATACATAATACACTACAAGAAGAAACACAATCAGAAAAACAACACAGACACACGACACAAAAAAAAAAGAATCTGCACAAGGAAAAAAAGAAGAAAAACTCAAGCAGGAAAAGAAAAAAGAGGAATCCATTTTTATTTTTAGTTTAATTCATCAATACATTCACATATTTTCTTCCTTTTTCGTTACTACTTTATTTAAACATAACACATATACCATCAGAAATCACCTACAAAAATTTGGTGGGTGTTCTAATCGAGGTTCGGTGAAGATTTTTGCGGTATTCAACTTTTCCTTATCTCTTTAATTTATTTATGGAGTTTGATATAATTTTATGACATGTTTTCTTATATTTTGTTTTATTCATTAATTTGAATGAAATGATTCATTTGTTAGTTGTTATATCTCTATTTAATGAATGAAGGTAGCTTTAATCGATGATTATTTTTATTTATTTATTTTTGTTTGTTAGTTGTGATCTCTTAAAATGAACGAGTCATAACATTGTTCTTATCTTGATTTAGATAATAATGATAAGGTAGGTATAGTTAGGCTAATAAATAAATAAATTATTATTGTTTTATTTTATCAAACAAAATGAGATTTATTTTTTACAACTCGTTATTGTTTTCTTTGATTAGAAAGTGTATGCTTAATTTTGACGTTAATTTTTAGAGTAATAAAAAAATATAAAGTAAAAGGATATAGAAATGACATCAGAATTATATATTGTATCTTCAATATTTGGATTTATTTTACTTTACGTGGTTTTGTGCATAAAGGAAAAATATTAGTTTTATAATGATTAGACAAAATTTTAGACATATTAAAAAAGAAACTGTTTCAATTAAAAATGTGGTTACACATCTTTTGTGAAACATTTAAAAGAAATTCAAGGATGTGAATGGTGACATGCCTTGGTAAAATTATTCTAGGAAATATTTTATTTTGTAAAGATCAAATGTGAGACATAAAATATTAGATGACACACTCGAGAGAAGAAAGCAGTTATGCTTCTAAGCTGGTGTATGCCAAGACCAAGAATGCAGTGATGCATCTAGGGTGAGACTAATTAAATTTCAACAATAAAAATAAATAGGAGCAAGTCATGACATGTAATAATATATCCAAAAAATAATTTAAGATAAGCATAAGTCAATAAAAGTGACTGTGCTAGAACCACAAGACTCGAGGGATACCTAATACCCTTCCCTTGGTCAACAGAATTCCTTACCCGAATTTCTAGTTCGCAGACCAAAATAAAGAGTCATTTCCTTTTGATTAGGGATTTTTAAAAAATCTGACTTGGAACACCAAACTCAATTACAAGTGGCGACTCTGAAAAATTAAAGTAATCCCTAATACAATATCGTCACTTATATTGGAAAAACCTTCCACCGCATGCGAAAAAGGGGTGTGACATCTCCGGAGACTCCGTTGGGGAATAACCAGAATTTGAGCTTTATTATATTGGCTCTTACTTGATTTTATTATTTTTTTATTGATATATTTTGTATGATGACCAAATGTGCTACTTTATGCTCATTTATGGCTTTTCTATTGTTGAATAGTATTAAATTGTCTCCTCTTACTCGATCACTCTGAGTTTCTAGTAACACTTCACACACATTCACAGGAATGCAGTTATGCACCCTACATCTATTGAGATAAAGTTGAAGTGTCTTGACACCTAGTGAAGGATTTACTAGTAGCACATGTTAGGTGGGGTTGGACCAGCAATGAAGTCGGAATAGCGCTGCTACCGATAAGTTGCCCCTCCCTGACTCGAGTTGTCCACTCGAATAAGCTAGTCTACACACCTATCTCCTTCAGGGTTAAACCTAGTGAAACTGAAACACAGACATGGCTACTCCTAGTAGGCTCTGTTTATTTGCATTATTATTTGCAATTGACTTAGTGATTCAACATAGGATCGATTTTGTCTAGGATATGTATCCCTCTATTATTTGATTACTTAGATAATTACATGTATTATCAGAAAATGCATTTATTTAGAAGGTCTTTGATTTTCCAATTGTAGGGTGATTAGTGAAATGAGAAAAAGAGTTTATCTTTCAATTTTTTTTATAAAGATAGGGAGAAAATATTTCTACTTTTAGAAGTTATTATACATTTTCTAAAAATGAAATAAAAAGATTTTTCACAATTCAACCAAAATTGCAAATATAATGCCTTTGTCAAGGCATGCTTCAATTTCTTAAAGTTTTTTAACTGTCCAAACTGGACGAACTCGCACACATAATTCTCAAATCGATGAGATACGTAGGCAACCCTTCTCGGGTTTGGTGATCCTTATTTAAAATTAAAAAAAAAGATAAGTATTTCTTATTAAAAATAATATTGTGTTTGTAATCTTCCCAAACTACATTTGACCTGATTCTTGCTTTGACAAGATACGTACGCAGCCTTATTTTGAGGTTCGGTCCAACAAAGGAAAAAATTAAAAAGTCTTCGTCACAAAAACTGGGGTAAAGAAAAAGAATTTTTATTTATTTAGAAAAAAATTGATTTGGTTGGTACCAACATACTTAGGAGTGTGCATAAGAAAAATAATAAAGTGTTAAACTATTTGGCAAGACAGACCAACTTTGTTGTGACCTATAGACTTCCATTGGTAACTCTTGATATATTTATGCAATACTTGAGAAACTGTTTTGCTTAAAGTTAAGGCAAAAAACAAATTCAAACTCATGTTTCAAGTGCATTGTGTGGTGAGCTTTATATATAAAATTCAATGACATGACTTTGTTGATCTAGAACTTGGACCGAATGTTGGTTGAAACGAAATTTTGAGCAACATATAATTTGGGAAAGGATTATAGGCTATCTTTGATCCGATTGTGTCTTTCAAGCCTACCAAACGACATGTTATCCATAGAACTCCCATTTCGTGCCTGGAACATTTTTATTCGAATATCTTTGAGTGCATAAATGCACTATTCCTTGGTTCCACCTCCCTGAGCACACTATCAATTAGATACACAGCACCAAAGACCTAAGTTGAGTACCTAAGTGAAATGGCCAAATATGTCAAAGTAAAAAAAAAGTGACAAAGAAAAGCTACAGTAGAAAAAATAGTCTCCAACAGAAAGGAGAGGAAATGAGAAAAAAAAGAAAAAGAAAATAAATGAGGAGAAGCTTTCGAGAAAACAAAGGTCAAATGCGAAAATGAAAAAATATTGAGAGCATTGTGCAAATTTTAAGATGGAAATAGTCACTTTATCCAAAATGAGTAGCCTACCTTTTCCTAAGCCTACATAACAAGCCAATGACAAGTCCTATTTGATCTCATTTTTTGTGTTCTCACATTAGTGGATACTTACATGAGGGCCAAACATATGATATCTCAACCTCATGCATTGAACATCTTTTTGAGTGTGAGTGACTTTAAAAATTGTCCTACGATCTAAATTATTCTATAATGTGTGAAAAAGGACTTCATTTGTTGCGAGAGAACTTGAAATATGAGGATATGAATAATTTTATCCCTTAACTTAGGCAAGATGAACTCATCTTGTAAATACTTAAGTATGTTTGAGATACCATTTGAAACTATAGAGATTACTCAAAGTTGACCTAAAATTTATCTGAAAGTAGTTTAAGGTGATTCATATGCATAATTATTAATTATTGGTACAACCTAAAGTCAAAACATTGTCAACCATGAACTGGTTCGTTTCTCAAAAGATGTCTTTTATGGGAAAATCAAGAAAAACAAAAATACTTTTTGAATATGAACTACGTTTGACCTGATTCTTGCTATACAAGATACGTAAACAATCTTACAATAAGGCTAGGTCCCACAAAATAATTTTTTTATATCCTTGAAAGAATGAAATTGGATCATTTCTTAAAAAAATGATAAATTAAAAAGAGTTTCAAAGTTCCTCAATTTAAAAACTGGGGCATATTTTTATTTGTTAAAAAATAAAATCACTCTCATTTCTAGGGAACAAACACCCTAGTTGCATTTTGACCTTAGGGCACAAACACCCTAGAGGCACCATCTTTCATTTCTAGGGAACAAACACCCTAGTTGCATTTTGACCTTAGAGAATAAACATCAAAGAGGCATTTTAGAGAACAAACACTCTTATCATCTTTCATTTCTAAGGAAAAAACACCCTAATTGCATCCATGTCTTGCATTTTTCTTTTGGTATAAGTATTTCTCATTTATTCTAACAGCTTAATAATATTTTTCTAGTGCAAACTGGGGAAAAATAAATGTTGTGGTGATTCTATTTGATTATTCTATTAAGCGAGATCTTTCTAAGTAATGAGATTTAGTGTAGAAGGACCCTCTTGGACAATGGGAAGCAGGACCCTCCTGGACAATGGGATTTAGTGTAGCAGGACCCTCTTGGACAATGGGATTAGTATAGCAGGACCCTCCTGAACAATGGGATTTAGTGTAGCAGGACCCTCCTGGACAATACGAAGTAGGACCCTCCAGGACAATGGGAAACATGACCCTCCTGGACAATGAAATTTAGTGTAGCAGGACCCTCCTGGACAATGGGAAACAGGACCCTCATGGACAATGGGATTTAGTGTAGCAGGACCCTCCTGTACAATGGGAATTAGTATAGTAGAACCCTCCTGGACAATAGGATTTAGTGTAGTAGGACCCTCCTGGACAATGGGAAGCAAGACCCTCCTGAACAATGGGAAACAGGACCCTCCTGGACAATGGGATTTAGTGTAGCAGGACCCTCATGGACAATGGGAAGCAGGACCTTCCTGGACAATGGGAAACATGACCCTCCTGGACAATGGGATTTAGTGTAGTAGGACTCTCCTGGACAATGTGAATTAGTATAGTAGGACCCTCCTGGACAATGGGATGTAGTATAGCAAGGACCCTTCTAAATAATGGGATTAGCAGGACCCCCCTACATAATGGGATTTAGTTTAGCAGGACCCTCGTACATAATGAGATTTAGTTTAGCAAAACCCTCCTACATAATGGGGTTAGATTAGCAGGACCCTCCTACATAATGGAATTAGATTAGCAGGACCCACCTACATAATGGGATTAGCAGGACCCTCCTACATAATGGGATTAGCAGGATCCTCCTACATAATGAGATTTAGTTTAGTAGGACCCTCCTACATAATGATATTTAGATTAGCAGGACCCTCCTGGACAATGATATTAGATTAGCAGGACTGAAACGACCCCAAAAATGCCCGAAAATGTGCTTCGGAAACACGTATAATTGTAATTTCCATATATCTCAAAATATGTGCATGATTTCAGAAATTCGACTTCATATTCTTATTCATGGGGTCAAATTGAGTGGGGGATGGGCCTAACCCGAATTTTAGAGCAACCGTATCAAAATTCGAAAATCGCAAAAAATGCGATTTGGAGGGTCAACTATAAAGTGGAATATCTATTAGCACACAAGGAACTGGAAGGGCCACAACCTATTAAATTAAAGCTCTCTGAGTTAGGCTTCCAACGCACTTGGTTTAACCTCATTCCGAGTTAGGATGAGGGAGTTATGACCATTTTCGTAAAACTTGTCTGTGCAGATTTGCAATTTCCAGTGAGCTATTTTTTTTTAGGCGGGTTGGGGACGTTTTTTTATAAAAAGGGGATATGTCCCATACTTCAAAAACACTCTCTAAGCCCTCTCCAAAATTCCACCAAGATCCTCAACCAAATTCAAACATCTCGAGCTCTAATTCCGGATTCAAGACTCAATCTCAAGCTTCAATTCTCCATTCCAATCTTCATCAAGGATTCTCCAAAGTTGAGGTATGTGGGTTTGATTGTGGAAACCTTCCTTTCCACAAGTCCAACCATTTATCCTCTATTTCTACTTCAAGTTTATGGGTCCTTATGGTTATTTATGAACTCTTAAAGTATGGAATTACTACTACACACCCTATTATGGTCTATTTTGCATATTATCATGAAATAAAATTTTTATGTGATGTTTATGGTTTTCATGCTTTCATGATCAAATTATGAAGGTTGATATATATATATATGTATATTGTTGGTGGGCTGATTTATATGAATTTAGGAATTGGTTGGACTTAGTACTCTTGAAATACATGATTTTATTTACATGAACAGTAGCCCACCATGTGTTTGATAAAATGTCCATTTATAGAATTCTTAGCAAATGGAAGGTCTAATGTACGTCCTATGAGTCGGATGGTTATATAATTACTAAAATGATGATGAAATGGACACATGTATAGGATTTTCTCTATATAAGTGTTGTGAGTCGACCAAGCCTAGCTCGGGGGGTTGTAGGCCCGGGTAACCGTATCGAGGGGTTGGTACCTTGGTTGCCTAGTACGGGGGGTAGTAGGCTCGTATAACCATATTTAGGGGCTTGTAGCTTGGTCCCTAGCTCGGGGGGTGGTAGGCCCAGGTAACCACATTGAGGGGTTTGTACCTCTTTCGCCTCTCCAAGGGGGTGGTAGGCCTTGGAAATACTATATTGATGGTCACTCGCCACACATGTACTAACCCCACTAAATATGATTTTTATGTAAACATCATTATACATATCATTTCATTAATATGCTATCTATCGGGTATGATTATGCATTTTACCTATGATGTCCATCTATTGTTGCATTGCATTGCATCCCATATACTTAGTACATTCAAACGTACTAATGCATACTCTATGCCTACATGATGTCACCATGTAGGAACCGGAGCATCGCTTGACCATCCTCCTCCGCGTGGCTAATACGATTTTCTATCGAGATTATTGGTGAGTACTCCATTCCGGGGACGTTGCTTATGATCTCTTGCTATGTATAAGACTTTTCCTTTTTAGTTATGTATTGACTATGAGGGTGAGCCCGGTAGTTTGTCTTGGCCCCCGCTAAGTACCCATGTTTAGAGGTGGTGTTGGACAAGTTGTGTATTATGCTTGAGCTTGACTCATCTATGGTATTTATGTATCATTCTTTTTTTTTTCTCTTGCTCCCTTAGTCCCGATTTCCCCCTTGATTATGCTTATCACTTATGGTCATTTTAATTGCTTCCGCGACCATGGATGTGTAATGATACGCTATGAGGCTTGTTTGGGGTTCCTTCGGGTTCCCCATTCGCCGGTCACGTCTAGGCCCTAGGCTTGGGTCGTGACAAACTTGATATCAGAGCACTAGGTTGATAGATCCTCGGAGTCCAACACACCGCGTTGATTAGAGTCCGATTCATGGTTGTGTTGTGCACTGATACGCGCAAATTACACCTCCTTACAGAAGTATAAACGATCGTTATCAAGTAAAGAACCCAACTTGTAGGTTGAGATCGATCCCACGAGGAAAATGGTTTAGACTTTACTTTAACTAACAATTATGTTCAATTAGTCAAATTATTTCCAGAAACAGGTAATAAAAGCGGGGTTGTGCTTGTGTGAAACAAACAAGCCAGATCGGCACGCCAGAGTCCCTGCACAAATGAAAAATCAGACATGGGAAGGGGTAAGTAGTGGAGGTCCTGAAAACTCTCTCGTGAATCTCTGCCAGCAGCATGCGGGCAAATTCGATCTCTACTCCCGCTACCAATGCTGCAACAATCACCGCTCTATCCCAAGTGACTTGATTGTCAGCTTTTGTAGGCGACACTCTGTTACGCACCAGCAGCCAGAAGAACTTGGCCACAAAGTTTAACGTGGCCTTCCGGATGCCCAACCGTGAACAACGACCCATTCCGCCCACTCGCCATCCACAGCAATGTACCTGGCTAGCCATAGTATAACAGCCTCTCGCTGCTCAGCATTCCTCTGAAAAGCGCCACTCCGCACGATGTCCCAGCGGTAATCAAACTCTGACGTGTTAGGAGACCAAGAGTGCCCCATGGTAGGACCATAGAGAAAACGGCTAATGGTGGTGGGTGATATGTCCACCGGACACCCTTGAACCAAGGTGGACATGAGCGGAGCCTGAGCTAGCGGCTTTGACCGCTTGGAAATGGAACCGCGGAGAGTGGCAGCATAGGAAGCATAGAACTCCCGGAAAATATCCTCGCTATATGTCCCTGGGTCTCGAGCCATCCAGTCACACTTGTGAAGTTTGAACAGCCGGTGAATATTTGGAACAGTATACAAGCTCCCTGTGAGGACTCTGCGCTCCTCTGTAATTAGTCGGGCTATCTTTTGTTTGTCATTTACCATCTTAGCATCCCGATAGAGTTTCCATTAACCTTCTACACACCACCTATTCAGCTCCCCTGTTACAGGAGCGGAGTCATCATTCCTTGGTGTAGGCATGGACTCGGAGCTAGTTGCCTCATCAGACGAGGCTGCTTGGTCATTCTCTCCAAACCCTGTGGATGATTTGGCGTTGGACCCTGTAACATGGACAAACTCTGATTTTGAAGAGTGGGCAAACTGGGAGCCTGAGGCAGGGGCAGACTCGGATCCGGACATAGGTCCCTCTGAACTGGAAGCAGCCCCAATTGGTGACCCGATCAGTGTGTGCTCCTCATCAGACTGGGAGACAGTGACTATGTTGGGGAGCACCTTCCGGGGGGTGCTTCTGGATGCAGTGCTAGAAGCCCTAGGGTTGAGAGGCACATATGCTGGGTCAGAGTCGGTGTCGGTGTCCTCATCAATCAATCGGAAACTAGGGGCAACAGATTTGGACTTTCCCTGTTTTGAGTAGGTGACCATCTTCTTAGGTGCCATCGTACCTGCAAGAACGATATTAGTGCCAAAACTAACCATATGCAGCAAAAAAAGCTTTTAGACTTGATAACGACCCAAACTAAGTCCACAAAAAAAAATTTGACAGATGCTACAGTGCTCATCCATGGAGAAGACCTACGGTCCGTAGACTGATCTACGGTCCGTGGATCTCTTCCATGGATTAGGGGGCCTGACATATAGGTCGCAGATGGAAACCACGGAAGTGCAGAACGGTCAGTAGATGGACCTACGGACCGTAGTACACCTCCGTGGTTTTAAACTTGGTGAAAATTTTCAGGTGCATCCAATTACGGACCCCATCTACGGTCCATAGACGGAGTACCGTGGAAGCCATCAGTGCCAGGTAGCATACATTTTTGGCCTTTGATTTCAACATTAACACAACCTCATCATGCATTTACAAATTTAAATTATGCTAGTTCGTCATTCTTAAGATTCCGACCGATTATTATACCCAACAATTTAGACTAGATGTGGAACCCTAAGTCGAAACTAGCATATAGTATTTACGATCACATACACTAATGCTATACAATCACTATCTATCGTTCCAAGGGCATTGTAATATTCAAGTTTATCATGCAATTTCATCTAACAATACCCAAGGGAAAGTTTATTACCTTTCAAGCAACAAGGAGTGGGGTGATTGCGTGATGATACTATGCTTAGCAAGACCAAGGAGTCACATCTTCGTTACTGACCAAACACCAAACCCTTTTTGGTAGATTATGGGATGGGTTGAGTTTGGTATGGAAGGGATTTTGGGAATTTATGGAAGGGGGGATATTCTGTGGTAGTTATGGAGTGATTTGGGGAGTTTAAAGAGTGGGTGAAACGGTTTTAGGAGTAATGGAGGGAAGGGAAATGGTTTGAAACATGGGGGCTTTTAAGTAATGGGGGTCCGGGTCGGGTCAGACAACTTTAGGGTTTGGACTCACGAGACCCTGTCTACGGTCCGTGAGTCGATCTACGGTCCGTAGATCGGGACCGTAGATCACTATTATACTTGGACAAATTTAGGGACTTACCTGGGATCTACGGATACCATTGACGGTCCGTGGATCAATCGACGGACCGTCGATGGGATCCGTAGACCTCTGCACCAGACTATTTTTTGCAGATTTCTTGCGTGGTGTACCTGCACATGTAGCAACCAATAGGCTATTATTTTTTTACATTTTCTGGACACTTTTTAGACACGGACCCTATATTACTTCTAGCCAACACTAAGAACTAAAACACTAAAGCACCTACCTACATTGATACAAAGACGCAAGTAATCAAAGAAAGCTAAACTACTAAATGGAAAGCAGAACCCTATCGTTGGCTAGATTATACATCTTGGGTTGCCTCCCAAGCAGCGCTTAATTTAACATCGCGGCACGACGCAGGTGTCTTGATTACTCAGACTTCATCAAGATTGCAGACCTCAATCACTTCTTGCACAGTTTCAGCATTTCCCAGATAGATCTTGATCCTTTGCCCGTTCACCACAAACCTTGTTCCATCTTTATTTTCAAGCTCAACCGCTCCATGCGAGAGCACTTTTGTGAGCAAAAATGGCCCGGTCCACTTGGACTTAAGTTTGCCTGAAATAGGCGCAACCTAGAGTTGAATAGCAGCACACGATCACCAACCACAAATTCTCGCTTTTCAATTCTTTGATCATGATACCTCTTCATCTTCTGTTTGTATAAGGCTGAACTTTCATAAGCTTTTAGGCGAAACTCATCAAGCACGTTCAAGTCATTCATCCTTTGATTAGATGTAGTGCCCCAATCCAAATTTAACTTCTTCATTGCCCACATAACCTTGTGCTCTAGCTCTACTGGTAAATGACAAGACTTCCCATATACAAGTTGGTAAGGCGACATACCTATGGGGGTCTTATATGCAGTGCGATATGCCCATAGATCATCATTAAGCTTCCTTGACCAATCCGTTCGATTAGCGTTCACAGTCTTCGCCAATATCTGCTTTATTTCTCTGTTGGACACTTCAACTTGACTCCTAGTCTGTGGATGATAAGGAGTGGCTACATTGTGACGGACACCATATTTCTCAAGTAGTGCCTTGAAGAACTTGTTACAAAAGTGAAAGCCTCCATCGCTAATAATGGCCCTCGGTGTACAAAATCTGGAGAAGATATTCTTTTTCAAGAATGCGGTGACACTTTTACCTTCGTTATTGGAGAGCGCTACTGCTTCCACCCACTTCGATACATAATCAACCGCAACAAGAATATACTTCATCCCTTATGAACTCACAAATGGACCCATAAAATCAATGCCCCATACATCAAACAATTCGATCACTAGTATAGGATTCATAGGGATCTCTTGCCTCTTTGAAACCCCTCCATCTCTTTGACAACGATCACAAGACTTGGCGAAATCATGAGCATCTTGGTGGATGGAAGGCCAATAGTATCCACACTGCAAAATCTTATGTGCTGTCCGAATACCACTATGATGCCCACCAACGGGCGATGAATGGCATACTTCAAGTACACTCAACATCTCCACCTCAGGCACACAGCGACGAATAATCCCATCAGCACAACTACGATACAAATAAGGTTCATCCCAAAAGAATTTCTTCACATCATGCATAAACTTTTTCCTTTGGTGAAAAGACAAATCGGGTGGCACAATATCGCTTGCCAAATAATTAGCAAAGTCTGTGAACCAAGGAATCAAATCATTAGAAGCAGCCAATACCTGTTCATCTGGAAAAGCATCATTAATTTCAGCCCTATCTCCAAGCTTTAGCATGGCCTCCTCCTCTAATCTGGACAAGTGGTTGGCAACTTGATTTTCGGTTCCCTTTCTATCTTTTACCACAAAATCAAACTCTTGCAGCAACAATACCCATCTAATCAATCGTGGTTTTGCATCCTTTTTCTCCATCAAATACCTCAATGCAGAATGGTCAGTATGCACGATGACCTTAGTACCAAGCAAGTAAGAACGAAATTTTTCGAATGCAAAAACCACCGCAAGAAGTTCTTGTTCGGTCACAGTATAATTCTTCTGGGCCACATTTAGAGCTTTGCTAGCATAGTAAATAGGGTGAAGAATTTTCTCACGCCTTTGACCCAATACTAC